>NC_067490.1:20223850-20540735 GCF_947179515.1 Apodemus sylvaticus | reverse complement strand
GTTGTCGTTAAAAGTTTCTTTTCTTTTTCTTTACCATTCTGATTGCCAAAAGGAGGACCCAAGTTAAGCTAAAACCTGTCTGAACAGGTTCCCCACATTCCCTAGGTGTTGTGTGTCCTTCGAGCTGTACCAGGTTGTTGGGAAACACTGGATTGGTCTTAGGGGGAATCTTCAGGAACAGCTCCGGGTTTCACGCTCTTTAAGTACCTTCTGCAATGTTCTGTCAGTCTTCCTGACTACCTGAATCCCACCGCCAAAAGCTATGGACTTGGAGTCCAAAACCACGGAAGAACGTCAGTGTCTTAGCATTCAAAAGACAAGTACTGGTATCTGTGTAGAAAAAAAAATGACTGCCTAATTAATGTGACCTTCAGCTGAAAAGAAAACCGTCAGTTGAGGTTAGGAACTGTCTCATTAAAAAATTATAAGATTTTTTTTTCATTTTACAAGTATGTGTGTTTTCCCAGTGTGAACGTGACCTCCGTGTCCCGTGTACGCGCAGGGCAGGGATGCCCTGGAACAGGAGTTACAGGTGACTGTGAGCTGCCACTTGGGTCCTGGAAACCAAGCCTGGGTGAGTCTTCTGTAAGCAGCAAGTGCTCTTAATTTCTGAGCCACCTCTCCAGCCAACCCTGTAGATCTTAGTTTTTAAGAAGAAACTTTTCTGTAATAAAATTTCTTTTGTTTGTTTGTTTGTTTGTTTTTTGTTTTTTTTGATTTTGGTTTTTTCGAGACAGGGTTTCTCTCTGTATAGCCCTGGCTGTCCTGGAACTCACTCTGTAGACCAGGCTGGCCTCAAACTCAGAAATCCGCCTGCCTCTGCCTCCCAGAGTGCTGAAATTACAGACTTGTGCCACCCCCTCCCCTTTTTCCTTGACACTAACATCTAGCCCAAGCTTCCCTTCTTGTTTGTCAATCCTGGGCTAATCTCTCTACATTTCCTCTTGCAAGTGTTGCTGGGGTTGTTTTGAGATAAGGGCTACTACTAGTCCAAGCTGGTCTGGAATTCAGGCTTCGGCAGTCTCCACCTCCCACGGTTGAGACTCAGGCATGCACCACTGCACCATTACATCCAGGGTGTGCCGTAGCTTTATTAAGCTCGTGCAAGTGGATAATTCTTAGGAATACTAACTAGTTCCCTGAATTGTATTCTTTTTGCTTTATTATTTTAGTTTGTTCTACTTCCCTTATAGAGTAAGCTCATTAGATATCACAGACTTTCCTCTTCTGGCTTCTCAAGCGCCAGGATTATAGGTGTGCACTACAAAGGCATAGCTTCAAAGGCACACCTTTTAAATATATATTACATATATTATATGTATATATATAATACCTTGTATATTATATATGCATATAATACCTTGTATATTATACATGTAAATAATATATATACATTGTTAGTCAATATTTCATTTGTCTTCCTTTTTAAAAAAATGCTTCAAAGCTATCAACTGAAAAATATAAACTGTGATGTTTATCACTATTTCAGACTTTTAGTCAGTCGACTACATACTTGTATTCTCTCTCTCAGATCCTGATTTGTTTTCTCCTGGTGGGGAGGTTATGGTTTCTGAACAGAACCGGTGTAGGATGGGGAGGCTGAACACTGGCTGCCTTAGAATATATTTCTCCCTGAAGTGAGGGCGGAGGCAGCAGGGTTTCTTTTTTTTTTTTTTTTTGGAAGTTGGAGCTTTTGTGATTTTTTTTTTAAAATCCATCACTAGGGATTAGGGTGGAGGTGGCTAGGCCTGTCTCCAACTACTTAGCAACATTTCCTTTAATGGAAACGACTGTTTCTGTCTCCGCTTTTGAGTCCATTTCCACTGACACTACAGTTGGTAATGTAATGTTCTGCCCCCACATGAGTGCGCCTCTAGGTGTAGTGTGACTGCTAGGACTTCTCTGTCCACTTTCCCAAGCAGTTTCTCTGGGAGCCAGGACAAGGCTGTAGCTCCAGGAGCGTGGGAAAGCTCAATTTACTTCACAAAGGCCAAGAGTTTCACTAATTGGCATTCTAAATCTGTAGGAGCAACTATCTTGGGTCCTCTGCGAGAGCAGTTAGTGTTCTTAACCTCTGAGCCAACTCTCGGGCTCCAGTTACAGAATCTTCTTCACGCATAACAGTTGCTTAGGCTGTGGCTGTTGTAATGACCCCACAGTGGTCATGAAATTGTTCTTGGAAAACTTGAGCATAAGATATTTGATTATGACAGTATCAATGATGTCAACAGAGAAGATATATCTGTATCTATCTTCATAGAAACAAATCAATATATATATTGATATGTTCTATGCATAAGTAAACCCCTCACATCAAAATCAGTTTGCAAATAACTTTCCCATAATTCAAATAGATTCAGTTCACTGAAGGATAAAGGGCTGTCCCACATTTATTGACACCGACTTAATGTGATGAAATCTAAGTTTATAAAGTAGGGCTGTAGTGGTGCACCCCTTTAATCCCAGCAGTAGGGAGGTAGAGGCAGGCAGAGCGGAGCTCTATGAGTTTGAGGCCAGCCTGGTCTATAGAGTAAGTTCCAGGACAGCTGGGGATACATAGAGAAACCCTGTCTAGAAAAAACAGAACAAAACCAACCAACCAATCAACTAACCAACCAACCCCCCCCCCCCAAAAAAAAAAAAAAAACTTAGTTCACTGACTGGGGTGTGGCTCAATGGCAGGTTCTTATCTAGTGTATTGAGACCTTGGGTTTGAGCCTCAGGCCAGCAAAAGTAATACAAATAGGAAAGCAAACAAAAACCTAGATTCACATGCTTGTCATGGTTAACGCGCAGGTTCAGTCCTAGCATTTGGAAGGCAGAGGCAAGAATGGCTCTGTGAGTTTGAGGCCAGCCTGGTCTACACAGTGAGTTCCAGGATAAGCAGGACTACACAGGGAGACTCTGTAACAAAAGCAAAGCAAAGCAAAACAAAACAACCCAAAACCAAGACTTACAACTAAAGGTATTCATTCTAGCAACTCAATTTAAAACTAATTTTCAAGGGCTGAAAATAATAGCACCTATTACTTTAGACCCATTTTCTATCAAATCATACTTACTAAGTGTCTCATTGATACTACAGAAGAGTGGTTCTCAACCTTCCTAATGCTGAGACCCTTTAATACAGTCCCTCATGTTGTGGTGACCTCACAACCACACAGTTATTTTCATTGCTACTTCATAACTCTAATCTTGCCGTTATGAATCCTTATGCAAATATCTGACATGCAGGATATCTGATATGTGACCCTCATGAAAGGGTCTTGACCCAGAGGTTGGGAAACGTTGTCATAGTATTTGGAGGCAGAGTGATAGACTAATTCAACAACAACAATGCTATTACCAAGCCAATGTGAAAATCTGGGTAAAGATGTTGGAATATACACGTTTCAGAGAGAGGCCTCTGAAAAATGTTATTAAAACAATGAAATCACTTACTCTGTGTGTGTGCATCTGTGTGTTTGTGTGTCTATATGTGTGTGTTTATGCACATGCACATGCTAGTGAACTTGTGGAAGACAGAAGAGAGCGGGTGGGAACGGATGCTCTCCTCTCACAGAGTGGGTCCCAGAAAGAACTCAGGCTTCGGGCACAGTAGTTGAGCTTTTTTACAAGCTGAACCATTTGTAACAACCTATTATCTAAAAGTAAGAACTGAAAGTAGATCAGACTGTGCGTGGTGGTACATGCCTGTTGTTTCTGCTAAGGGAGATTGAGGCAGGAGAATCAGAGTTTGAGGCTAGCCTGGACAACATTTTAGGAGAACACGCCTCCCTCCCCTCCTTGCCAAAAGTGTCCAACAGAATGCAAACAAACAGATAAGCATATGGATGATAAAAAATAATTTTCTTTAAAAAAAAAAAGCTCTCCTTAATCAATAAACTTTTTTAAAAAACGATTTATTTATTTATGTATATAAGTTCACTATCACTGTCTTCAGACACACCAGAAGAAGGCATCGGATCCCATTACAGATGGTTGTGAGCTACCATGTGGTTGCTGGGAATTGAACTCAGGACCTCTGGAAGAGCAGTCAGTGCTCTTAACCACTGAGCCATCTTTCCAGCCCCATCAATAAACTTTCGACACAAATCTTTGACCCAAATGAGGTATCACTATAGTTGTTGTTATATCGAGTGTCATGATCAAATCCAGAGCTTTGTCCACACCAGGAAAACATTCTAACAATAAAGCTCGCTACATCCACATCTATTCCCTAGGATGAGCATCTGGATTCCCAGCACGACGGACCCAGAACACTCGTGTAGGTCAGTGGGATTCTGTGCCTCCTTTACTAGGTAGAAGGTGCTGGGAACAAGGAACACAGCTCTTTAGTATGATTTCCCCTTTAGCTCCACCCCAGAACTACAGACAGCTGAGGCTGCCACAGTGAACGACACGCACCCTAGAGCCAAGCCCTGGTCCTTATACTCATTCCTATCACCTCCACAGTCAGTTAAAAATGAGGTCATGTTCGAAACTCAACAGAAGTTTAGAGTCATTTCTGGGCCTTTTAACAAGCCGTCTCCCAAAGGCCTGTCCCTCCTTTGTTCCTTGTTCACAGAAAAATCTCAGGCCCAAACATCTGATTTTAACTTTCAAGTATTGTTTAGCTAGTCTTTTCCTTGCTGTGCTCGCCAACATTCTTAGAATCAGAAAACTGGCTTCCTAGAAAAGCTACAGCAATTACACACGATTTGGAAGTAAACACTCTTATATTTTTGAATCGTAAGATCTATGAGCCTGGAAAACTTTGCAGAAACCCTATTAAATCTCCAGTAAACTTGCATTTCAATTACGGCAAGGCTGTGAGCAGCGTCTAAGTAGGCCATATCAGCCACACCATACAGGAAATTATATCCCAGGAAAGCTCTGCTTTTAGAAATAGGCAAAGGAAGAGAGGAACGCTGCCAAAACACACAGCGCTCTCCCGTTTGTTTTGATTTGCACACGGCATCTGTTTTATCAGGTGCAACCTGCCATTGGCAGGCTTTGGGGGGAATGGTAGTCGTTAGGATGGGAAGAAGTAAATTAGCCCAAAATGTTTGCTTTCAGAACGTGCTTTTGAAGTAGATATCAGCAGAATTTAGGTCAGGACTACATCTCACAAAGACACAGGGTTTGGGGATAAGTGTTAAGAATGGGCTTGTGTGTGCCCTCCGCCCGGCAGAATCCAAGCTGAGGAAACAGATTGGTCCCCCCGGGAACACACACAGGCTCTTGCAAGCACAGGGTAGCATTCTGCAAGCACGGAGAAGCCAGCTTTCCTGTCTTACTAGCTCATTTATTCAAAAGTTCTGACTAATTACTCGATACCAACCAACTATGTTCCAGGTACAGAATAGTACAATTAAAGTAGGCCAAACCCTTCCTACATAAGAGGACAGACATTAAGAGATACAGTATCAGACAGCATAAAGAGATATTGAGATAAGAACATAGACTTGCAAAGAGGTTTACTACTGCTAAGAAACTTCCTCAGGGGGAAAAAAACCAAAGGGAATAATCTACAGATCTGCCAAACATGGCAGGACCAGTTTTAAAGGGATGGCTATGTTTGGTAAAATTCAGGTGAACACAGGAACACTGTATGAATGCCCTGCTCCTCCACACCTCCCACCCCTGAGAAAATAAGGGCTGTTGAGATTTTTTTTCCCCCTTCCAATGTTTACAGAACTTTCAAAAACTTTCTAATTTTTTTCTTGGTTTTTTCAACACAGGGTTTCTCTGTGTAGCCCTGGCTGTCCTAGAACTGGCTCTGTAGACCCGGCTGTCCTCGAACTCAGAGATCTGCCTGCCTCTGCCTCCCAAGTGGTGGGATTAAGCCAGAGCCAGCCCTACCTAATTTTTTTGGTTGTGAGCCTAGCCTTTAATGGGTGAGCCATCTCTCCAGCCCCTGTCTAAAATTTTCACCTCTCAGTTCACAGTTGATCTGAGAGCTTAGAGGTCCTGTCTCAAGGCCCCATTATAAAAGAGCCAAATCACTGTGGTCCCCAAAGTATAATTAATCCCAAGAAAGGTCACTGGCTGGCAGTAAAAGCTGCCTTCAATGTTTATGTGAAGCCAGAACGTCACCTATGTTAAAAAAAACTTTTAAAATATTTATTTACATTATTGTATATGTATGAATGTTTTGTCTGATGTGTATTGTATGTGCCTGGTGCTCTTGGAGTTCAGCAGAAGTTACTGGTTTGCTTGGAATGGAATCGTGATGTGAGCTATTGGGAACAGAACATAGGTCCTCTGCAAGGGCAGGGGCCTTCTCTGCAGTTCCATCACCTGAGCCTGTATCAGGAGCACTGCCAGGGTTGGGCGTGGTATGTACTCCCTCCCTTTAACCCCAGGACCTGGGATGCAGAGGCAAGTGGATCTCTATGAGTTCAAGGCCAGTGGGGTGCATACAGAAAGTTCCAGAACAGCCAGAGCTACACAGAATTCTGAGTCTCAACCATGACGATGATGAAGCAACAATGGCAGCACTGTAGAACAGAGAGACCAGAACATTAGAAACCTAAGAGCTCTGGGGTGGACCCATGCTGTCTTACAAGGTCCTCGAGGGTCAATGGACAGCAAGCACGAGTGTGGATATTATTGGACTTGGCAGAATGCTGCCTCCTTTACTGGGAATAGATACCTGTTTTAATACCTACAAAATTAAGTATATTAGGCTATATGATAAAGAGAAAATAAGGTGGCAGATGGAATTAAGGCCGAGGAAGGACAACTTCAGATGGGCGCCTCCCCTCGCCCCCAGTCGTTCATGAAGTATCATGCAAGAGAAAGGAGGAGGCAGAAGGCTAAAAGCCCAGTGCTGGCAGCATCCAAACATCTCCGCCCTGAGCTCTTGGCTGCAAAGACACAGGGACTGAGGCTGAAGCCAAGGAATGTGGGCAGCTTCCAGCTCTCAACGACAGACCTGCCACGGGGCCCAGAGCCTCCGGTGGGAGCACAGCCAAGGGGACCCATTCCACATTTCTGAACTCTAGGGATGTCTGGGATTAAATATTTTGTGGCTTTCCTTGGTCTAGAGTAGTGTGGTGGCTGGGACGAGCATATATACATGGTAATATGCAAAAGTGCTCTGAAATTCGTGGAGAATAGCTAAATACTCATGCCTTGTTCCAGGGAACGCACGCACTGGACCTCAACCTTGGTTTTTGAGAGTCTTGCTGTGAGACAAGTGAGTGACAGGTCTTCAGTGATGTATTATATTCCTTCCTGGTTCTGTTGTGCCAGGAAGCGTTTGTGAACCCCAAAAGACCACCGAGGAGCCGTTTCCCACGTCTCTTTATTACAAGCTCTGGTTTGGGGTCTCCTCTAACCCAACCCTGCCACAGGGAGACAGGAAGGGAAGGCAGAGCAGCCTCGAACCCTCAGCAGGACAAGGTTTCATAGGAATGTCGGCAGCAGCGGCGGCGGCGGCGGTGGCGGCGGCGGCGGCGGCGGCGGCGGCGGCGGCGGCGGCGGCGGCGGCGGCGGCGGGGTGGGCGGGGGTTGGGCGGGAGGGGGGCACATGTATCTTGGCAAGTATCTAAGTGAATGTCTATTGTAAGCTGACAGGTGGGTGCTCTGAGGTAAGACAATCACAAACGATCTGCAAGTACATCTGAAACAATCGGACTAATCTTTGATTACCTGTTGCAAGGAAGTGGCTAGGGAGTGGCTCAGGCCAAGGACGAGGCCCGCAGTGGGGTCCTTCCTGGTACGCAGGTGTAGCCTGGGTTCTGTAGCAGGTTAAATTCTCTGGGTTTTTTTTTCTTTTTCTTTTAGATGGAGGCCAGTCCCAAGACAGACTGGGCTTAGCCTCTCAGTTCAATGTCTGTTCACTTTTATCACTCGCTGTATTTTCAAAACAGGAGTTTTGAATTTAATGGATTCTGTTATGCAGGTTATTTTTAGCACACATGGGAGACTTAAAGTTTCAGAAGCATGTTATCTTACATGTTCAAATAGCCCAATCAATAATAAAAATCTGAGTGTGTTATTAAGGGAACAGATGATGTTACGCTTTTCAAGTGGAGCCGGGTGTGGCGGCACACACCTTTGATCTCAGCACTTGGAATAGAGAGGCAGGAAGATCAGGTGTTTAAGGCCAACCTCAGCTAGCTACTTAGTGAGAAAGAGGCTAGTTTAGGCTACTTGAAACCATGTTTCTAAAAGAAGAAAGAAAAGAGAAAAGGAAAGAAAAGAAAAATATAATACAGAAAAACTGATGCACAGTGAAAGTGGAGTAATTGTTTTATAATCAGATCAACCTCTAAATAACCAATTTTTTAGCATTCATTTATACATATAGGTAATTTATTTGTGCTTCCCTAATACTTTTATATTCTTTTTGTTTGTTTGTTTTGTTTTTGTTTTTTTTTCAAGACAGGGTTCCTCTGTATAGCCCTGGCTGTCCTGAAACTCACTCTGAAGACCAGGCTGGCCTCAAAATCAGAGATCTATCTGCCTCTGCCTCCCAGAGTGCTGGGATTAAAGGTGTGCACCACCACCGTCCGGCACTTTTATATTCTTATTGCTGTGTAGTTTGCTTTAGTCTGCCTATCTACCTTCCCTCCTGTCTATCTACTTAACTACTTGACTCTATCTACCTACCTACCTATCTATCTATCCATCCATCTATATATCTATTATGTATGTATGTATCTGTATGTATCTATCTATTATGTATGTTTGTATTTATCTATTATGAAAATATGTATTATCTATATGTATTTATAATGTTTATATGTAAGTATGTATGTATGTATCTACCTACCTACTTATCTATGTATCTATCATGTATATATGTATCTGTATGTGTCTATTTACCTACCTTCCTATGTATCTACCCATCCATCCATCCATCATCCATCCATCCATCCATCCATCCATCCATCCATCTGCGATAGTGAGTCTGTGCCCATCTACCTACCTACCTATCTGCCTGACTTGTCAATCTACCAGGAACAGGGCATCTATCTATCTGGATGTCTACCTATCTGTTTTCTATTTGAGACAAATAGAGTCTGTTCATTCTGTCATCCAGGCTAACCTTATGTCTTCAGTGATTCTCCTGCCTCATCCTCAGAGTGCTAGCACTGCAGGCCTGGGCTTCTTCAACAGGCCCTGGAATGCTTTAAAGGTGCGATGCGATGAGCCCACAGCTGAAAGCCAGGCCACCAGGTTCTACAACTGTGCAGTCAGCTAGAGTCAGAGAGCCGGCCCACTGAATACACACAGTGAAGGAGCTTTCACACTTGCTAAGCTCTGGCCAGCAGCATAGTCTCCATGGCTCACATTCCCAGGGCACTGTACAGATAAGGGGTCATTGGGACTTTGTCACCACTGGAAAGAGGACTCCAAGTAAAGAATCACACAGCTGAGCGGCACTTCACGTCCATAGAAACAGATAATAATCGGTGGTGCACTCCAATTTCTCTGGGGGTTTTGCATCTTTGTTTGACTAGTGGCTCATTTCCATTGTATTTTTACAAAAGTAATGGCAAATGACTTCCAGGGGAAACAAAGACAAACCAGCTCATCCCCAGGGACACAAAACACCAAGCAAACATAACCAAGCAGGTCCTTCACCGCACGCAGCCTGAGAAATGCTGGAAACGGAGAGCGAGTGTTGTCTTAAAAACGAATATAAGCCAGTGGTAGAACACGGCACTTGAAATATTTATTACAGCACCTATTGAAATATGCCCCTTCGAGCTACTTATAAAATGAATCTAAATTAGTATGACTTAATACACTTCCATGTCTTAAGACGATTTTCCCAGTCCTGGATCCAAGAGATCTATATCATAAAAGGATTTAAAAACTCGAGAGCTCACCCACCTAACTTCTTTACCTCTCATAAACATATTCCGCCATTATCACTGCGGTGTGTGGGTCTATGCACACACGCACGTCATTACAAAAACCGGCCTTATGTGAAAGAGAAACGTGACTATAAACGTTGACTAGATTCATTACAAAAGTCCCAGCCACTGGCTCTATGCAACCTCAAATACCTGCAGAGAGACTCAAGGATCAAGCCTGGATTTCTGATCTTTGTGATCACACGCAGTGCTGGATGACAAGGCTGCCATCCAAAGTCCTTACAAAGAACCAGTTATACACCTCTGGGAGCCCAAAACAGGCACTTAGACAGATGCTCACACGGGCATGTCTGTGCCAGCGTTATTCGTAGGAGCCAAAAGACAGAAGCAGAACAATTCAGATGTCTGTCAGCGGAGGAGCAGATAAACAAGCCATTGTTTGGCTTTGCCAAGACAATGGAGCACTGTTCCAACCATCAGGACACACGGAACACGGAAACATGCAAAAACACGGATGGACCTAGAACACAGCTCGGGCAGCCGAGAGAAGCCAATCCCAACAGGTCACTCACTCTAAGATTCCATTTAAGGGAACGTCTCCAGGGAGAAGTGGGTGGGGGAGGGGTGGCCGCCTAATAGGGCCTCCGTTTCATTTTAGATTGAGGAGAGCTGGACGGATATGGTGTCTGTTGTCTGCTGGGCTCTGTGCAAGTTCCGATTGCTCATTTTTGAAATGGATATTCTGGCTCCCTCAAACAGATTTTTTTTTTTTTAAAGTGCCACAGTTATTGATGTGAGCTATCTCAGTCCTGGCTGCTTATTTCTTTTGATTAACGGCCCAAAGTACACATTTGTTACTGTCTGGAAATGTACTAAGCCTACGCCAGGACTCACAGGCAATGAAGTGTATGCTAACACTCTGTCACACTGGGTGGATGAGGCGTCAGCTGGCTGGTGTGAAGGCCTGAGGTTAGAGCCCTCAAACAACATAAAAAGGGCGTGGTGGCACATGCTTGTAACCCCTGAACTGGGGAGACTGGGAAGGAACTCCTGGCTCCTTGGCTCCCCAGCCTAACTGTACCAGTTAGCTACAGGTTCCTAGACTACCTTCAGCCTCCATATGCATGTGCACCAAGGTGTATACACACAGACACACACACAGGCACACACAGACATACATCATTCATACACACACACATACACACACTCATACATACATACACTCATACACATACATCATTCACACACATATACACACATATCACACACACACATACACACATCATTCATATACACACATATACACACATCATTCATATATACACATGTACACACATCATTCATACACACACATGTACACACATATATATTCATACTCACACATACATCATACACACATACATCATACACACACATATATTCATACTCACACATACATCATTCATACACACATCATTCATACACACATACACACACTCATACACACATACACTCAAACACATACATCATTCACACACACATACACACAACATCATACTCACAC
The DNA here is from genome assembly GCF_947179515.1 of Apodemus sylvaticus. Classification (NCBI taxonomy): domain Eukaryota; kingdom Metazoa; phylum Chordata; class Mammalia; order Rodentia; family Muridae; genus Apodemus; species Apodemus sylvaticus. The sequence goes on along the minus strand of NC_067490.1, from coordinate 20,529,377 downwards.
ACATATACACACATCATTCACACACATACACACAAATAAATGCACATCATTCATACACACACAATCATACACACATATCATACACACACTCACACACATCATTCATACATACACACATACACACATGTACACACACCATTCATACACACACATCATATACACACACATTCATACACACACATCATACACACACACACACACACACACACACACACACACCCATGCACACCCATACACACACACACACACAGCCAAAACAAAATAAAAAAAACTATTATGAAAAAAGTTTGCGCCAGGCAGTGCTGCACACTCCTTTAATCCCAGCACTTGGGATGCAGAGGCAGGCAGATTTCTGAGTTCAAGGCCAGCCAGGTCTACAGAGTGAGTTCCAGGTCAGCCAGGAATATATAGAGAGATCCTGTCTCGAAAAACCAAACCAAACCAAACTCCCCCAAGAAAAGAAAAAAGAAAAAAGAAAAAACTTTGCATCAAGCCTGCAATAATCAACAGGGGTGGGGCAGGGGTGTGCTCAGTCAAAAGTTCAACCAGAGCCATGAAAGTAGAGGCTTTGCACAACGAGATACACTCTCAGCACACATGTAAAATCGCAAAACTGGCACGCTGCAACCTTTCCTCTAACGCACCTAAGCAGGCACACAAACCTTAGTCTGCTGCGACTCAGGCCATTAGGAGCCCTCCACTGCTCTCGGGAACTCTGAACTCCAGGTACTGAAGGAAGCCATTTGTAGCTTTATTGTCAGTTAAAAATGTCATTTTAAAAGATGATTATTTCCACAACACTCCTATCATCTTTAGACCAAACCCACCAATCTAATTCTCTAACACAGTGGTGCCTTCCCAAGGTTTGTGTTCACACCAAATGGGAACCACGGAAACGCTACTTACATATTCCTTGACATTTTTCGTCTTCACGGCTTTGTAGGAATAGTACGCCGGATAGAGCATTCCAAACACCAGCCTGAAAGGAAAAATCCGATTAATTTGATACAGCGGTGCTTCTTAACAGTTCGAGATTTAACTCAGGAGACAAGTAAGGATGGTAACATTCAGATGTCTGCAAAGTCACCCAGAAACCAAGTCTACCCAGAGAAGCAAAGTAAAAAATACATTTTTAAGCAAAAAGGCCATTTTTAACAATTTAGATAGCAGCTACATGGTAGTAAAAACTTTGCTTTTGGGGGAAAAAAGTTTTTAAAGTATCTTTTTCTCATCACCTCCCCAAATATATGTGTGTGTGTGTATATAGTTTTTTTTTTCACTGCAGAACAGTAAAAAAAGAAAAAGTAGGAAATCAAAGGTAAAAATCGTCCCATCCCCAGCAGCTGGAGAGAATCCTACTTTTATTATTATAGAAAGTTCACATTCTTTCATCTGTAGATAGCAAACTCAACACACATACAATGTTGTGGGAAAACAAAAACAAACCAAAACAAACTTCACAATTGAAACTACCAGGTCAAGCAGTGCTGGCTTTTACATATGACAGAAATGTGGCTGGGCGGTGGTGGCGCACACCTGTAATCCCAGCACTCTGGGAGGCAGAGGCAGGCGGATTTCTGAGTTTGAGGCCAGCCTGGTCTACAGCCTGAGTTCCAGGACAGCCAGGGCTACACAGAGAAACCCTGTCTCAAAAAAACCAAATCCAAAAAACTAGGCATGGGATGGGGGCTGGATCTGAGAGGACTCGACTCAAGAGGGAGAAGCAGGGTAGTGTGTGTGTGTGTGTGTGTGTGTGTGTGAGAGAGAGAGAGAGAGAGAGAGAGAGAGAGAGAGAGAGGATCAAAATACACTGTACAAATGTGTGAAATTCTCAAATACCTACCAAATATAACTCTAAGCATTTATAAAATTAAATTACCAACAGGACTGGAAAGCACTTAAGATCAGTAAGCCCACAGGGAAAGGGTAGACAGATATGTCAGGAGAGAAGAGGCCTTCCAGTTAATTGCTGTGTTCCCAATCCGAAGCTTGTCCTAGAAGGTCGCTCAGGACTATTATTCCCAGTGTCGCAGATTCCCAAAGTATTTATAAACGCTGGTTACTCTGTAAGTGTTTGGCCTTGCACACAACACCGTGGCAAACAGTTCTCTGAAATGACACTTCCTGAAGCAACCTTCACCTACTTCAAAATACCTCCAGAGGGATGACTTCATTCTATGTTCTTATATAATCCAATCATATCTGATGAGAAATTATGCCAGATAAAAAGAAGATTAACAAAATGACCATAATTATCGATAATTAACATTAATGGCAACTAATAATAATATAACAATATCCCGAGTTAGTACTGATTTTTTCAAGTGTTTACTAGTATTTTTTTCCCCCAGAGACAGGGTTTCGCTGTGTAACCCTGGCTGTCCTGGAATTCACTCCATGAACCAGGCTGGTCTCAAACTTAAAGGTCTGCACTTCCACCACTCCCTGGTGTTATTTGTATTATTTTTAAACAGCCCTTTTATCTTAGAGTTAAGGTTTACAGAAAAGTTAGAAAGCATACAAATACTTTCTATATATTCCACACACAGTCCTCCCATCCCCCCAGGATTATCTTACAGTGGGAGCCTGGGCTTCCTTTGTTTTCACATAGCAGGCGTCCTAGGCTCCAAGCTCCCAGTAAGCACAGCACAGTGTGCTCAGAGGGCTTCACAGCTCTCTTTAGCCTGGACATTTCGTACTTTCCCTGGTGCTAGAAGGTCATTATGACAGTTTTGAGTACTGGTCAGGTGTACTGGTCAGGTGCACGGTAGGATGTTTCTCTATCCAAATTTGATGCTCCTCTCGCCATTAGCCAGAGGTATGGGTTTTGTGGAAGAAACCCCAGTGGCCAGGTAGCATTGATATCATACTTTATCTAGGGCACATATGATCAACAGAAATCAGTGCTTGTGCTAACCTTGACCAGTTTCATGTTTTGCTTTTTTGGTTTTTTTTTTTTTTTTTTTTTTGGATCTTTTTTTTTTTTCCCCCCGAGACAGGGTTTCTCTGTGTAGCCCTGGCTGGCCTGGAACTCACTCAGTAGACCAGGCTGGCCTCGAACTCAGAAATCCACCTGCCTCTGCCTCCCAGAGTGCAGGGATTACAGGCGTGCGCCACTACCGCCCGGCTGATCAGTTTCCTGTTATGTCAGATTTTGCCACTGTAAAATTTTGTTTCATTTCTTTGTAGAGAGGGTTCTTTTTTTTTTTTTTTAAGTTTATTTATTTACTTATTACATGTAAGTACTCTGTAGCTGTCTTCAGAAAGTCCAGAAAAGGGAGTCAAATCTCATTATGGATGGTTGTGAACCACCATGTGGTTGCTGGGATTTGAACTCAGGACCTTTGGAAGAGCAGTCAGTGTTCTTAACTGCTGAGCCATCTCTCCAGCCCCTGTTTCATTTCTTAAGATGGAGGTCTTGTTACATAACCCAGGCTAGTCTTGCTATGTAGCCCAGGCTGGCGTTGAGCTTGCAATCTTATGTCTCTGCCTCTAACTCCCAAGTGCCCATGTTAGATAGATGCATGCTATCATGCCTGGCTGAGACAGGACTATTTTTATTTCTTTTAAAAGATTATTTTTTTAAAAGTGGGTGCATATGTGTGTAGGTGGACAAAACTAAAGGTGTACCACTAAAGTGGGGAAAAGGCACAGTGACCTCTGGAGCTGAAGTTACAGGAGGTTGTGAGTCACACCAGATTTGGTCCCTGGGGACCAAATTTGGGTCCTCTGCAAGAGCAGAGAGGGCTTGTGACTGCTGAGCCACCTCTCTCTCTAGCCTGCCTTTATCTCTTTTGAACCTGGGGCCTTTTGCAAGTTCTTCACCACTGAGCTATAGTCCTGGGTGATGAGTCTGCCTTTCTTTGAGTAAATATTTACATTTCTATTTTTAGTTCGCTCACAGCTTTTATACATGCTTATTTCGAGCGGGTGCTTTCCTGGTGGCTTCCTCAGGCCTTGGTTTGTGGCTTCATGTCCTTAGGTCGGAAGGGAAATGGCAAGTTCTCTCCTGCTGGGGATTTTATCTTCAGCAACTGGACCATCTCTGCCTTACCATCTCTGTTGGACCATCTCTGGACCAACAGAGCCAGGTGACTGCCACCTACCAGGAGAACTGACTCACAGTCTCTGGTTCTGGGATTTTGTTTTAGCCATACCACAGAGCCCAGGGCTTTTAGAATATGATCAAACTTTCTAGAATATTGAGTACAACTAGCCAAGGGTCATGCAGAGCTCAATTCCCAGGGTAGCCATCTGTCGGCCCCCACTGTGTGTGCAAGGAACAATCCTGTGGGAGTACCCACCACAGTTGTACTTTAAATAGTCACACGCACACACTACACTCATGCTGCATTTCACTTTGGATTGTGCAGACCATCAAGGCATTGTCTTTCTCCCATAATCCAGTGTGTGAAATATAATCCAGTATGTGGCAACAGAGTCCCCAAGGTGGACGTCACCAAGGCCATCCTGGTTCCTCTCTGCACAGGTCCTTCACGTCCTACCCCTAGATCATCCAATCTGTCCCTAGGCCTGACACCTTTTCCTTGGTGACAGGAGATCTGTCGATTTTCCTGCATTATTTTCCAATCTCATAGTTCTCACACTCTCATTGTCTCTCTCTCTCTCTCTCACACACACACACACACACACACACACACACCAACAGCAACAGCAACAACAACAACAACAACAACAAAATCTCACAGACAGTAATACACAGGGCTCATGCCATGCAGCTGACATTTTGGCTGGTCCCAACATATCCCTCTGTGTCCCAGAAGGGGGCTTTCTTAGTGGACCCGCCACACCAGTGCTCAGGGATGACCCTTGCAGAGCGGCCTCTGTGGGAACTCCTCAAAGTATAATTGAAGACCACGGTCTCATGGAAACCGTCTGTTCCATCATGGATCCTCAGGACGCCTCCCGTATTCCCACTCCGATCGTGGGCACAGCTCCCTGCCTGGCCTGCGACTCGTATATCCTGTATATCCTTAGCTTTTGTTTCCCCAACCCTTCAACACTTCCTCTTCTTTTCTGTCTTATTCTTGCTTAATTAAATAACATACTTCCTCCGCAGCTTCTACCTTCTTATACAGACCATCTGAATTATGGGCATTCTGGGTTTTACGGAAATCTTGGCCAGACTTTTGTCATCCTGCTTTTAGTACAATAATTTTAGGTAGCGTGATGTATTACTTAGCATACACTTGGCTCCCAAAGCAGATACCTTTCTCAAATATAGTAAATATTTGGTATTGATATTCTGCCTAAAGGTGCTTACTTAATTTTGTTTGCTTGAGATAGGGTCTCATTATGTGGACCAGGCTGGCCTCGAACTCAGATACCCATTTGCCTCTGCCTCCGAAATGTTGGGATTAAAGATGCCTGATTTGACCCTATTTCTTAACCTCTACCCTGACCAGAATAAACCAAACAAGCAAGCAGATTATCCCTAACACGTCTTCTTTGACGTAACAAAACCCAATATTGTTTCTCATTTGCAACTTGGGGAAAGAGTTGATATCTTTATAAATAGTAGGGTGGGTTTCAAGGACTGAGCCTCTGTTAACCTCATGAGTTACTACTGTCTAACATGAACATGGCTAGGTGACTTATTAGGAACATTAGTGATGTTTTCTAGGGGCTGTTTTGGAGGGAGGTGTTATTTCCTTAATGAGTGGGGTCTACTGTTAACGGCTGTAACCTGGGAGGTCGGGCACGAAGCCAAGGCGTGCAGAGTTATAAAATGAAACTACATTGTAGGAGACCACCTACAAGGCCAACTTAAGCTTTATAAAGGGAATATTTACTCCAGATAAAATTCACGTAGAAATTTAAATTTTTTTTAAAAAGTTATATAGGCAGAAAGAAATAGTTACTCATTTCCTTTTCATCTTATTTTCACTTAAGGAGTGAAAAGTTTGCCAAAATAGTCAAGATAGCCTACACTTCCAGTAAGGCAAAGTGGTCCCTTTAATTGTGTGGATTGAAAATGAACATGGTTAAACACCACCCCCACCCCCACCCACCCACCCCCACCCACCCATCCCCATCCACCCACACACACACCAACACCCTACCCCCACCCCCCCCACCCCCCCCACATACGCCCCCACCCTCCACCTCCCCCACAGGCTCTCACTGTTAGAAGGGAATGCCAATATTTACTTTACCAACAATACATAAAAATAAACATTGAACTGAAGGACTATTATTCTTAGCTATCCATGGCGATACACACTTGTAATCCTAGCACTTAGGAGGCTGAGGCAGGAGGATTACTGCAAGTTTGAGGCTGGACTGGGCTATCAGTCTCAAAAGACACAACAAACCAGCCAAACAAATAAGCATTAAAATAAATTTTAGATTAATTTTATGCATATGAGTGTTTTGCCTTCGTGTATGTTTGTGTTCTATGTGCATGTCTGGTACGCTTAAGAGGTCAGAAGAGGACATTAGATTCCCTGGGGTACAGTTGGGGTGTTTGTGAGCTGCTGTCTGGGTGTTGGGAATTGAACCTGAGTCCTCTGCAAGGGCAACAAGAGCTCTTAACTGCCAAGCCAACTTTCCAGATCCCAAACTAGTAGTTTTAAAAACAGGATAAACAGGGACTGGAGAGATGGTTTGGTGGTTAGGAGCACTTGCTGCTCCTGTAAGAGGACCCAGGTTTAGTTCCCAGCACCCACACCACACACCCACATGGCTCCAGTTATAGGGGGTCTGACCTCTATGGCACCAGGCGTGCATGTGGCATCCAAGTAGGTAACATACTTATATACATAAAACAAATCTAAAATAATTTAAAAAGTAGAAGAAACATGTGGATTAAAATAGTCATGCCTAAAAAACAAGACCAATAAATAACTACAGTTAGCTTCAGCATTACACCCCCCATAAAACCCAAGTCACATCTCTAATACTGTAAGAGATTTCAAATCATAGACCATTTAAACTATAATAATGTGGAGTTCATGTGATGAGTCTCCATATGTCAATGTATAGTGTTACTTGGCAAATTCTTACTTCTGCTCCTTTCAGAGTCAAACAAACACATGGTATTTTATTATATTACAGGACAAGACTAAACAAACAAAAAACCAACAAGACTAGAGACTAACTAAAATGGTAGAAGTAATACCAAATAAACACAATAAAGTTCAGAATCAAAAGTCAGTCGGGAGGGTGGAAGACAGCAGCAGCAGGTTTGTCTGGATGAATTACTGCAATTAGCATCCACCCACCCACCTGCAGAAGGCAACAGGAAATGCAACACTGTTCCCAAAGCGCACTCAGCTTATCCTACAAAGGCTGTGTTGCCCGCACACAGATATACAGGAGCAGGGCTGACACACAGCAGAGGCTCTCCTCCAATAGACAGGCTGGACCTGGCCGGGCCAACTCCTAGTGGGCCTCCCTACAGCCCCATTCCTGTGGTAAGGACAGACCACTAGTTATTCACCACATTCGATTCTGTGGTGTCAGCTTGGCCTATCAGCCTCATACCAACAGCAGCTGAAGTTACAAGAGGGAGCTGCCTGTGACCAGTACTGCTGTGTTCCAAACCTTTATTCCTCCAGGAAGGCTCATCCTAGTATTGGATCAAATGTGACCATGGGTTATTATTATTATTATTATTATTAATTATTATTATTTAGCTCCCTTGGGAGAAAAAAGCCCAGAAACACAAGAGGGGCAGGGTCAAGGACAGGCAGTGTGTACGAGGCTTGCACCCTTGCATGTGAAATTGCAGTGTGTGTGTGTGTGTGTGTGTGTGTGAGGTTTCCTTTAGAATTCAGTAGCCCAATACAGTGTTTAGCATTTTTTTTAAAGATTTATTTATTTATTATATGTAAGTACACTGTATCAGACATCAGAAGAGGGTGTCAGATCTTTTTACAGATGGTTGTAAGCCACCATGTGGGTGCTGGGATTTGAACTCATGACCTTTGGAAAAGCAGTCGGTGCTCTTACCCACTGAGCCATCTCTCCAGCCCCCAGTGTTTAGCATTTTAAAAGAGTTCTTCTTTCTAGGGCTACATGATGCCTTTCTTTTCCATGGATTGCCAGGAAACCAAGACTCGAATCTGTTGCTCAGTTACATCAATTACGGCGGTTCATGGCACTGCATATTTATATTTTTACTTGTAAAACTTTCTTTGGTTTGCTCCTTTCGTCTCAGTCCTCATGCCTTTCCTCATCATATCCATTTGGTAAGATTTCTCCAGCTGGGCGGTGGTGGCACACACCTGTAATCCCAGCACTCTGGGAGGCAGAGGCAGGTGGATTTCTGAGTTCGAGGCCAGCCTGGTCTACAGAATGAGCTCCAGGACAGCCAGGGCTACACAGAGAAATCCTGTCTTGAAAAACCAAATCCAAAAAACAAAAACAAAACAAAACAACAACAACAAAAAAGATTTCTCCAAGCCTCCAAAAGAGCCCAGAGGCGAATACAGTTGAGATGTGCCAGTGGGTGTGGTTAAGCTTTTGGGTAACAGGTGACAGAACACTGGAGGGGAAGACACTTCCTCACAAGCATGGAGATCCCACCTTCAAGTCCCAGGACTCATAAAAAAGAGGGCTGTGCTGGTGAGTTTATAAGCTCAGCCCTGGGGAGGTGGAGGTGGGTGGGTAACTAGGTCTCACAGAGGTAGCCCAGGCCAGCCTAGAACTTGTTACATAGCTAAGCACGACCTTGAACAGTCATTCTCCTGGTCGGTCCTGGGTTTGTGGGTGTGTACCACTAACCTCCCTGTGTGTGTTGTGCTGGAGATCAAACCCAAGGCTTGGCAAGTTCTTTACCTACATCCTTGCAAGCATTCCCACAAGCTAGAGTTTACCGTGCAGAAGGAGGGAGGGCATGGAATCCCAGGCTACTTGCAAATTCCCAGCCAGTGAGAGGAGAGACTGTTTGTTGGTTTGTTGTTGTTTTGTTTGTTTGTTTTTGATACAGGGGTTTCTCTGTGTAACCCTGGCTGTTCTGGAACTCACTTTGTAGACCAGGCTGACCCCATGTGCTCCTGTGCTCCCTGTCTTCCCTGGAATCCAACATATATTTAAGAATTCTACTCATTATCTACTACACAACAGTAGCTTTCTGATTTTCTGCAGACTATTTTTCTCTCCCAGGGAAAACCTTTTTTTGTGGCGCTCCCTCCATCCGGACCCACGTCCGGCAGCTTCTGAGGACTGACCTGGGAATGAGAGACTTTCAGAAGCAGAGGTGGAGCACCTACAGTCTATATCTCCAACAGCGATGCGCGACAACATAGCGTTCACTCTCAGCTATAGTGAGCCGCCGGCCTGCTCACTCTTATTCTGGATTAAAACCGATTATGAAGAAACAACAGGCTGTCGGCATGGCAAGATGGGGTCAGTCCTAACTGGACTTATTAATAACTTTCTCTGAGAGGGTGTCATTTAACCAAAGCTGTCTCTAACTTGTGACCTTCCTGCTCAGCTTCCGTAGCGCTGGCATTACAAGTATGTGACATTATCCCTGGCTCTAAGGAGATGTAAAAATTTTCTTTTGAGATTTTTTTTTCCGGATTTGTTTTTTTTTTTTTTTTTTTTCCGAGACAGGGTTTCTCTGTATAGCCCTGGCTGTCCTGGAACTCACTCTGTAGACCAGGCTGGCCTCAAACTCAGAAATCCACCTGCCTCTGCCTCCCAAGAGTGCTGGGATTACAGTCGGGCACCACCACTGCCCGGCTGAGATTTTTTTGTTTTTAGTGTGTATGCCCTTGCTGTATGTTATATACCATGAATGTGCAGTGTCCTCGTAGGCTAGAAGAGGGATCCCCTGGGCTGACTGTAAGCTGCCATCTTCTGACCAGACTTCTAACGTAGCATGTTGTTTTGACTCTTGATTCTTGACTTACTTACACAAACTTAAGTTATTGCGACAAACTGGGCTACACGGGCAAACAGCAGTTTGAAAACCTTTAGGCAGGGGGGGTCTCTGTACCCCTGAAATTCACTCCAGGACGACCCCAAATCTAGGTCCTCCAGGTTTCTGTACCTCCATCTCCCAAAGGCAGGAATTACAGGTAAAAAATTTATATGGTGCTGAGGCTGGACCATAGCTGTGTGCCTGCAAGGCAAACCCTCTATCTACCAACTGAGCTACAGTCTCAGCTCACAACATAATAAATCTTTGAAAACAATCAATTTCTGCTTTCCTACAAACAATGATTAGCAGCCAATTCAAGGTCAAGTGGAACACAAAACCCTTGTTACAGTCCAGTGACCCCTGGTGAGTCACAGTACCATTGTTTTAGTGGCTAGTGAACGCATGACCCCCATCAAATCAATGTGTGACTTCTGTCCGTACAGAGATTTGTCGCCCCAAGTTTTCTGCTCAACTATAGTTAAAAGGCTATAACCTAAAAGAAAAACAGCAAAGGGGAGAAATGGGGTTCATGCAGAAGAGAATCTCCCTAAATACTGAGCAGTTCTAGCACGGACGGTCCATGTTTAAAACTGTTAAGAGCAGAAAGAGACAGTCCCATTCCTCGGGGAGACTTTGTACACATTATCAAGAGCTAAGGAGTTTGGAATTTTCATGTTGTCAGAGCTAAACTTAATTTTACGCGGCAGAGCTTCAGATTTCTACTCTAAAAGGAAAGGGAAAGCTAAAGGGAAAAAAAGAAAAGCCCACACAGCACAGCAGACTCCACCTTCCTCTCCAGTCCCCCTCCTTTGGCCATGCCCTCCCTCCTTCTGCACGGTAAACTCTAGCTTGTGAGAATGCTTGCAAGGATGTAGGTAAAGAACTTGCCAAGCCTTGGTTTTGATCTCCAGCACAACACGCACAGGGAGGTTAGTGGTACACACCCACAAACCCAGGACCGACCAGGAGAATGACTGTTCAAGGTCGTGCTTAGCTATGTAACAAGTTCTAGGCTAGCCTGGGCTACCTCTGTGAGACCTCACCTCAATGGGGCAAAAATGTAGGCGATGTAAATGTTACTGGGTTATTTCTACACAAGCAATGCTCAGAGAGATGAAAGAGTTTAGTATTGATGGATTCCTCCAGGGAGGGTTGACCCTGATGCAGAACATGGAGAGGGCTTTTCACTCTAAGACCTTTGCTCCCCCATACCGGAAGCAGAACCCAGACAAAAGTCTGTGTTACTTCACACCGTGCACGGCTCACGTCTCCCACGTGTGCAGATGAAAGCAGCATTTGGAAGGTGGATCTAAGCCATCCCAGTTGTAACCTGCTAACAGAAAATTGTCCTAAAGTGACCCGAACCCAGTTTTAAAGCTGCTCACTCAATCTGCCAGGGCCCATGTAGCTTTCAGTATCATTCATTATGTTCTCAGATTATCATTCATCGAGTTCTCAGATTCCGATCAAACTTGTTAGGCGGCAAAGACCTGAAGGGGTCACGGACTCCTCCTCTTCATCTGACCAACTCCTGACTCTTGAGTGAGTCTTTGCTCGGAAACTGCAGGCTTTATTTAGGTCCTTAAGCACAGGATCTGTAAAACCACATTTACCATTAACCTCCTGACTTAAAGAGCATTTAAGAGTTGAGTTGTAATCTAAGGTTTTTTTTTTTTTTTTTTTTTTAAAAACAAAACAAAACAAAACAAAAAAACACAACCAAACAAATACCAAACCAGATCTTGTAGAAAAAAAACAATCATATACAAACCAGTTTGAAATGTTGAGAAAATTTCCTTTCCTAAAATATACCTGACTATGCCAATAACGCGGAGCCCAGTAAGGCCAGCCACATGCAGGGGATTCGTGGTCTGCCGTTCACTACCTCCAACTTCCCAAAATGAAGTCAGGTCTAAAACTCCTGCCAACACCGCCCATAACACACTCATTCCCACTGCACTTCCCTTCGGTCCCTTCCTGTCAGCCCAGAAATCTCTGCTAGGAGTCTGCCAAGCTGAAGTGAACTTAGCAGTTTGTTTTCAGATCATCTGTTGTTGTCATCATCACCATCACCACCACTACCACCAGCATCCTCCTCCTCTCTCCTCCTCCTTCGTTTTTTCAAGTCAGGGTCTCTGTGTAGCCCTGGACATCCTGGAACTCATTCAGACATCCCCCAGCCTCTGCCTCCCAAGTGCAGGGACTAAAGGCGTGCACTACCACCAAAGCATCTTTTACTTCTCCTTTAGACAAAACCAATCACGGATGGCAAGGTGTGTGCCAGACTCTGCTGCACCCTCCCTCACCTATGACTGCACCCGCCGAGGGCTCGAAACCTTGATACCTTTGCCTTATTATTTATTGACTTGCACTGCTGGGGATCCAGTCTGGGGCTTACGGAGACCGGATCTCTGCTCGTTATACTGGTTCTCTAAGTTTCTCTACTTTTTATTTTTACTCTGTTGGAGTTGGTACCTTGCTGCCATAGTCCAGGCTAGCCCCCAGATCATGCTCGGACAGGGTGAACCTCCCGAGTACTTAGGGTGGCAGGCAAGTGTCCATTTACAGGATCTGGAAACCGAGGCGTTATATTTTTGTGTTTCTTAAACCACTTCCTTCGTTTCTTTCCCTCAGATCCTTCAAGTCCCTGCAATATCTCCTCCGAGGCAGTAATTTTCCCCACGCCACTCCCTATGGCTAGAACAATCTCCCTCTTCAGGTTGAGAGCCCCGCCTCCTCTCAAACTTACATTAATGGGGTTGAAAGGCTTGTTAGCCTCCTTTTGTAGGACAGACAATAGCACACATTTTGATACCAAAACATATCCAGAACACAGTGATCGGACACCACAAAGGCATATAAAAATGCTCTGGACATTTCCTTGAGCCAATTACCTGACAGAAGGACATAGAAGCATCTCCTTTAGTCCAAGAACACCAGGGAGATGGGTACCTTCTTTTCTGTCTTGCATAACTGAACAGAAAAAGAAATAAACAGGCCACAAGAACTATAGCACTATCTAATTTAATCCTGAGTTCAGTCACTGAGAAACCGGCCTGCTGGCTGGGTGACACAAAGTCCTCTCTCTTTGGGAAGCACTGTTCACGTGCCAGGAAGGGAAGTTTTGGATGACACCACACCATCGACCCTTGGAAGAAAGGGTACAGACTTCCCTAATCCTGACTTGGTTGGGCACCCCCATTTCATGAAAAAAAAAAACACAGAAAAAACCTTTAGAAGTATAGATAATAGGGGCTGGAGAGATGGCTCAGTGGTTAAGAACACTAACTGCTCTTCCAGAGGTCCTGAGTTCAATTCCCAGCAACCACCTGGTGGCTCACAGCCATGTGTAATGGGATCTGATGCCCTCTTCGGGTGTGTCTGAAGACCATGACAGTATACTCATATGCATAAAATAAATAAAAATATAATGAAAAAAGAAATATAGACAATAAATAGTAAATGTACATCAAAGTTCTTCCTTATGAGGGGTTTTCTATGCCAGTCTCCCAAACATAAGATTTAGACATTGATTTTACTTAACTTTAAAAAGTGATTTGTTGTCAGGGATGGTAGATGCTTTTAATCCCAGTGCCAGGGAGGCAGATGAAGGTTGACCTCTGAGTTCAAGTTCAGTCTGGTTATAGTACATTCTAGGACAGGGCTATACAGAGAGACCCTGTCTCACAAAACAAAACAGAAAGATTTGTTGTTATTGGCATGTACGTGTGTGTCTGTATTGGCTACCCCTAGAAGCCAGAAGTGGTATCTTAGGACTTATAGGCCACTGTGAACTATCTGCTGTGCTTTGAAGCCAACTCTGGCCCTCTGGAAGAGAGGCAAATGCAGATATGAGGATCAAGTCTGAACCTCTAGTTTCCACATTTAAAAAAAAAAAGGGCCGGGCGGTGGTGGTGTACACCTTTAATCCTAGCACTTGGGAGGCAGAGGAAGGCGGATTTCTGAGTTCGAGGCCAGCCTGGTCTACAGAATGACCAGGATAGTCAGGGCTACACAGAGAAACCCTGTCTTGAAAAAAAAAGTATTTATGAGCCTAGGCTGGCCTTGAACCCCTGAATCTCCTGCCCCATCTCTTGAGTGCTGGGGTTGCAGGCATGCATCACCGCATTCCGTTCTACGTAGTGATACGAATTGAATCTGTGGCTTCGTCCATGCGAGGCAAGCACTTTCCCAGCTGAACTCTATCACTGCACAGGAAGGTATTTAGTTTGACTTTGTAGGAAATTACCATCACAACATTAAACCAGTAATCTCTCTTCTTAACATCACTGGTCCCAAGGCCTTTGGTTGGCTACGGTACCGGTTAGTATTTGGTTTCCATTGTAATCATAAGATTCCTTGGCGTTGAGTGGTTTTATCCCTAGAACATTTAAGTATGGTATTAATGACTTTTTCTTTTTGTTTTAAACCAGGGCTGGGCTGCAGCTTAGTGGGCAGAGTCCTTGCCTATCAAACACAGGATAGGCCCGGGTTCTGTCCCCAGCTCTACAGAAACAGGGTATGCCAATGGATGTCTGGAATCCCAGCACTCAGAGCTCGGTGAGGGAGATCCGGAGTGTTAAGTCACCCTGGGCTACACAGTGAGTCTAGAGCTAGCCTGGGCTACATGAGACTCTGACTCAAAAAATCCCCCAGCCAGATTGTTACTGGCGAGGGCCCCACCACAGACACAGCTCTGCTTTTGTTTCTGGGCTGCTGGGCTGGCCTTCAAGCGGATCTCCGTGCTTACATTTTTTTTTCACACGCTTTGTTCTAAAAGAGAGAATCAGGACAGTGTCTAAGTCAGTCTCTCACTGGTCGGGCTGGAGATGGCGGAGCGTACTTTCAGAATTTGCCACGTCGGATGCACATGCATTCCACAGAGCACTGCTTACCCATCAAGAGAGCGCTTATATCTATGGCAAAACCATCAAAACAAAACAGCAGAAGAGAAAAACCCAAGCCCCAATACTTTCATGTTCCTGAATTTCTTTTCTTTAAATGCACAACCAGTTATTCTCTAAGGCCAACTCTGGACGATCCTGATTTCTATCTGATTGTAAAGATTTAACAGTTTAATTTAAGCCTTAACTTTTTCTCCAAATACACAAAGAGGGCTAAAATATGGTTTGGCATTACATAATGTTGCCACCTCCTCCGGAAACAGAACCGAGCGCTTAGCAACAGCAGGGGTCATGTCAGGAGAGCGCCGATTGCTCACTGGAGCATTCTCGACACAGATGCTTTCCTGGGTTTACCGTGCCCAACCCTGCTGAACACAGGCTGGGTGCCCCGCCCGTGGTCCTGGACCACCTCGTGAAGACTGGCCTCTAAGGGGCAATCGGTAACTGATGGTCAGGGTGCCTCTTGGTCACACCAGCACCAAGTGAACTGTGAAAGATCTGGAGGAGAGACACATCCTTTCTACAGCATGTTTTCCCCTGGGGATATATTTTTAAATCCGTATGTGCTATTGCTGTGTGTACAAGGACAATTTTGTGGTCTGTGTTTTCCTGTTACCTTCCGTGGCTTCGCAGGTTGCCAGGCTTGTGCAGTAACACCCCTCCCCCCTCAGCGGGCCCACTGTTTTTTGCTTGTTTGTTGTTGTTGTTTTGTTTTTTTAAATGGGAAGGCTTAGTTTTTCTGGAACTACTTATCAGATTCTATCTCCCATACAACAACAAATCAAAGCGTGAGGTTTCCAGAGTTAGTTACAAATGAAGGCGCCTTAATGTTAGAAACTTTCCTGTCCTCCCCTTCTTCCCTCCTCTCTTTGTGGAGACAATGTCTCAGCAGGTAGCCCTCACCTGTGGATGCGTCCCTAAGGGCTGGGATGTAAGGAGTGTGTACTACCACAGTCAGTCCTAGATGACTAGACTTTTACTTTCTGCAGTCATCCAGCCTTTCAAGTGGCAGGTAGATTTGAAACATAGTTTCCACTTAATCCCAAAAGTGTAACAGTAATCAAAGACCCAGGGTGCTCTGGCTCCCTTTGCAAAGACACAAAGAATAGGAACTCAGCTTTATACACCACTGCTACCATGTTAGAAAGGCACATGGTTTCTGTGCTCCTTGGCTATTTAATTCTCTCTCTTTTCCTTCCTTCCTTCCTTCCTTCCTTCCTTCCTTCCTTCCTTCCTTTCCCCCTCCCTCCCTCCCTTCCTCTCTTCCTTTTTTTTTTTTCAATATAGGTTTCCTCCCTGTAGTTCTGGCTGTCCTGAAAAATCTGTAGACCAGACTGTCCTCAAACTCATAGAGATCTACCAGCCTCTGCCTTCTAGAGTGCTAAGATTAAGCGTCTGTGCCACCACCGATGGCTTTACTTGGCTATTTTCATGCACACTATTTTTTTTTTTAAATGTAAAATGCCTGAC
This sequence comes from Apodemus sylvaticus, assembly GCF_947179515.1. NCBI lineage: Eukaryota > Metazoa > Chordata > Mammalia > Rodentia > Muridae > Apodemus > Apodemus sylvaticus. Next base: position 20,513,111 of record NC_067490.1, on the reverse strand, counting down.
CATGTATCTTTATCTGTTCTGCATATCAGGGATGTATGTTCTGCAGATGTTCTGGGATGTAAGGAGTGTGCATCATGGGTAAGTGCAGGGGCTGGTTTCCTCCTTCCGCTGTGTAGGTAACTGAGGACCAATCTTAGGTGGGAAGTCTTGATGGAAAGTACCACCTCCTGAGCTGTTCTGTTGACCCTATTTCTTCCCTTTGTATACTACTAATATTTTGTCCCATTCTGGTTTCTTTCCCACTCTCCATGCTGTCTTTTTCACTGACAGAGAAGTATAAATGTTCAGTCTATTTCAAACTTTCATTATCAGCCTTTCCCTTCAAACGCAAGAAGCTGATGGCCCTGCTTAAGATTGCTTTTCCCAATCTTAACGTCATCAAAGCTATCTTTCGATAGTCTAGAAACTTTATTGTTTTATTTTTGTGACCACACCGGAACTGACTGCGTGTGGTCTGAGGTGGAGGCTGTGAGCAGAGAGACAACGGTATGTAATTAATACAAGGGATCTTTCCAGTGCTTTCCTTAATGCTCTGTACTCTAGGTCATTACCCATCTTTTTGCCCGTTCCGGCCCTGATGCCGCACCATCTCAATTCCTATAGACATACAGCAATTCTCAGACTGGATTGTCATCTCCCCCAGTGGTATAATCTGGCCGGACATACCATCATCTTACTTTAACGGCTTGCTTTTCTGCTGCCACACTATCTGGGGAGCCTTTGCCTTGCACGCTCCTCACGCTGAAATAAAACTTAGCACCTTCTTCTTGACATGGATGAATTGCCTATGTCACAAAGTCATCTAGTTCCTGCTCTGAATATCCACAGCCAAACTGTTAAGCCGCCCTCCTGGTTTCTATTTTAAAACATAAATTCTGACCACTGCCCGCACCTGGGTCCACATCACCATTGAAAGAGCCTATTGACGCTCCTCCTTTGTCTCCAGTCTGCTCTCACAGCTCAGAGATCTTTTAAAACACAGGATCTGACCACACCACTTTCCCTCTCTTCTCAAAGCCTGGCTCCACACGCGCTCAGTGCAAGTCCCCAAGCTTTCAACAATGGCCTCTACCACTGGTGACACCATTGCTCTGCTACTGCCACATGCAACCCCAGGAAGCCTTGGGGCTTGCCCTTAGCTGGCAGCTTTGCTGGGCCTCTCTTCCTGCTGAGCCAAGCTCTTGAGCAGCCACACCTCCCCACAATCCAGGCAAGTCTTTGTCCAAGTCAGCCCCTCACTTCCTTAGCCACCCTATTGGAAAAAGTCATTCCATGGCTAGACCAAAGGAAAACACGATCCAGACAGTGTTTTATCTTTTGACAGAAACACGTCTGGGAAAAAGTGCCCACAGTAACTATAAACAATTTCAATAGCGAACATCCACTTCTTTCGGATAGTTGATTCATGTCCTTCTGTTTGCAAAATTAAGACAGCTAGAGAAATTACTCTAAGGCACGCTAAATACTACCTGATGACAAGGGAGAGCCCTTTGCTGACCAGAGATCTGCTGTTTTCTTATTAATGTGTGGACAAGAACTATGTAAGTTCCAAGGCCGTTGCTTCAATGAATTAATCTCTAACACTGACTTATACAAGTGGAGGGGGAAATCTCAAGGTGCTGGGGTATATTTTCAGTAGCAGTTTTAGCAAATACCATTCTTAAAATGGACTATATAATACACTGTCCACACTGTAGAATATATGCAGTGTACTTGTGAGTCATGGAGGCTTAATAAAACACGTGGGGCCCAATTCCCACATTAAGATCAGCATGTCACACCGGGCAGTGGTGGCCTTTAATCCCAGCACTTGGGAAGCAGAGGCAGGTGGATTTCTGAGTTCGAGGCCAGCCTGGTCTACAGAGTGAGTTCCAGAACATCAAGGGCTATACAGAGAAACCATTGTGAAAAAACTGAAAAAAAAAAAATCAGCATATCACTCCCAGCCCCCATAACAGGGTTTCTCTGTGTACTCACCCTGTAGACCAGGCTGGCTGGGAACGTGGGAGATACACCTGCCTCTGCTTCCTAAGTGCTGGGATTAAAAGCATGTGCCACTGTGGCCAGCTAAGGGAAGATGACTTTGAAGGACAGAGTTCAAAGACTCTCTGCTTTGGGAAGTTTTTCTTGCCCCTTCTAGGTGAGAGCCCCTCTCCCCATGTCACCATTACATCCTGTTCCTACCTGGGTAGCAGTTAAGACTTCCTATAGCCAATGATGTCTCTTCGTATGTCTCCTTTTTATAAAGCACCATGGAAGTAACCCAGCAGGAGAGGAGGCCGGGGACACAGCTGGAAAGAACTGTTTGTAACTATGGTGGCATATATTGTTACCCAGCTGTGGTCTTTGTGACAGAACCTGCCCTGTTTAGTGTCACATCTCTCTGATACATGATAGGTGCTCATTAAATAGTTGGCGGGGGTTACTGTAGATGGGAAGTTACCATCAACCCTTTAAATATATAACCCAATTGTGTGACCTAAACATGTAAGGGTAAAGAAGAAACTGAACATCGAAATGGATTGTTCTAGGGCTTTCTTGGTTTGATGTGGTGAATTTTTAATTTTTAAATTTTTAATTTTTTTTATTTTATTTTATTTTTTTTGCCAGTCAGTCTTGCACTTTATTGTCGCTGTCGTCTCAGGCCTTGACTGCATCCTTGCATAGTGGGTACAGCTGCTCCTCCTGCTGCTGTTCCTGCTTCTTGGTCTTTAGCTTCTCTTCGTGCTTGGTGTGAACCAGCGGCACATGGCTTTAGTCTTCTTGGGCTGCAGATCCAGGGACTTGTACTTCTCGCCCTTGTCAAATTTCCTGAGGTTTTCTTTTTTGAGTCTGGTTAATGACAGTGAGGACTCTGGTGATGGATTCGCAGACGACTCGATCTTGGAGAGCTTGGACTTGGACGCACCAACGTCACTATGGCAACGCAAAGCTTCCACTTTCAGATTGTCCAGTTATTTCAACAGCTCCTCCTCCTTCCGGCCGCCGCGCAGGTCCCAAGCCTTAATCTTGGCCATTGCTGCCTTGTTTATGGCTCAGGCCACCTGGTTCGAGTGCAGCACGGTGAATTTTTAAAGCCATAGTTAACTAACCCACAGAGCTGAAGAAACCAGGGATAACTCAACACACCTACATGTGGCCCCGTTTCTCAATACGACAGGTTCTGGATTAATGGTCATCTCTCAGTTTCTGATTCATCATTAGTTCGTGCAGACAATCTGCATTTAACTTCTTCGAAGTGTCTTTGGTTCATGACAGTTCTTCACACAGAACTTGTGGGTTTCTAGCCAAAGATTTACCTTTTCCCGCTTTTCCTGTTTAGTTTCCATAACAACACATTGGACTACATTTTAAATACCATATAGCTTTTCTTAGACTTTAGGGGAAGGACATGTAAGAGAACTTGGACACATTCCAGCAGTTTCTTTTAGGATTGTGCACGCGCGTGCGTACACACACACACACACACACACCAGCCACACAGAAATAGGACTGGGGATGAGCACATACTCCCAGTCGGGATAGACTGATGCTATCTGTCAGAAACCTCACAGCTTGTAAGGACATCCCAAGCACTTGAGTCTTTTAAGAGTTGATTTCTTTAGAGATCTATTTATTTTTAATTATGTGTAAACTTCTCTGTGTGTGTGTGTGTGTGTGTGTGTGTTGTGTGTTGATGGGCATTGGTGTGCAGGTACTCGTGAAACCGGAAAAAGGGTGCTGGGTTCCTTGAAGCTACAGTCAGCCGTGAGCCACCACGTGGGTGCTGGTGGGTGCTGGGGACCAGCCCTGGGTCTTCTGCCAGAGCAGCAAGTGCTCTTAACCACTCTGTCGTCTCTCTAGACCTGGAAGTTAGTTTTACATTGTGGACGCTTTAGCTGGCAGAAAGATTTTTGATGCACTTACCTATAGACAGACAAGCATATGGCTCCACAGCCAAAGCTTTGCCAATGGCCCTTTTGAGACGGTATAAATGTTCTTGCAGCATGGCGGCCAAGCAGCCACTGTACAAACATGAGGTTTTACTGCTGGCTGGACTGTGTTCTCAGGCTGGTTGAAGATGTGATATCCATTTCCAGGTTCAAATTCACACTGTTATACACTCTGAATATTCCATTTCCCATATTTGTTGCTTCTGATACTTATACAATTAATACTGAAAAAACTAAACCTTGTCTGAGAGGGGATTACTTCTTTTTAAACATTTTCAAATTATATGTGTGTGTGTGTGTATGTCTGTGTGTCTGTGTGTGCACATATATGCTATACATGTGTGCAGGTCAAAGGTGTCTGTTTTCTCCTTCTACTATGTGGGTCCCGGATGGGGGTTGACCTCAGACCCTCAGGCTTGGTGGAAAGCACAGTCATCTGCTGAGTCACCTCAATGGCCCTGGGAGGCCTACTTCTTTGGAGACCACTGACTGCTTCAGCGATCCTTTGTAAGGGCTCAGATACATGTGTTAACATTACTAAATAGCTAAACTAATACCATTCTACCATTTTCACTTCCCTGTTTCAAAGTGGTGGTCTTTGGCAGCTCAAGTCCCATGACAGTATCTGACAAAATCCACCATAAGGGTTTAAAAGTGTGACTGTGTGTTCCATACACAGAGGAAGCCTTAGAAACGGGGACACCCAGCCCATCCTAGGTTTCCTCAATCAGACTCTTTGGGAATGGAGTCTGGGAAAACTTTTGTTTTGTTTTTTCTTACAAGCTTCCAATAAGCTATAGAACTCCTGAGCTCCAAGGATGGACCACCTTCTTTGTGACAGGGACTCATTAGGTTGCCCAGGCTGGTTTGAAATGTGAGGGCTCAAGTGAGCCGCTGACCTCAGCCTCCTGAGGGGCAGGTGTCACCACTCAATTCTATTGTAATGAAGCCTGTAGGGACTAATAGGGGATTCAGCATCCACAAGAAAATGGATTCTGTCAGCCCTAGTAGGCAGAGAGGCAGAGGGAGGCAGGCAGATCTCCGGAAGTCTGAGGCTATAGGAAATTCCAAGACAGCCAAGATTACAGATTTTGAAACACAGAGAGATCCTGTCTCAAAAACAAAAATATCAAAATCAAAACTGGATGTTCTCCTTTAGGAGCACTACAACCCTGAAACTAAAGATGTTTTAAGAGGTCAAAGACACCATTTGACACATGGTATTTCTTTCCTTTCCTTTCCTTTCCCTCTTCTTCCTTCCTTCCTTCCTTCCTTCCTTCCTTCCTTCCTTCCTTCCTTCCTTCCTTCCTTCCTCCCTCCCCCCCTCTCTCCCTCTCTCTTTCTCTTTGATTGATTTATTTATTTAATCTATATGAGTACACCATTGCTCTCTTCAGACACACCAGAAGAGGGCATCAGATCTCATTACAGATGGTTGTCGGCCACCATGTGGTTGCTGGGAATTGAACTCAGGACCTCTGGAAGAGCAGCCAGAGCTCTTAACCACTGAGCCATCTCTCCAGCCCGACCAATGGTATTTCTCACATGAAGTAATATTAGAACTGCTTTTCTGGCCCCAATCTGTGCTTTCAAACCATCTCATCTTACAGGATTTGTTTTTTAGACGGTGAACAAAGCTAAGCAATCTTTTGAGGCAGGGTCTCATGCGGTTCCGGGAGGCCTGGAACTCCTGATTCTCCTGCCTCCAACTCCAAAAATATCAGGAGTATCTGGATGTGTGTGTGACCAGGTCCTAGGTCAAGGTTGGAAACTCTTGTTTCTTTACCATAAAGTTTTAGACTTGGTTTCCTGGATTAAAATGTTAGCAAAACATAAAGACTGAAACACCAGAGCAAAACAAGAATCTGTTCAGTTCTAGAGGGAATCTAGGTCACCCACAGCCCATATGGAGGTAATACTCTCCAAGCTGAAAAAGCTACATTTGCAATGTGTTTTTACTTCTGAGTGACTGCAGTTTTGCTGGAATGGGGGTGGGGGTGGGCCTCGGGTAGGGGATGTACATAAAGGTTGCTTTCCAAAATTCTAACCCAGAGTCCTAGAATTACAAATCTTTACACACAGAGTTGCACGTTTACAAGCTGATGTCTCATATCCGGTTCTGGGTCCTCTGGTGCTCTGTGTGTGTGTCATTTAGTGACCAAGTTGAGCACAGCAGAGGGAATGAACAAGAGCCAGTGAAGAGGCTAACAAGCCAAGAAAATCCTGGCCGTAGGGAGAGTGACAGATGCCCTAGCCAGATCGCTCCTACAGTAGTGACCCTGGGGCCAGGACACACCTCTCCACATACTTCCTTTCTCCATACAATCGGAGCTCAGGGTGGTGGAGAAATACCACACACCAGGGTTCCTCTCCACTTCAGAGGCTCTTTTCCCCTGATAGTTCAGAGCCATCCAGGGCCCATTACTAATGCTTCCACTTCTAACCCTGAGGTGCTGCTCTAACCCTTCCCTTCCATCCTCCTCCCCCTCCCCTTGTCTCTTCCTTAGCTTGCAGAGACCGGAACAGAATCCAGGACTTCATGCATGCAAGAAAAGAACTCTTAACATTGAGACATATCTCTAACTCAAATCAAATTACTTCTGCGAAAGCACTGGGTAGTCTCAAACAGTGCAAGGCTCTGGGCTGGCCAACCACTCAAACGGACATGCAAATCGCATTAAAACACAAAGCGCAGCCACCGAATGAAGAACGCTAGTCTGCCACTTCAGTTGCCAGTTCATCTCTTAGGGTTGGCCACACTGATTCACACGCTTTTCAATACTGAGTTCCTTTTTAGAGTATATGTAATATATCAGAGAGATAGATAAGAAAGCCACGTCTGGAGCTGGAGAAACAGGGAGGCAGCTAAAGTTCTTGCAGGAAAGAGAGAGGACTTAAGTGTGCATCCCCAGAGCCCAGATAAAAGTGGGGTGCAGTAGCCCAGGCTTGTCATCCCAACACAGGTACAGTGAGAGGGGAGACAGATCCTGAAACACAAGAAGCCCCGAGATCTGTTAGGCTGATGTCCCCAGAGAACAGCAAGGACCAAAACCCATGGATGTCCCCGGCCCTCCACACCAACGCTGTGACACACACATGCCTCCTCCCCAGTATTTAAAAAGGTTAACAAGAAAGAAGAAAAGAAAACAACTCTCATCTGACAATAAATGGAAATAAGAAAGAGAACACTTAACTAGCTAGCTGTGCATCCTCGTCTAGAACCTCAAAAACCCTTTGGATAAATATGAAGTTGGACTTTCTTCAGTGGACTTACACCAGCTTTGAGAAAAAGGACAAAAGACAGCCTGCCTGGCATTTTCTCAAAGGTTCTGGCCTTCTGTTCCAAGACTTGAATCGTCATGACAGGTGCAGCCCCTTCCCTGCCGCCATCTGTGGCCTGGTATAGCAAGAGAACCGGCCCCTAGACCAGCAAGAACATATGGGCTGGGACGGGCCAGCCTCTCCTTCCCCTGGCGTCTACCTCCTGCCTGCTACCTCAGCTTGACCCTTTAGTTATGGCAGGTAGCAGCGCCTAACACACTCCGAGTGTTAAGAACATCTCCAATGTAAGGGTTGTCACAGAGGAAAGGACACAGGACACACACTTTCATGTCATACAGATGATAAAGCAAATTCCATCAATCTCTCTTAAGAGCAGGACAGCATAGCACCAATCGCTCCCTGTACCCCTTTCTACCTTTGAGGCTAACTCGTATCCTACACCGTGTTGGACATTCACTCAGTTTTCTCAAAAAACTGACTGGCCACATTATGTGCAGTTTAACTATGTGGAGGCATTTAAAGACGTCATGTATCATATCTGGCTTGCTTCATGCATAGCACTGCAGTTCTCTGAATACCCCAGCCCCACCCCCAAACACACAGCTATATTCAGGATTATATTCAGATTTATAGTCAACTCAACCATCCTGTATATACCAGTACTCTACACACAGACACACACACACAGACACAGACATGCATGCATGCATGTGCGCAAGCACATACACACACAGTCTTTCCCAAGCAATCCACCTATGATTCTCCACAGAAGCATTCACACAGTACAGTCAGGATCTTCACTAGGCCTCTCCCTTGCCTCCTGATCTCAAGGAGGACCACACGCTGTGGTTTTCACAAGGTTGGTGGTTAATGGCGAACAACTTTAGAGGTTATAAAACTGTCCTTTATGGGCTGTCAAGTTGACTCAATGGGTAAAAGTACCTACCTGTTCGAGCAAACCAGCCTGGTGACCTGCACCTGATCCCTGGTACCCACATAAAAAGCTAGACGTGTTACGGTGGCTCATGGCTACCTGTCACTCCAGTGGCAGGGGATCTCCTCCGGTCTTTTGGTCTGAATGGGCTCTAGGCATGCACATGGTAAACGGACATACATGCAGGCAGGGCACCCATATACATTGAAAATAAAGTAAGCAAACTGGACGTGGTGGTGGTCATCGGAAATTCGAGCACTCCCAAGTCAAGAATGGTGGAATGGAAGCAGGGTTGCCTGAAGTTCTCCGAGCGGCCAGCCTTCAGTTCAGAGCGCAGAGCACCAACAATCGAGGACCCCGTGTCAACAAGGTGAAAAGTGACAACTTGGTCCTTTACAGCTCCCCTCCCCCATTCTGTCGGTTCTAGCTTTGTGATCCACAGAGTAGAAAATCAGTACCTCCCATGGGGCAGTGGACCCTACCAGGAAAATTGGGGAGGTAGAGTGGGTTTAGAAACCTTGGCACCCACCTGAGCACGGTAGGGGTAGCCCTATATTCGACTAGATTCCTGGCCTGGAACATGTGACCACAACTCCACATATAAGAATGTGATTGCTGCACCGGGTGGTGGTGGCGCACGCCTGTAATCCCAGCACTCTGGGGGGCAGAGGCAGGCGGATTTCTGAGTTCGAGGCCAGCCTGGTCTACAGAGTGAGTTCCAGGACAGCCAGGGCTACACAGAGAAACCCTGTCTCGAAAAAACCAAATTCAAAAAATTGGAAAAAGAATGTGATCGCTGGTCCCGTAGCAGAGAACACAGAATTCTCCATGTTAATGAGGTATCTAGATGGCCCCTGAGGGTTTAGCCAATGAGATTTCCTTCCCGGACTACCCATCCTGCAAAGGTATTTAATCTCTGATCCATCCTGAGGAAGTTATAATCTCTGGTTCACCCTAAGGAAGTTATATGCATCCATTTTCCAGGACGAACAATCAGTAACAGTATGGATAAGCAAGGACGGCCCTTCTCATTAAGAAAGGCTGTGGGGGCTGCAGAGGAGTCGCTGCCCATCTCCCGCGGTAGGCCCCTCCGAGCTCCTGGATATCCACGCCCTGAGCTAAGCTGGAGATTCCCTGGTCCCAGTCTCATTGCAGGCCTGTGGGCCGGCTATGTTCCCGACTCCCCACAGTTTCCAGAGAAGACTGGACTCCCTGGAGCTTGGGAATCCCCAGACTCTTTGGTCTCAGCCTGCCTGGCTTCTCATCTGAGCTGAGGTCCTTATCCAAGGCTGCATTCTCCCACCCACTGAGCAGGTATCTTCTCTGCATCAGAGCTTCCTGCAAGGCCAGCACCCAGATGGTAGCATAGGGCGAGCAGTCTAGCGTTGTGCGTTTTGTCAGCTGGAGCAGCGTTACCATGTCCCAGTGGTGAGGCGTTAGGCAGAACCACATACCCCTCCTCCCACAGACTCACATTAAGAGAGCTATTTTGTTAATTTCCCCTTTAATCCACTCCCTAAAATTGTTCTTGTGCCTCTGTCTGCATCTCTCTGCATGCCTGAAGGTTGTTGTGGAGTTGTTAGGTGTGCTGGAGTGACAGACCAAAGCACTACTTTAGAAGATGACCCTCTTTGGAGACAGGGTATTTACGGGGATAATCATGTTAAAAGGAAGTCAATAGAGCAGGCTGTAATCCAGGGTCTGTTTGGACCAGCAGCCATGTCCCATCTATGTGAAGATGAAGGAAAGGACCGGAATATAACACCAAAGGCAGCTAGCAAACCACCAGAAAGCAGAGAGGCTCCTCCACAAAGATTCTCCTCAGGACCTGCCTCATTACCTTGATCTCAGACTTCTGAAGTGACCTAGTTTGCAGTTTTCTGATGTATCAGTGCCAACACAGCCATACTTCCCAGAAAAGTGATGTGATAAGAGGCTCATGAATTTGTCCACGGCAGAATGATTGATTTTACTTACGTGTGCACGCAATTATGTCCTGAGACTGGCACACGGCTCCTTAAAAACATCAATGCAGTCTGCATGAGGACATCTGAACACCTCGTGATGTGTCACACTGGTACAAACCTATGTCAACCTCCTCCCTACGACTTTCATGCATATCTTCTTGCTAGCTCCGTCTTTGTCATGCTGACGCTGGTAGCTGTGATGCTGGTGACATAATGGTAACCTTTGGCTTCATCTTTCTAATCCATGGAAGTCCGAATCAGAACCTGTCTGCTTAGTCCCATAAGTTTGAATACTTGGCACCTACTTGGTGGAACTGTTTGGGAAGGACTGGGAGGTGTTGCCTTGTTGGAGGAGGTGTGTCTTGGGTGCCTTACAGGTAGCCTGTCACCCTCCACACCCCTGCACTCTCTGCCTTCTGCTTAAAGTTAGAGCTCTCAGTTGGTCCTGCTGCTGTGCCTTTGTTTAGCCATCACGGACTCTAACCTCTGTGACCATAAACCCGATTAAAGGATCTCCTTTACGACCTGCCTTAGCCGTGGCTTCTTATCACAGCAACAGGAAGTAACTAGTACACATTCCTAATATCTTTCTGTCTGTGCATGGTGCTAGGGATTAGACCCAGAGCTGGGACCTGTCAGTTGTGGTGGCTTACAACTGTAATCCCAGTGGTCCAGAGGCCAAGGCATGAAAATTTCGAGTTCAAGGCCAGACTGAGCTGCAGAGGAAGACCCTGCCTTAAATAAACTCACACCCCAAAGCCAAACAACATAGAAAACACAAAGCAGAGAGCCCCTCCTCCAAGCTGCCCTCCAGCCTTACATAACTTCACAGCTCTGCTGTGTCACGTAGAAACTCAGAAAATATGGTACAATATTGGGAGTAATGTAAGACAATTTCTTAAATAATTCAGTAGTTTTATTGCTCCTGAAAACATCTCTATATGGCATAAAGGAAAAAAAAAGATAGCTTTAGTTAGCGATCATGTTTTCCACAGAGCATTCAGAGGAAAAGTCTATCCTAGTGAATTTCCTGACACCATTACAGGAATTCCAATGTCTCCCATAAAGGCACAAAGATCAGCAAACAGAAAACAAGCCAGCCAGGTTTAGATGGATGTGCTAGGCAGGTGACTATATTTGTTAGATTTTTTTCTTTAGGACTTTTTGTAGCAAGGGAACTTTTGTTTTGTTTTGTTTTGCTTTTTCTGTTTTTGTTTTTCTGAGACAAGGTTTGTCTGTGTAGCCCTGGCTGTCCTGGAACTTACTCTTGTAAACCGGGTGGGCCTTAAACTCACAGAGATCCACTTGCCTCTGCCTCCTGAGGGCTGAGATTGCATGGGCGTGCCACCACTGCCTGGTAAAGTTCGGTGTTTGTACTGTCCACCAAGGTGGCCAGCGAGTTCTTGCAATGTGGCCAGCGAGACTGAGTAATTGAATTTTGAAATTCACTCAATTATTCACATCCTAGTACCCACGCGTGACCACGCTGGTCATCACGGCTTCCAGGTTCTTTCCTTCCCACCGTTTTCCTTCCTTCCCTTTGCATGGAAGCTGGGGGCGCTCAGTCAGTGGCAATTCTGCCTATGAGGTGGCACATGCAGGGCAGCATCTAGAGATGTCTGGGGCTCTTAGAGCCATGGAAGTGGATGTGATGACACTGGTTCTAGTGATCAGAGACCAGAGTTCTGCTAAAACTCCACAGTGCGGAGCACCCTCAGACCAAGGAAGTACTTAATCTAAAACTTCAAGAGTATTCGAGGGTAAGAAAACCTGGCATAGGGCTGGAGTGTCAGCTCAGCCTGTGAGAGTACTTTGCACTCTTACACAGGACTCAGGTAGGGTTTCTTTTTTTTTGGTTTTTTTTTGGATTTGGTTTTTCCGAGACAGGGTTTTTCTGTGTAGCCCTGGCTGTCCTGGAACTCACTCTGTAGACCAGGCTGGCCTCGAACTCAGAAATCCGCCTGCCTCTGCCTCCCCAAGTGCTGGGATTACAGGCGTGCACCACCACCGCCCGGCCTCAGGTAGGGTTTCTAGCATCCACACGGCACAATTTCTAGCCTCTGTAGGTGCCAGGCACTCATACAGCACACAAACATATATGCAGGCATGTGCGCACACACACACACACACACACACACACACACACACACAATTCAGGAGGCTGAGGCAGGAGGATTGCTATGAGTGTAGGGATACATAGTCGGATGGCTACACAGTACACTGACACTTCGTGGTCTACTCCTTAGTTATTTTGCTAACCAACAATGCCATCTCAACTGCCACATTTTCCCTTATCACGGGACCTGGGTGACCATGCTGTCTTCCCTGACTTTCAGTCATGGTAGTCTGTGCAAACATAATAGCATCTGTGAGTGTTAAATATACTTCCACTATACTAGTTGTAGATAAATAGACAAAAAACTTCACAGCCAGTTAATATGACAGACAAGAAGATTTTCATAATGGTTTTGTTGAACAATTTTGATCATTCATTTTTCATTTACCTGGAAAAAAATATGGAAGAGTGTCTAGTTCAAATGTGTAATCTAGGATCCCCCCCAAATGCTTGTTATCTGCAGAGAATCAACAGTAACCTTTCTTTCTTTCTTTCTTTCTTTCTTTCTTTCTTTCTTTCTTTCTTTCTTTCTTTCTTTCTTTCTTTTTTTTTCATTCATTCTTTCTTTTTTTGTTGTTGTTTTTCGAGACAGGGTTTCTCTGTGTAGCCCTGGCTGTCCTGGAACTCACTCTGTTGACCAGGCTGGCCTCGAACTCAGAAATCCACCTGCCTCTGCCTCCCAAATGCTGGGATTAAAGGCGTGCACCACCACAGAGCTAGTAGTAACCGTTCTTCACGTGCTTATGCCCATTTTAAATTATTTGAATTTCTAAATATATACAAATTATTATTTAAAGATTTATTTATGTATACGAGTGTTCTCTTTCCATGCACACTGAAAGAGGACAACAGGTCCCATCACAGATGCTTGTGAGCCACCATGTGGTTGCTGGGAATTGAACTCAGGACCTCTGCAAGAGCAGCAGGTGCTCTTAACTGCTGAGCTATCTCTCTAGCCTCCATATAAATTATTATTAAAGCAAAGTTGTTGGAGAAAGTCTGAGGAGACGAAGAACAGCTGTAGCAGGGGCTACTGACCTAGGAGATGAAGACCAAGCCACTAGCAAAATGGACATCACCACTGGAGGCAAAATAGCAGTGTCAGTGGCAGGGGAAGGAAAACCTAAGTGACAGAGTTTGGGAGCATCCCACAGGGGACAGAGTAGACACAGTGCACACAGCTTATCTATTCTCTTGCGACATTCTTTCTAAAAACCACTGTACTATTTTATGTGTACTTTGACTTTATGCGTGCATGTATACCAAGTGCATAGTTGGTACTTGAGGTCCTAAGAGAGGTCAGATCCCCTGAGACAGGTTACAGACCTGTGGGTGCTGGTAACTGAACCCGCGTCCTCAGTGATAGCAACAAGTGCTCCTAACCTCTGGGTCGTCTCTCCATCCCCTCCTCTGAGGTATTCGTATGTGTGAGAGAGAGGGAGGGAACTAGAGAGCTGAGGGAAATATCAAGCAAGATAAAGGAGGGAGACATAGGAATGCTCACAAGGAACGCCTGGAAGATGGGTCAAGCAGAACACGCTGGAAAGAGGGCACAGTGCTAGAGCATAGTTTTCATCTCCAAAGATGTGTTTAGGTTGCCCTATGGGCATGAGTGTGGGGGCAATACTCACAATTGTTACCTGATGTAAGAAGACCAGTCCATTGTGGGCGGCACCATTCCCTAGGTCCTGAACCTCATAAGAGAGGAGAAAGCAAGGAAAGATCACCCACCACCAAGCGTGGACGTGGAACTTTCAGTTCCTGGTTTGACTTCCCTGCAACAATGGACAGTCAACTGGAATTGTGAGTCAAAGTGCACTCTTCCTTCCCTCAGCTGCTTTTTCACACACACACACACACACACACACACACATACCGGGGTGCCTGTCACAACCATAGAAATGAAACTAGAACAAACAGCTGAAGGGGGCCGGAGGAAGTTTTGACTACTGCTGCCTGATGATATAATTATGGCAAAACAAAAATGAAAACGTGTTATTTATGTGAGAAGGAAATAGAGAACGCGCCATAATTCAATTGTGTGTGAGGAGACAGTAGTTACCAAACATCTGGATTTACAAAGTTGAGAGAGAGAGAGAGAGAGAGAGAGAGAGAGAGAGAGAGAGAGAGAGAGATGATGTTTTTTTAAGAGCGGGGGCATGTAGTTCAGTGGTAGAACACTTGACTAGTGCGTACAAGGTCCTAAGTTTGAGCTGTACTAATGCCCACATCATCAAGAACAAAGGAAAACTAATGGAAATGTTATTACAGGGTCGGGGAGATGGCTCAGTGGGTAAAGGGCTTGCTATGCAAGCCTGAGGACCTGAGTTCAGATCCCCAGCAGCCCTGTAAGAAGCAGATGCCTGTCGCTCTAGTGCATAGGAGGATAAACAGAGCATGGATCCCAGAGGTCTGCTGGCCAGCCAGCCTAGCCAGCTGATGAATTCCAGGCTGAGAGAGATCCCAGGTCTCAAATAATAAAGTGGAAAGCAACAGAGGAAGACGCATGACGTTGACTTCTGGCTCCACATGCATATGTACTCGTTCACATACGTGCACACATACCTATCCACCACACACACCACTAGAACAAAAACTGACATCCATGAGAGACGTAAAATCAGATTAAAACACATTTCTATCTGATATTAAATAGTCCGAGTTTCCTTATCCAGGTAGGGGTTCAGAGAAGACAAACAAGAAATACACAGAAGGGATCAAAGCTGTTTAAATAATAAGAAAATTAATAAGTAAATATTAGGGCACTTATTCAACCTTGATAATAAGATATGAAATACAAAAGAAAAAAAAAGACTTATCATGCATTAATAGGAAACAAAACACCAGTATAAGAATTCCAGGCTGCCTATTTATTTCATTTATTTATTTTTGTTTTTCAAGACAGGGTTTCTCTGTATAGCCCCTGATGTCATGGTCCAGGCTATCTTTGAACTCACAAGGAGGCCTCTATGTCTCGAGTGCTGGAATAAAGCCATATGCCACTACTCTCAGGCTGTTAGGCTGCATCTTGATAAAGTTCTTGTGCTTTGTTGATGTAACAGAAGACATTAGTAACTTTTTGGTAAACGATTTTGCGGTTTTAAACCAATGATCATAAAAAACATAAAGTTTCATTCAGAAATACTCTTCCCATACTTATCCTACGGAAATCTGCAAGGCATGTATGTGAAGGATGCTGTAGTGGTTTGAATATGCTTGGCCCAGGGAGTCGCACTTTTAGAAGATGTGACCTTTTTGGAGTAGGTGTGGCCCTGTTGGAGGAGGTGTGTGTCTGTGGGGTGGGCTTTTCTGAGATTTCCTTTGCCAATGCAATTCATCTGATTCTCTTGACCTTAGACTTAACGTAGACTTTTCAGACAAAGGCACTTTTTTTTTTTTCTCCAGCAAAAATACCACAAAAAAAGTCTCTAGGTCAGAGGTTCAATCCATTATTATAGAGGCTGACTCAATGGCAGCATCCAGGCAGGCATGTGCAAGAGGACTGAGAATTCTACATCTTCCTCTGAAGGCCACTAGGAGAAGAATAACTACCAGGCAACTAGGAGAAGGGTCTCTAAGCCCCACCTACAGTGACACACTTCCTTCAATAAGGCCACACCCACTCCAGCAAGTCCACTACTAACAGTGCCACTCCCTGGGTCAAGCACATTCAAAGCACCACAGATGCCCACTGCAGAATAGTACCTGTATTAATTATAGCATTCCTTATAAAGTATTATAGAATCAAACTTCTGTATGTATAACTTTATCTAAACATAGGCTGGTGGGCGGGGGGAAAGACACCTAAGATAGTCTAACTTAATATGTAGGTATTTGGGTGTTAGGCACTCCTCTTGAAAGCAGCTACTGGCACCTATAGAATAATTACTGCCCACTAGCTGCTGCATGCAGAATCATATATAAGAATGCGCCTTATCTTATGGGGTGAGTCACAGTGATAGAACTGCTATTTAAAATCAGACAAGCTGGTTTGAGTTTTGATTTGTGTACAATGCTGTAACACAGAAGCTAAGAAAAGTTAGGGAAGGGGGGAGGTTCCCTCAATTTGTGAGTTATGCTTTCAGAATGTGAGGTATATGAATTTAGTATTATGAGATATAATTCCTTAAAAGTTGCTCACCTGGGGGCCTGGCTCAGTGGTTAAGAGCATTTACTTAACAACTTCTGCCGAGGACCCAGGTTTTGGTTCCGGGATTCAAATGGCAGCTCACAAACTGCTTGTACCTCCTGTTTTAGGGGATCTGGCATTGCATTCTGACCTTTTAGTGTTTCTGCAGAAGTGTGGTATACATACATATACTCAGACACACCCAGGTACACACACACACACACACACACACACACACACACACACACACGCATACACACAGAATCCATTAAAAACTAATTTATTGGTCTTGCAATGTTTAAGTAAATTGATTTTGTGACAATCAATTTAAGATGAGGAGACTTGGCTTGCTTGCCAAGCCTAAGTCCCTATGTTCACCCAATCCCTGGGATTCACCTGGTGGGAGGAAAGAACTGACTCCTACAGGTTGTCCTCTGATACACATCCCCAAGACCACTCCAAAACAATACATTACAAAAAAAAAAAAAAAGGCAACGTAAGCTCAGCTGGGCTTGGTATGTTCAGAGGAGCTACACAGCTATTAAGTGGCATCTAAGCTGGCGTCTAAAGCATCATTCTTGTCCTCAGAGTTATAATACTTCAAGGTCTTCAAAGATTTGTTCCTTCATCTTGGTTGTTCAGGTTTACATAGAGTCCCTTGTCCTTTATGGTACCTCCAAAGGCTCAACTGTGTGATCTAGATTAGGACTAGCTGGATGTTTCAATAGGGCAGAAAGGGTATGCATAAATAAATTCTATTTCACGGTGCAGAGCTTTTGTGTTTAGAGACAACTCAAATGCAGACAGAAACACACACACAGGTGTTCTCTGACCAATAAGATGGACCTGAAGCTCATGAAATACATGTCTTGACTCTTTTTTGAGACAGGGTATCTCTGTGTAGCCCTGACAGTCCTGGAACTCACTCTGTAGACCAGGCTGGCCTCAAACTCAGAAATCCGCCTGCCTCTGCCTCCCAGAATGCTGGGATTACAGGCATGTGTCACCACCGCCAGGCACTTCTTGACTCTTGATTAATACACAGTTTATTGACCTTTTTAAATAATCACATTTGTGGGCTTCCCCTTTACTTAAATCCCAGGGGCTGACCCAGCAGGAGTGTATCCTTTCTTCAGCCCTGGGCTCTCAGTGTCTTTGGGATTACAAGATCTTCATAAAACAATGGCTTCTCTTTCTCTTCCTGCTCTTCTGGCGTTTACTCTGTAATCTACCCGGCTTTGGTTTACACTAGTCCACCTATTGGAAATCTTTTCCTTCTTCCTCTTTGGCAGTTTAGATCAGGTTCAGTCTTCAAGGTCTATTTTGAATGTAATCTCTTTTGCTTTCTTTGATGACTGCTCCAACCTCAGATAATTTCTTCCTTGTCTAACACCAGGTATTACACTAGGTATAACCCTCATAAGACCTGACTTCTGACCTGTACAGTAGATATCTGTGGATGTGAGATGTCTGTCCCATTAAGTACCAGTATCTTACGTGGTAATGACCTTTGTATTGGAGGTAGCACTAGAAACATAATTCCCTTTCACCAATTTAAAAAAAAAATCTTATTCGTTGAATGCAAACTCAAGGTGTCCCATAATTTTCCACCATTGTAAATGGTCTAAGAGAGCAAAAGACAAATCCAGCTTTTTAATGGAGCATTTAATTTAAGGGGCTAGGCAAAAATAGTTGAGAGATTTCTGGTAGGCTAAGAAAGTATGCCTGGATTATGTGGAAGCCCCAAGATTTCCCTGGAAATGGCAAAACATAATATACTTTATTGTATATTATGGTATAACTTTATTTATTTGTGGCTTTAAGATGAACACAAGAAGTTCGGAGACTTTAAAGGACATTTTATAAAAGAACAAATTTTGAATGCATCGCAAATTAGGTTGGTTACCCAGTTCACTTCCCAACGAAATAAAACCAAGTTAAAAAATTTAGTTCGTTCTCCGTAGTGAAAATAATAATAATAACAATGCCCCAGTAATGTCATTTTCTCCCTTCAAATTATAAGCTAATCAGCGAGGCCTGTTAACCTCATATAAACATTTCATTAAGGTACTCAGATGACATTACTGCTACATGAATAATGAATCCCCATCCCCAGGCTCTACCTAATTTGCTGCCCTTTATTTGGTGGCTTTGCTTTAGCGCGCACAGGGTAAAGTCAAAGACGGGAAGAGAACCGGTTTAACTTGTATTCAAATACCTTTGCAGATTAAACAACACAACTCAACTCCCCTCACCCCCCTTCCCATCGCAGCTCTCGTTTGTATCACGATCGATGAACAGATGAGATGACCCGAACAAAGAGGACTGGCACCTGCGCCTTCTCCGTGGCAAACATTTCTTCCCACACAGGGCCCTCCCTGGCCAGCGTTTGGCCGACCTTTCTAGAGCAGGCTCCTTCCCAGGTCACCTCGGGACCCCCGAGCAGGACTCTGCAGCCCGAGGCTCTGACACCGATCTCTCCTCCTCCTCCACCTCCTCCACGTGACCAAGCGGCGTGCGCCGCGGACAGACACCGCAACGCGGTAGACCTGGTGACAAAGGCTCGGGCGCATCCGGAGTCCCGCCGGCCTCCCGCGCTCAGCGTCGGCGGAGCCTGCGCAGGGCGGTGCCGCGCAGCTCGGGCCACGGGAGCGGGAGCCGCAGCCGGGAGCGCGCCGCGGAGTCGAGCAGAGCCCGCCGCGCGCAGCGCCGGGCAGCGGAGGAGCCGAGGAGCCGAGCAGCGCCCGCCGCGCAGCCGAGGAGCGGAGGGGAGGCCGAGGAGAAGCCGAGCAGAGCCCGCCGCGCGCCGGGGAGCGGCTCCACGGAGCAGAGCCCGCCGCCTGCCAGTCCGTCCGCCCGCGCCTGCTGCTCCCAACGCCGCCGCCCCGGAGCCCCGCAGCGACTCGGACACGGGTGAGCAGGCCGCAGCCCCTGAGCTTGGCCCCGGCAACCGGGCCCGGAGCGCCTTCCCCGCCCGTACTTACACCACGACTCGGGAGATCATCCAGGACACCATCTTTTCGGCCGCTGGGCCGCTGACCGCAGGCCGCGCGCTCCCCGCTCGCGCTCCCCGGGGCCGCGCTGGCGCCCTCGGGAGCCGGCCCGGTGTGTGCGCGCGGTGCCCGGAGCCGCCCGGAGCCCGGTCCCCCGCCCGTCCGCCCCCGCCCGCGGCCCCGCCGGCCCTGCCGGCCCCGCCCCTGCGCTCCGCTGATAGGCGGCGGCTCCGGGACCCCGACGGGTGCTGCGCTCCAGCGACCTGTGCGGTCACCTCGCTTCCCCGGGTCGGGGGACGCCGGGCGGGCGGTGAGAGCGCGTGGGAGCCGGGGGCGGGGGCGGGGGAGCCGGGATTGTGAAGTGTCTGGTTAGGTGCGGCTCCGGTGCTCACCGAGGCTCGGCAGCCAGGGCCTACCACAGGCCCAGGTTGGCACCGCGAGGCCCGTGGTGCAATGCAGGGGCCAAGGGAGAGCGTCGGGGGTCACATTTGGAGTGATGGGTTTGCGGGGATGGCGAGGCTGTTCTGGGCTCCCTGGGGCACCTTTTCCATCAGCATCGGCCAACTCCTGTCTGTATTGCCTGCCACACAGCCTAAAACGTGGACCTAGGATTTCCGACCCGTGGTGCTGTTTACAAGTGTCCTTATTTCTTTTTCCCCGTCGCGCGCGCGTGTGTGCGTGCGTGTGCATATCACCTCTTACAGTGTCCAAAATTTTAAGCTCGTAAATTTTGGGCGAGAAGTAACGAATTGGGAAAATGACCTTTAAGTTACTCTACGTGTTTTTCCCTTGGTCCCCTGGTGGAAGCAATAGTAAAAGTTCTCTAAGCTAGGAACAATAATGTCTGTAATGTGGGGCTTGGAACCTTTAATTAAAGTCCTAGAAAATATGATGGCTCATTTTGGGACATACTGTAATTTAATCTTTTTGTTCCCTAGTTTCCCCATAATAAAAAAGAGGCTAATAATACTCTTGCTTACCTCCTGCTTCTCAAGGATGATGTAAGGTATTGCTAATTAATGTGTTTAGGAAGGACTCGGATTTGCCTGGGATGGTCTCAAGGGAAAGGGATAGGTTACCATGAGTTCCTTTTAGTTCATGAGGCCTGTAAGTTAAGAAGAATTTTGGTCATGAAAGCAAGCAGCAGGCCAGGGATGGTGGCGATCTCTTGTGATCTCAGGACTTTGGAGGAGGCTGAGGCCTGCCGGATTTCCTTCCATAGAACCAGGAAGGAAAGAACTCAAACTGCTTTCTGTTCTTCCGTTCTTTTTGCTATATTTACATTGAGAATCCGTGTTTGTATTTTAGGGGCCGCGGTGATTGCGTTTGTTCTGAATTCTTTAGTTTGACCATTATTCAGCGTTATTGGGGACTCATGCTTGTCCTCCAGGCACCAGCTTTTCTGGCACATGTGTTCCATGTCCTTTCATGCCCTTCCGTGGGCAGAGGTCTTGTGATGTCTTTATTCACAGCCGTTGGTTCCCTCACCCTTAGCATACCTTTCCCCTCCTCTCTTTCCTGAGCCAAGCTGTGTGTTCATGCCTTTGATTGAATTTCATCTTTTTTTCTTGAATACTTTATTCCCCATTCTCTACCTTCCTGACCTCTTAATCCCCCCTCCCCCCCCCCATGATGCACATCCCCTTGCCCCTCCCCCCTCGTAACTTATCCCTTAAGTTTCTGGAGGTTTAGTCTCCTCAGCCTCTTTTGCAGTGACGGTTCTTGTTTTTGTTTGCAAGATACAGCTGCCTTGTTCCTATTTCAAAAAGCCACGGGTTGTAAACCACCTACCCAGGGTTGCTACAGCGTTGTTGAGTCATCCTGATGCCCCAGACAGCCCTGGAGTGTTGATTCTCCTTGGTACCATGGAAACCAGGATTTAGAGAACTTAAACTCAGTAGCCTGGATCCCTTAGTTCTTAGGTAATAGAGCTGAACTCCAAGGCTGTGATTCACACCTGCATTGGTTAGTCCAAGGGGATTGCTCTGGGGGCTGGGGGAGGGGGGGAGCTGGGGGGAGGGGCCGGGGAGTAATTTTTTTTCTTTCCTTAGTGGTTGTGATTGGCATTAACCACCAGCAGGTGGTGATGGGCCTAGGGACCCTGTACTCTTTGCTGTGTGGGGGACATCCCGAACAAAGACTGTTCCTGTGTTCTTCCTGGCTTAGGAATATCATGTGTGGCATTCCTGTGATATTTGTAATTATCTGAGGCCAAAATTTCCACTTCATAAAGCCACAGTTTTAAACCTTGTCTCTGTTATTGCACATTCCTGTTGTGTAAATGAAGGGATGGTCGTGTTCACTACCTGATTAGGAACTGTCAATGGTTGAGGTTATGTCGCTTCCTAAGCAGGTTTGCAATGCACTCACGTCCTGTTACCCATCATTTTGTCCCGGCATTCATTTGCCGACAGGCCTTTTTGTAACTTATTTGTATTTCCCCTTTCCACTTACTGTCTTTATCTAGGTAGATGAATTTGTTTGTAGGAGGAGTTACTCATTGCGTTTCAGAGTGGCAGAGTGTTACCGAAGGGCCGGCCATTTGGAAGCTGATATGGCTGAGAACTATTGACCTAAATAAGAGTCAGTCTATCCTAGGAGGAGCCTCTTGTGGAAAGGGCCCAGCTTTTAGAGGTGGTTGCTTGCTGTTTGTTACTGGGCCTCAGATACTTGAGATCTGCTAATTGATGGCTATTAGATCCTTGCTTCAGTGTGTAAGATGAGGCTTTAGTCTTATGTGAGAAAAGGGAATACCGTATCGTCTGCCCAGCTCTGTGTGTGTGTGTGTGTGTGTGTGTGTATGTGTGTATGTGTGTGTCTGTGCGGGCGCAGTTGCCTGTGCTCTTTGCACCAAATGAAGGCCAGAGGGTGTCGGGCATCCAATCTCTGTTGCCCTGCCTTATTCCTTTCAGGTAGGGTTTCTTTGACCTTGGAGAATTCATGTTTTCAGCTAGGCTGGTACCCTGCAAACCCAACTGGTTCTCCCGTCTCTGCACCTCACCCAATGCTCTGGGGTTATTATAGGAACCTGGGTAACCAAGTCTGGCTTAGGATGCTGGGCAGTGATGTGGGTGGAGTGGGGCTGCTGGGGTTGGAACTCTGGCTTTCCTGGTTGAGCCGCAAGCACCTTTAACCACTGAGCCTATTCGAGCTCAGAGTCTCTTTTATAATGTGGTCCTGCTGCCCTTCCGCATCGAAGCTGGGAAAATACTTGAAGCTTTTTTTTTGTTGTTGTTGTTTGTTTGTGTTTTTAAACATTTCAGCAGTGTTTTGTATGTTGTGTGTGGAGTGCATCCTTCCTGGCGCTGTGCCACGACACTCCTGTGGGTATTAAGCTCAGTCTTGGTGGGAAGCAGTGTGTATGTAGGCCGGAGGACATTTTCTCTGGAGACCTCTTTCTCTCTCTGGTAATGAGATGAATGGTGAGTCATTGCTAGTTTTGTTTTGAGTGAATATGTTAATGGTGGCGATCCGACGTAAAGGGCTTTAAGACTCATTTAAAAGTCTCGCTCTTGCCACCACATCCTCCTTCAGTTGTCCTAGGAGATAGTGGAATGTACTTCTTTTTGCATGCTAAAGGAGCTCGCTTATTAGCAAATCAACAGAGTAGGAAAGTACCTGAGGCAGTGAGAACCCCGGGTGGAGAGCAGAATTACAGGGTATGGAGATAGCATCTCCAGTCCTGTAATTATTAATGAATATGCTAATGAGACTGAATACTGGGTCACCTTCCCATTTCTAATAGGGAAGTATATTTTAAATAATTGAAAATAGCTTTCGTCGGTAAAAAGCCTGAAATTACCAAATTACTTTAATAGTGACTTAGAGAGTAGAGGTAGAGAGAGAAGACTTGGGAGAAGAGACTTAACCCTTTTTTATGTGCTCCAGATGAACCCCCTACCTGCCTGCCTTTCAGCCATTCTCCTTTGGGTGTTCCGGTTACAGCCGAGGTAGAGTTTGGCATCCTGTGTGGGATTGAGTCTTAAGAAGATAATGCTGAAAAGGAGGGTGAGATTGCATTGGGATTGGCAGATTAGATAGGGAATTATGCTGTCAGTACTCAGTACAGGTACCGAGGAAAGGCTCCCATCAGCTAGCTCACTGTGGGGAAAGTGAAATGTCTCTGATGGCTAGCTCTAGCTCTCAACGCTAGCTCTTGGCAGCTTGCCTGGGAGCCGTCATTGTCTCTGGTCTTTACACTTAGGAAGTAGCCTCACCTGAAACTGGATTGAGACCGAAGAGCTTTCCCCACTTCCCCGGGTTAAAAAATGTTACATTGTGTCAAGTGACAAGGACACTCGTGTACTTGAGGCACCTGTGATGCTCATTTAAAACACAGTAGATTGAATCGCACTCCCTTATTTTAAACTGCAGATTTGTGAATTCAGAGAACTGGGGTTTTCGATCTGATTCTCGGAAAGCTAAAATATTTGATAATTCTACCCTAGGAGTACTTAACCATCCCAACAGAAAATGAAAGGTATTTATTTGTTGCTGTGCCGTGATTTGAAACACAGGACGTAAAGTTGAGAAGCGAGATGGTAGAAATCTAGCCCTCTGCTTCACTCCAGCCTTCCAGCTCCTTTCAGAAAGTCTGCTTTTTATTTTAAGTTCTACCAAAGAGAAGGAACAACTTATGTAAGTGCCTCCTCCTGGAGAATATACTTATGGAGAGGCTTTTGTTATATCTGCCTTAAAAAACAAACAAAAAACCCCAGCAGATTTCCTGTGTTCCGAAATCCCCCACCTCCTTCTTGCTGATCGCTTGAGGACCGACCATGCTTTTAGATGGTTTAATGGTCAGCTTCTTGCCAGATAAAGGAAATCGAGACCACCATTTCACGAGCAGAGATGCAAAAATCTTCAACAAGAGGCTAGCAAATGGAGTTCCAACAGGGCATGAACCATCTCTGTGAACCATGTGTCCCACTGTTGAGGTGGCACCAGAGATGTCACTGGAATTAATCTTCATACACAGAGAAGCTAAGAAAGGAAAACAATGTGATCATATCAAAGCAGGCAAGCAAATCACTTGACAGGTCCAAGACCAGTCCCTCATGACAGTGCTTGCTGAACAGGCATAGAGGAGGGGTTTAACAGTCAGCTAAGAACAGTAACCAAACCGTAGATGATCGTAGTTCATCGTGAAGAACTGGGTGCTTTCTTGCTAGGGACAGGAGAAAGACAGATACCATTGCTTTCCAGAAATGATTAGAATATAGGCCAAAGATCTTAAGAGACACCTTGCCTAGGAGGAAATACCCAGGACAAATAAGCATGGGAAAAGCACCCCACTCCATCTGTCACAGGTTGACAAGTTACAAGGGGCTGGGGGGTGCATTCTATACCTATGAGGGTGGTCAGGTTCACAGCCCTGGGGCCATAGTGCTGGCCAGGACATGGTACAGAAGGGAAGCAGTCCACTGACCCATGGTATGGCTAGACTGAATCAAATCTGCTCTTAAGTGTTGGCCCAGTGATCGAGATACCCTCTGGTGATACCTTCTGGTGTTGACTTCTGTTACAGGGAAACCTGCATGTGTTTATGGGAGCTTGATTCACCATTGTCGAAAGTTCAACGGGTGACCAAGATGTCCGTTAGTTAGGTGGTCTAGATAAAATATAGTAAGCTCAGACAAGGCCAGAGGAAAGGAAACAGTTTAGTCCAGGAAACCTCGCTCCTCATTCTTATGAAAGAAACACTTCCTGAGTAGTCTGTGTACCATGTGACTTCAAGCCCATGATTTGAAAGGGCAGAGAGAGACATGCACCGCTGAAAGATACGTGGCTCTCGGAGTTAGGGGAAGGGTGACGGCTGAACGGGCAGATTTGAAACGCAAGAAAACTTTTCTGTTCTCGTCCTGCGGTGATTCATAGGCACCATGATATGTGTGCTAACATCTGTAGATGTGCAAGATCAATAAGGCCCTCCCTATTTGTAAGCCTTGGAGCATGAGTGAAGTTAGTGTGTCTGCATGGCCCATGGATGGCACCAGTGTGCCTCCCTTAGCTCTACTGGTGTTTCATTTACACCCACACACCCCAATTTTTCTCTGGCTGCCTCAGTTTCTCACAGGTCCGTCAGACCCAGACTTTCTTCCTAAATCCTCCCCTTAAGAAAAAAAAAGTTGCTTCTCATTCATACTTGTCGGTTAATCTGTGCTGTCGATCAGATTAATCACAGCAAAGCCTTGCTAAAACGTTGTTGGGCTGCTAAGGCAGCCCAGTAGGTAGAGATGCTTGTCCAAAGCCTGGCCGGCAGCCGGAGTGTAATCCCCAGGACACAGGGGGGGTGGGAGAGGGAGAGCGCTGACTACTGTATGTGGTCCTCCGACCCTCACAAGCGGACTGTGGCACAAGCCTTATACACAGCGTAGGTGCACAGGCAGATAGTGGTTGCAAAAGGAGGGCAGGGCAGTGGAGGGAGGAACACTGTTGTGTTCACAAGTTAATCCATTTTGTCAGCTCATAGGAGATTTTTGTTTTGTTTTGGATTTGGTTTTTTTTCGAGACAGGGTTTCTCTGTATAGCCCCAGCTGTCCTGGAACTCACTCTTGTAGACCAGGCTGGCCTCGAACTCAGATATTCGCCTGCCTTTGCCTCCCAGAGTGCTAGGATTACAGGCGTGCGCCATCACCGCCTGGCTGATTTTTTTTTTTCTAAATGACAGGGTCTCACTGTGTATCTCTGGCTGGTCTGGAACTCATCCTGTAGACCATGTTGGTTTCTTAGTCTCCACAGATCTGCCTGTCTTCTGTCTCCTGAGTGAGTGCTAGGATTAAAGACTGTACCCGGCCCCAGCGTCTTGATTATTAAGGAAACGGCTAAAAGGTTCCTCCACCGCATTGCCCAGAGCCTGCTGCTGCTCTCACAGGTTGTCAGCAGAGAATGAGAAGATGAGTTTAAATATCTCAGGGGACAGCTTGCACACGTTGCCATGGACACCGGCTGGGCTTTTGATTGTGCCTTCCTCCAGAGACACGCTCCAGGCCTGTTGTTTCAGACTGTATCTCCTGGCTCTTCTTAACCTCCCCTCTGCACATTTCAAAGCTGACTCGGTTGGTTGTGTACAGGGCTTCTATTTAAATCACTGACTCCATTCTGGGCTTGCCCCAGGTCAGCCATCGCATAATCTCTAGTTGGGGCTCGGAAACTTTGAAAGCACATTAGAGTTAGAGTTGTAATTAGTTATATCAGAGGGTCGTTGTGGTTGCTGCAGGTTTTCGGACTTCGGTTAATCAGCTCTCGGTCTCACTTAGCTCAGGTCTTGATGAGGTCAGTCCATCCCAAGGTTCCTTCAATTTCCATTCTTCCTGCTGTGGGATTCTGTTTTCATCTGCCCTCTGTCTGAGGCTCACTGGAGGGGCCCTTGCTCTCTCTCTCTCTCTCTCTCTCTCTCTCTCTCTCTCTCTCTCTCATACCTTTATAGGAACTCTACGCACCTCCTTGTTTTCTCAGTTGACCAACTCTTGCTTGCAGTCCTGGTCCCTCGGGGTCCGAGAGTATGCATGGTATCCTGCCAGTATGCCTTTCATTCCGCTCACTGACGGTTGCTTTGGATGTCTGGAACGTTCGCTGCTGCTGCTGCCGTTCTGTTTTGCCCCAGCTGCATATGTCAGTGTTCATGATATGTGACAAGTAGCACATCCTATTCTTAAAAAAAAAAAAAATAACTGCAGTGGTGGGGGGGATAGGCTGGTTGTAGAGTCCACACAGAGCATGCCTGAGACCCCGCCTTGACTCCCAGGACCCCACACAGAAGAGAATAAAAACAAAACGGTTGCCATCTGTGGCCCGCCAGCTGTCACTCTGACAGAATACTTGAAAAGTCACCTCAAAGGGAGGTTCAGAGGTCTCATCCAGGGTCACCCGGCTTGGTTTTCTTTCTGTGCCTGCCTGAGGCAGAGCTTCATGGCCGGACACATGCAGCCCAGGGCTGTTCACTTCTCCACGTCCTGGGAGGAGGGGAAGAGGTAGGCCAGGGTCATAGTATTCTTCAAAGTCAAGTCCATCCGTGACCCGATCCCACCCTCCCCCCACCAACTCCCCACGGTTTTACCTCCTCCCCTCAGTACCAACAGCTGGAGACCAAGGTCTAACATCTGAGCCTTGCAAGAGCATTCCCGATTCAAACACACCACCATTCCAGCAGATGCTCGGCTCCTTGATGGCTGGATGTGTCGTTCACACCCCAACTTGCCTGGTTTATCGGTCCTCCCGGCAATCTTGAGATCACTTCACTTTCTGAGGGTGAAAGTAAAACCTTGGTCAGTTGGGTAACAGTTGTCTGGTACCCCACGAAGCTTATTTCAGAAAAGAAATAATAAAATCAGGAAGTCCAGGAGAAATGGAGAAAATCGGTTATGCTTTGGAAGGTTAAGGGATTACGGATACGGAGTTCCAGTTGATGTCTGGTCAGATGGCCAGTGTGCTGAAAGGCTTCCTGAGTCACGGAAGCTTTGGGTGGGAGTTAGCTACTTCCTGGTTTAGTCTGGAAGGCTGGGCTTAGGATTCCAGGTCCCACACAGGCCAAATGTATATCAGCATACATTAAAGGCCGCACTTCACACTGTTTGCCTTTAGGGGATTATTTATAAATTACTAAGAGAACTAAACAGGGAAACGATTGAAAACCCTTGGTAAGTAGACACCATCACGGAGAAGGGAGGGGTTCTGAGACAAGTCAACAGTCCATCACACATACCCCAGGCCGCCTTTGCAGCGGAGAGAGCGTGGAATTTGGGAGATGCATACTTTCAACTATAGAAAAAGGACCATATGGGCAGCCAGTGATGACTGCCAGGATAACATGCCTCATACACCGATGTGAGGAAATTAAAATGGAAGGGAGAAACTGTTCTTTTTGAAGGAACAAACCCCCAGCTGCTCCAAAAAGGTGACCCGTCGTCCGTGGCAGGGTCTCCCAAAGGTAAATAGCACAGGTTAAAATGAGCGGCGGGTGGGGAAGGCCCAGAAGGCCTAACAGCAGTCGGTTCGACAGCAAGCACTAGCCAGGACTAGTCTGCTAGTCCAGTTGGCACTGTCAGATTGCACAGGTCACAAGCCGGGTGTTTAGACGCCCCCTTCACCCTGTCTGTCAGGTGCCAGTGTTGAGACCGACCCATTCATTCAGCTACTTGAGTCTCTTCTTTGTGCCCTCTTTCACGCCTGTCTCCCCACCCTGCCTGTCTTGTGTTGTGCCTGCCACTGGCTTGTGGACCAGCCGAGCTATGCCCCAGCTCCTACCAGGTTTTTCCAGTGATCAGTAATTTTCCCTAGCAGCTCAGAACCTCAGTGTTATCAGTTGCTTGTAAGGATAGAAGGCATAGGGTAAAGCACCAGGCCCTTCTGTGCCAGCTGAGGTGTGTCTAGTGTCTAGGGACTCCCCAGTGCCGTCTGCTCCACAGACTTCCTTGCCTAGTAATGTTTGAAATGCGGGCAGCTAAGTCAAGATGCGTACAGATAGAGGCAGTTTCCTGGCTTTGGTCTGGGTGAGGACCCTGCCCCAGAGAGGGTCTGCGCTAACTTTCTTGGCTGTCTTGCGTTATTTCCTTCTAGAGGGTATGGGGAGGGTTCTCTGTAGAGAGGGAGATGTTACAACCCACTGTCAGCAGGGCCAGGTGAGAGGGTTTTATAAGCAGCTAAAGACAGAGAGGGTGGGAAAGATGAGAGTTTCTGTGGCCTGCCTTGGGGCCAGAAACCATGGGTGGAAAAAACGAAATTATGTATCACGATGCGACCTCCTTTCTCCTGTTCTCTGTCATTAAATTCTACTTTTCTGAATCAGCGAGTCTTCTCATCCACAACCTCCTGCTGCCTGGCCCAGCAGGCAGCATGGGGTTTGTGGTGCAGCTTGAGAAGGCTCTGCCGGCCGCTTTCCCTCTTCCATGACCCGAGGCTTCCCTAAGCTCTGCTTAGATCCCTTCCTGACCCACCGAGCCCCGGGTGCACCGTTCTCTTTACATTTCCATAACTGATGGGTTCCTATCTCTCTGCCCTTTTCCTGATCCTGTACACGTGGTATCGCACCTCCTTTCCTGGGGCCTGTGCCATTCCTTGTTTCAAGATGAGCACCTGGCAGGTTCAGCCGGAGACTCTGACTAAACACGGCTCCTCAGACTGTCTTCTTAGTGTGGTGCAGATTCCGAGGCATCTCTGTCATGGATTACCCAATCTCACCGAGCCTCCCATGGATTACCTTACTCCATTGTAAGCATCTGTTCTTACTGTCCGACTGTTCTTCCTCCAATGATGCTGTAGGTTGTTACTTCAGGAATGTTGTCTGTCCTGTTTCACTGTTTTGGTCTCAGTACCTATACACACCCAGCCTTGGGATTTCAGGTAGCTATTTATACACCAGAGAAGGCAAGGGAGGAGCAGACTGTTTATCATCCCTTGGTGTTTGCCCTCAGGGCACAACTTATCGCATCAACCGCAAAGTTCTGAAGAGAACCCAAATCAGTGGTCACGGACAACCAGTCTAACGTCTCTTGGTAGCAGCTCAAGTGGGGAGGCAGATGAGGAGAACAGGACGTAGCGCACCACACGTCTCACATCCATTTCAGAATAGTCCAGATTTTAGAGAAGGCTCTGCTGGAAACCAAGTAGTTCCAGGAAATGCTGAGAAGAAGGTTGGAAGGCTCGGCTGTTTGCTTGTCAGAGGGCAGGTTGGTTAACACAATTAGAGTAAAGGTGGGAGCCGACGGAACACGTGGGGAGACACAGCTCCCAGTTTGCAACACAGAACAAACACGGGTCACTTTGCTCTGTCTCCGTTCAGCGACTCTGCAGTAGGGCTGTTGGAGCGTGGGGTGTGGAGGGCGGCCAAGGGATCGGACAGGGCCTGGGCTGGGTGAAGACTTTGCTGTTGGGGCAGTGTTTGACAGTACTGTGCTGATAGGTCCATGCAGGTCACCCAGGTCATCTGTCCACTGTCTTCCAGGCTTCACAGAAAGGGTTCCTAATTGTTCTCCCGCTGCCAGCCCTGCAGTACAGCCATGCCTCTCTGTCAAAGACCTTTAATCATTAATGTTTTCCCTTTTTTTAAATCAAAGATTGCAATTAGTGTACAGTTTGCCCTCTATACTGGATTGACCTAAGTTGAACTAAAAGCCCCAAGCCCTAACAGAACCTCGTTCTAGTCGCTGCCAGAAGACATCTAAGTGGCTATTATCTCCTGTAGATTTCTGAAGGATTAAAGGTGGGTGTGAGCTGGCCGTCCTCTAGGATCCGGGTTTGTCCGCTTGGTTCTTCATCTGAACCAGTATCATTTGCAAAGTGCATGGGATGGCCCTACTTCACACTGAGTGGTTTTGAGCTCTCTCAGGATAATAATGCCTTTTAGCTCTTGGCATACTGCCCAAGACATGATCCGTATGTAGCTCTGAGTGTCTCCTTCTCTGAATGATCTCACAGAATTTGGACTTGAACCTCGATTTAAATTTTTATTTTACTTTAATGCAGTGCATGGGATTGAGTTCAGGGCCTTGCATGTGCTAATCAAGAGCTCAACTGAGGTAAGGTAGAAAGACAGGGGAGACTAAGGGGTAAGAGGGGAAACGGAAGGAGCCCCCGGTTCTCTGGAGTTTGAAGTTTCTGCAGGTGAGAATTCCCACTCACTGGTCAGCATTTGCTATGGAGGATGTTTATACAGAGACTTTCTTTTATATAGAAACCTTTCAAATAAGGATGTTAAGATAGCCACGAGCTGTGCTTCAGGCCAAAGCATTTGGGACCCTTTCTCCTTTCTCAGCTGTAAACCTACAGTCTTTTAGGAATTTACAGTATGGGTACCTTGTGCAGCGCTCGTGACCTGGGCTTAATGATCCTTTATATTCCTACCACAGCGCCTCCAGCACCATCTCAGGAGCTCATTGACCAAAAAAGGGCGAAACGCTTCCTGACAGCAGGAGATGTCACTTAAGAGTCATCGGATCCTATAGATGGCCACTGTTAAGACATTTAAATGTGACTTTCTTGATTCTTAGAGAGAAGATACTCATATCCACTCCTGGCTTATGACTTAGTTTTCCTCTACGCTCCTCTCTATTAACCTTTTCTACTTAAATCGGGTATGAGTTTTCTTTTTGAAAAACACCTGCCTCCTCGGTTTCATTCTGAACTTCTTTCCTGTGGCAAAGTCAAAAACTTCCATCTTCACCTGAGAAGTCTTTGAAAACAGCTCTCTAGGTCACTGTCATGGTAGCTCCTGGTAGCCTGTGATAGCTCCTGGTAGCCTATGGTATCGCGGGGCTTCATCTCCAGCCACTGCCAGTACCGCTGAGCTGTGTGTGCAGCCCAGACTTTGATGGTTTTACTTTGAAAATCTGATTCTGGTTTCGTGAACTCCAGCAATCAAATAAACAAAGATAATTTAGCAAGGAATGTTTTAATTTGGCAGCGGTGGGTGGAGGCGGAGCTGGGGACTGGCAGGTTGTGAACGCTTAGATCCTATATTAAATAAAGAGGCAGCCGTACGTTCCCTGCTCAGCACTCAGAGATCCTGCCGTGCAGTAAGGAGCTGCTGGTGTTTTGGGGGTGTCTGACATGGGTGCCCGGACCTGGAAGGAATCAAGTTTGCACCTTGGTAGATTCCTAACAGTGGTTCTGACCTCAAGTGCCTCCCTGCAGTCTGCTTGTCTTACGACACATTTCACAGTTCGTATCTCTATCATTGCAAGTGTAGCTAAGTGGATAAAGCGTGTTTCCTCAGCCGACATCGGCATGTTATTTCAGCACAGCGAGTAAGACATTTCCTTGGGTCGGCACTTTTTACTAACTTTATTTCCCTTTTTTTTTTTTTAATATTTGATTTGTGTGTATGTGTGCATGCTGCTGCGACCCAGTGAATATCACAGGACGACTCAGAAGCCCTCCTCTCTGCCCACCATTTGGGTCCCAGGATCAAGCTGAGGTTGTCAGGCTTAGTGCTAAATACCTTTATCAAATTGCAAGCCATCTCACTGGACTTGGCCTGGTGAGGTGGGGGTCAGTTGGCCGGGCTGGTGACCCATGTTGAGAAGAGAATCAGCTTGAAACTACCCTCTGATTCTCAAGAACGATGCCGCACTGTACGGCACGCGCACGCTATGAAGGCAGCAGGTGCACACATGCACACACAGTGTGACAGCAGCACGTGCATTTTTAAGCACCGGTGTGCTTCTCTCTCGCCTTTCTTCCTCTCTTCCCTCCTGTTCTACAACCAAAAGTGTGTTGCCAGGCGATTTTGATGGCGAGTGGAACTTTGATGGAAGTGGTCCTATCTGTAGGAAAATGAGTTAAGCCCGTGTGGGTCCTTAGATTTAGTGTCGTTTAGAAGGAAATGAAGGAGGTCTGGAGAGATGGCTCAGTGATGAAGAGCTCTCGCTGCCCCTGCAGAGGACTCAGGTTTGTATCCTAACACGTACATGGTAGCCCACAGCCACCCATCACTCCAGTTACAGACGAAATCTAAGGATTTCCTTCAGTTTTGTTTGTTTTTTTTTCCCGAATTTTTTGTCATACTTTTGTTGTCAAGGGGGTTAAAGGGGTGTTTCCATTTGATATGAAGGCTGTGAGTTTTCATCAATAAACTACCTTGGTCTCCTTGGTCTTCAATAAGTTTTACTTGTACTTTTAAGTTTAGGGTTGGAACTGGAGCTGATTGCCGCCGGCCAAGGGCAGAGGAAACAAAGTTGCAGCTATGCAAGGTGATTGCTACCCAGGATCTGTCCGTCGGGTACTGGCCGCGGGCTAGCAGGACACTAACTAGCTGGACACTAGCCAGCGGGACCCTGCACATTTGTTGATGGGCGGTAGGACTCACAGCTGTTTGCAGCCAGGAATATAAAAACCACCTTAGTGCTCAGCCGGAATGGGAAGCTCCTTCCCCTGAACCTAGGCCCTGGGCAGAAGGGGAAGTTTCTCCCTGGAGGCTACAGTGGCTTTCCAGCCAAGCCAGAACTCAGGTGTTGTATTATCAGTGGAGAGAGAATGACAGGGAAAATTGAGGTATCTGTAAACAATGCATTTATGGCTGGAAAGGACTTGGTTATCTGAACGGGAGATCAGAAGGAAACAAGAGGTTTGCCATTCCATCGGCTCTGCAGCTTTTGTGCGTATCTGCCTCCGATGGGATCCTTCTGTGAGTGCTGGGGCAGGGGATGCTGACAGAGTCAGTAGAGGCTGAAGTCTTAGTCTGTTCCTGCCTGGTAGGAATGTCACGCAGCAGGCTGTGCTGTGCAGCCCTTATTCTGAAGAACTTAGGTATGACGTGAGCTCTGTGATAGATACAGTCGTTTTGCCTTCTGGTGTGGGGGGCTGCAGGTCCCCAGGGTCTGTGGGGAATGTGCAGCTGGAATGTATGTGAATGGCTTCATTTCACTGTTAGGCTGTGACTGGAGCCCTAGGGAGCCTCACGTAGTCCCGGTGTGCTTTGGAAGTCTCAAGTCTGAGATGATAACACGGTGTTTTAGTGTGGGTTTCTTTGCTGTGAAGAGACACCATGACCACGACAACTCTTTTTTGTTTGTTTGTTTTGTTTTAAAGATTTATTTATATTTTGTATACGAGTACACTGTAGCTGTCTTCAGACACCCCAGAAGAGGGCATCGGATCCTATTACAGATGGTTTTGAGCCACCATGTGGTTGCTGGGATTTGAACTCAGGACCTCTGTAAGAGCAGTCAGTGCTCTTAACCACTGAGCCACCTCACCAGCTTCCCCCCACCCCCCCCCCACCACGACAACTCTTATAAGAAAACATTTAACTGGGGCCACCTTACAGGTTCAGAGGTTTGTAGTCAGTTATTGTCATAGCAGGAAGTGTGGAGGCAGACAGGCAGACACTGGAGGAGGGGCTGAGACGTCAATCTTTTGACAGCAGCAGAAGACTGTCACATTGGGTGTAGCTTGAGCAAATGACACCTCAAAGCCCACCCCCAAAGTGACACACTTCCTCCAGCAAAACCATACTTCTTAAGAGTGCTTCTCCCTGGGGCCAGGCATCCAAGCGCATCCGCCTTTGGGTCCATACCTATTCAAACCACCGCACGCAGCAAGCCGGAAGAATATAGATCGACTTTAAGTAGATTGGTTAGGATGTAGAGTACGTTTTCTAGTGTTCACAAACTTCCAAGTAAAAGAAATAGTGTGTTTTAAAAGCAAGTAAGTTACAGAGGAACTGATTAAAAGAAAACCTTTTTATTATTATTATTTTTTTTACTTTTGAAAAGGTATATCTCGGCTGGGCATTGGTGGCGCATTCCTGTAATCCCAGCACTCTGGGAGGCAGAGTGGATTTCTGAGTTTGAGGCCAGCCTGGTCTACAGAGTGAGTTCCAGGACAGCCAGGGCTATACAGAGAAACTGTGTCTCAAAAAAAAAAAAAAGATATATCTCATTCTCAGGGTTCCCACCACAATAAAAAAGAGTAGCTTAAGACATGAGGAACCTGGATAATTCTCTCTTTTAAAGTTTTATGTCTTTACTATTAGCATAGTAATTCCGCACACCAGCGGGGTCTGTGGCTCCACTTGGGCATCCTGGGGATAAGCTGCCATCTCCCCTCTCTCCCTCCTCCCCAGCTTCTGTCGGTTACAATTCTTCATTGAAGTCTGCTTTTAGAACCTGCCTTCTGTGTGAGGACGTGCTGTAGTTTTCTTTTTGTGTCTCGATTATTTGAGATCCGTTTTGCTGTCGAGGAGACAATCCAGTCCTTTATGGCTAAATGCCTGATTGTATATGCTTGTCACGTTTTTTCCTTGTTTGTTCCTTCATGGGTCTCTACAGCTTAGCTCTTGCGATAGCGCTGCCTTAACAGTGGGGATGCTGATAAACCGGCTGAGTTTGTGACAGTCTGAGAGCTTGTGTGTTATGTATGCTGGTGGGTATGTCCCATCTGATTGGGTCATCGTTATTTTGTGTTCAGAAAAATACTTAAGTTTGTTATAGGCTTTGTTAACTAAACATAGAACAGAAGCTTCTGTGTATTGATTTAGAATTTTTAGCCAAAGAAGGTGTGGCCGCTGTAAGGAGCAGGCAGAACACCTCAGTGGGTCTATACGTTTATCTGTGGGGCCAGACAACTCCCACTTGACTTTAGTAATGGCCTTGCAGTTTAAAGGGATGTATTGGTGAGTTAGAGAACAGCAAAATTAAATATCACTTACATTCTTTAGAAAGGTTAGGATGTTGACGTCTTTTATTTTACTAGTGGCATAAAATTCTATTCAGTACTGAATGGAAGATTTCTCCCACATATTCTTGGCCCTATCTGAGGCTCTTGTCTAAGGATGGGAGTCAGAGGAATGGTCACGCTTGCTCTTTTCCTCACACCTTGACATGCTGAGTGTCAGGTTGTCTCATTGATGCAGTTGAGGAACAGCTTGTGGGGTTTCACTGTGCTGAATACTTGTGGCATTTTTATTACGGAGACCATCGTGCCTTCATGCCAGTCTTACAGTGGGCTTTTGAGTTCCACCATCAACAGTAAACTTGAGAGCTGGGCCTGGTGGTGCACACCTTTCATTCCCAGTACTCTGGAGGCAGAGGCAGTTGACTCTCTGAGTTCCAGGCCAGCCTGGTCTCTCTGTATAGTGAACTCCAGGGCAGCCAGGGCTACATAGAGAGACCCTGTCTCAAAAAACCAACACAGCAGCAAGAACCACAACAGTCTAATCTGTGCCCTGGTTACGAGCATTGTAGCTGAGTGAGTGTTGTGAGGGTTTCGGAGTGAGCCTTCTCAGTTCTGCCAGACCACTTCCTTCCTGATGCTGATCTCGGAGGGGTGGTTTGCCGTGAAGGGGAGGTTAGCATCTTCTTGAGGAATTACTGTTTTGATGTGTTTAGTATAGGAGCTGGCACAGAGTATGCATGACTTTCATTATTGCCAGACTGAGCTGTGACTGTAGATTTGATTGTCTGGTTTCCTCAGTCCCTCTGTGAACTTGGGCATTGCCTTTCTTGGTGGCCTGGCTTTGTGCATGCAGAGTTATCTTTATTGAATTGAGGCATTTATTTCAACTGACTGAGCCCTGGAAGAGCTGGTAGATTTTATATCTTTTGTCTAGGCCGCAATTGGAATGTTTCTCACGGGAGCGCGGGAAGCCCGAGGTGCCAGCGGGAGTGTCTCTGTCCATTGGAGTGTCTGTACCTTGGAAGTGTCTCTACCATGGGAGAGTCTCTACCCTGGGAATGTCTCTACCGTGGGAGTGTTTTTACCATGGGAGTGTTTCTACCATGGGCGTGGCCCTACCTTGGGCGTGGCTCTACCACTTGGTCAGAGAACTTTCACTCAGCTCTCTTTCACCCTCTGAGTTCGGACTGTCTCATTCATCCCTTCTCTCTCTTGCTCCTTTTCTTTTCGTCTCTGGTCTCCTGTGTCCCACGCTGGCCTTAAGCTGACCCTCCTATCTCCATCTTATAGGTGTGTCCCATCATAACTAGTGAATGTAGTATTAGGGCTTCAACTCAAGGTGGATGCTACCACCTTTAAGAGGCACACAGTGTCAGATGGTTCCTTAGATCCACAATAGTGACTATTTTTCCTGATTAAAAGAATTTCTTGTTTATACCTAATTACTAATTTTTTTTTCTTAATGTTTTCAACACGGGGTTTCTCTGTGAACAACCCTGGCTCTCCTGGCCTGGAACTCACAGAGATCCACCTGCCTCTGCCTCCCGAGTACAATTATTTTTTTAGATAGGGTGATTTTCTTGTTTTCTCCCACCAAGAAATCAAGGGTCTATTTTGGCTTTTTTTTTTTTTTAATTAAAGATTTGTTTTACATACATGAGTACACTGTAGCAGTCTTCAGATACAGCAGAAGAGGGCATTGGATCCCATTATGGATGGTTGTGATGGAATACGGATGGAATTGAACTCAGGACCTCTGTAAGAGCAGTCAGTGCTCTTAACCCAGAGCCATCTCTCCAGTCCTCTATTTTGGCTTCTTGTTTAGGTAGGATAGAGTCCATTATGGTGAGAACATGGTATCAGGGAAGGCCTACCACCCAGTGACACATTTCCTCCAGCAAGGGTCCCCAGCCTCCCACATAGCACCACCACTTGGAGCCAATGGGAAGGCAGTCCATATTCAAACCACAGCCTGGTGTCCCTACCCCCAGTGCCCCACCCTCATACATGTGTGGCTCTCATGATATGAAGTGGGTCTTTCTACTTCAGCAGGTCTCATGGTCTTTAGCAGAAGTCTTCTGAGGCTCAAGACTGCGTCTTAACTGTGACCCGAGTTCCAGCTGGGGTTCTGACCCTTGTGGGGGAAGAGAGCAGCACAGGAATGTATGCTGCAGGAACACAAAGCATTTTCTTTTTCTTCTGAGACAGTCTCAGTGGCTGGTCTATAAACTCTGTAGCAGAGGATAGCATTGAATTCCTGATCCTCCTGCCTCAACAAGATCTGTCTTAGTGCTGAGATTACAGGCTTGTATCACCTTGCCCAGCTGAAGAGTACTTTATCTAGGAAGGGAAGAATACATTCCTGATAGTTTTATTTATTTTATTTCCATTTTGTTTCTGTTTTTCAAGGCAGGATTTCTCTGGGTAGCCCTGGCTGTCCTGGAACTCGCTTTGTAGACCAGGCTGGTCTTCAGCTCAGAGAGATCTGCCTGCTTCTGCCTCCCAAGTGCTGAGATATAGCAGTTTTAAAAAAAGAAAAGCTCTGTGAGGTATCTTTAGCTGATTGATTTATTAAAAATATCGACTTTTAGTTCATTGTTCTTATTTGTATTGGCCATTCCAGTCTGTTTATGTAGTTCTTGTTTATAGAGTGCTTGAGTTTGACATGAGAAAACATTCTTGTAAATGTCTTGACACAGCAGTTAACTATTTTCTTAAATCATTGTTCCTTTGAGTGGACATTGGATTCAGGCAGCACGGTTGGAACAGTCCTTCATACCTCATTTCTCTTCTATTTTTTTTTTTAATGAGTGGCCTCAGGAAGTGTGTATGTGTGTGTGTGTATATGTGTGTGTATGTCCATCCGGTGTACCATGACAGCACCCCCTGTCAGTCTTTGTCGTCTGACTGCCCTCCCCCATTGTAAAGAATATCCTGTCTCTAAACTACATTTCCGGAACAAGTGTCAGGGCCGGTGTGTGCGCCACAATGTGTGTGGAAATTGTCCCTCTCATGCAGGATCCTCCCCAGGTCGGCAGGCGTGGCAGTGAGTGACTTCTCACTGTTGAAGTCTTCCCGGGAAATTCTAGCTTTGCCTTCTAACCATCTGTGTGTGATCTCATCACTTCCTCTTACCTGGGCAATAAAAATGGCCTGGTCAGAAATTAATTTCTATGTAAAAGTAGAACACTTTTCTCTCTTAGGTGCAGTTGAGTATTATTTTAATAGTATTTTTTTTCCTACTTAAAAATAGCCTCTAGTTTAACCTAGATTTTAACGGTATCCACTTAGATTTCTCTGCTGTAAATACACCGTTAAAAGGCTTGTGTTATGGCTGGCGAGTATAACCTTGGCAGAGCTGCCGGGCTTTAAGGCCAGGCTGCAGGGCGCTGTGAGTTCCAAGCCTGAGACAGGCCCGCCTAACCTACATATAACTAACTACAGCTTCAAAAGAAATGTCTCAGCCGGGCCTCCATCTGCAGGGAAGGAGGGTAGGAAGAGGGAGAGGCCGGCAGTGGTGGCGCGCGACTTTAGTCTCAGCCCTTGGGAGGCTGAGGCAGGAGACTCTCTGAGTTCCAGGACAGCCCAGGCTACCCAGAGAAACCCTGTCTTGAAAAACAAAAACAAACACCTAGGGAGGGGCCTGGGAGGGAAAGTGGACGGGTGTGGGGTGGAGGGGTGGGAGGGAAGAGAGGAACCTGGTCTCCTATTGGGTGAGGGAAAAGGACTGAAGCCTGGAGGCCCAGCAGAAGAATGGAAATAGTCACCCTCGGGAGATGGGAGGTGGGGGGAGGGGAGCCTCCAGAATGCCCCAGAGACCTGGGAAATGGAGAGGAGCCTGAGGAAAAGAAGGTCCGGTGATAGGCCCAAAGTGGGATCCAGCTCAAGGAGAGGTCCCAAGGCCTGACACCATTCCTGAGGCTATGGAGCACCCATTCCAGAAGACCCAACAAGCAGCTGCCAGAGTCAGATGCAGATATTTTCACCCAACCAATGGACAGAAGCTGCTGACCCCTGCTGTTGAATTAGGGAAGGCTGAATGAAGCTAAGAAGAAGGGTGACCCTGCTGCAATCTTAATCTGGGCCCCCGAGATCTGTCAGACACTGGACCACCAAACAGACAGCATACACCAGCTGATATGAGGCCTCCAACACACATACAGTAGGGGACTGCCGGGTCTGTGTTCATTCAGTGATGATGCACCTAACCCTCAAAAGACTGGAGGCCCAGGGAGTTTAGAGGTCAGGTGGGGTGGGGGTTGGGGACATCCACGTGGAGTTGGGGTGGGGAGGAAGGTATGACATGTGGATCAGCCAGAGGGTGCACGGAGGGGGGGGGGATAAAATATGGAGTGTAAAAAAATTAATTAAAAAAAAAGAAAACCCCCCCAAAAATCCCCTTGAAACTGAGAGCACCGACTTCAGCCTCTCCATGAATAGAAAGCTAGCACTTTTAGCTACACCTGAAAATGTGACCATTAGCTGTGGCCGTTAGCCCCACAGTTCAGACCTTGTGACTGTTGAGTCTTCAAGCAAACTGTGACAGGGTTTCTGGGTTGCTTTTCTTGCCTTCATCGTCTGCATTTTGTATGTAGCACCTGGAACTTGGAATATAAAATGCGTTTTTCTTTTCTTTTAAAAAATTATTGTATATGGATGTTTACCTGTATGTCTATCTGTGCACCACAGTGGCGCTGCCTGTGGAGGCCAGAAGAGGGTTAGATCTCTGGAGCAGGAGTTAACAAGCAAACTAACAAACGGTGGTGAACCTCCATATTGGTGCTGGGAATTGAGCCCAGGTCCTCTGGAAGAGCAGCCAGTACTCTTAATCATTGAACTGTCTCTCCAGCCTCCTTTTGTTACATTTTAAAGGATTGCTTTTTTTTTTTTTTTTTTTTCTTCAGGGAGGGGCGGGTTGAGACAGGGTTTTCTCTGTGTAACAAACCCTGGCTGTCCTGGAACTCACTCTGTAGACTAGGTTGGCCTCCAACTCAGATCCACCGGCATCTGCCTCCTGGGTGCCAGGACTAAAGACGTGAGCCAGGCTGCTGTCCGGTTTAAAGGATCTTTTCTTATCTGTCTCATTGCATTCTTAAATCTCCATTCTGTCTTCTGGGTTGAGTTCCCCTCACTCCGGATTAGAATGGAATCCCCCTTGTGACAAATAAGCTCTTTTGTTTTTTGAACTTGGCAGTGAAACTTCCTCTTGGGACTCTCACAGAAGGAGATTTGCGCCTGGTGCTTTCTCGGAGTTGCCTTATTTGTCTGCAGAGTCTGGAGCTCTGACTTCCTTTTCCCCTGAGGCTGCTTGTTAAGTGGAGTTGATCTGGGAAATAATCTGCAAGGTTCCCCGGCGACTGGAAGAGAGCAGTGCTCTGGGTACTGCTCTGGGTAGTGCCTCTGACGTTAAAGCAAGATCTTCAGCTGCAGGAAAGGGATTGATTCTTCATGGTAGAGAAAAGCTGGGTCTGCAATCCCAGCATGTAGAAGGCTGAGGCACGAGGATAGTGGAGATCAGTGCGTTACATTAAAATAACTTAGTCATTTTCCCATCCCCCAGCGTTTACCCTCCTTTGTAGGCCACAGAGAGAAACGGGAAGCCTGAAGCCCTGGTGCTTTCTTCCTCTTCTGTTTATTTAAGCAGTTCACTGTGAAGGAATGGCCTGGTGACTGGATGAACAGAGACTTAGAAGACTGCTGCAGACTCCCACTTAAGAGTATTGTAGGTCTCTGTTTAGTGTCTTAGCGCTCTTTATATTGTGTCAGGTAGAATATTAAAACGCTATAGCCCCAAATTCCCGGGAGTCAGATTAAATGGAGAGGGAGGAAATGGTTAAAAAAAAAAAAAGCTGAGGAGGGCTAGAGCTGGCTGGAGGCTCATGGCCAGGAGCTCTGTAGGTCTGGTCGCTTGCCACTGTGCTGGGCTGTGTGGAAGCAGGCTCACTTCAGCCAAAGCAAATGTTCTTGTCTTATTCTGGGAGGTGGCTGTAGCCTGCTGAGGCTGTGTGACCAGTAAGCTCATTCCCATCGTGTGTGTGTGTGTGTGTGCATGCGGCACTCACTCATGGCTATGATGTGTCAGTTCAGAAAAGCATGGATTTGGAATGAGGTCATTCTCTGACCCCCAGCTCTGCAGCCCATGGTGTGGCTGCGCACACTTCCATTTCTTTTTTTTTTTTTTTAACCTCTGTCTCTCAGTCTCTTCGTGTTCTCCGTGTTGGAATAGTAAACCTTTCTTATAAATGTCAAGCGTGGAATAAATGAGTCGATAAACGTGAAATATTCTTGGTCCTACTCCACTTTTATGACGTCGTGGCGCTGGCTGCGAGTTGGCAGAGCACCGCCCCGGGGCAACGGTCGTGAGCTGCCAAGGTCTCCTGCCCTAATTCATCTCAGCGGCTTGTCCTTCTGGGTTCGCTCCCTTCGTGGCAATTTTTCCTGGCATGTAAGACAGCCCGCCTGCCCTGGCATCGGAAGACTCGCGGTTGTTGGCCCATCACCGTCCTCCCGGGTAGCTGGTTACTCCACGGATGCGCCTCTGAGTTTCCAGCCTCTGTGGCCCTCGCTGGTGGAGTGCCAGCCCTCGGGCAGCAACCACAGAGTCCACGCTGTCCTTGCTGTAGCTCGGTCCTTCACAGTGTCCATTTTGGCATTTCCTTCCTTCACGGCCTGTTCCCTGAAGTCTCATGAACATCTTTGGATCCCTCTCGACTGGCTTACGAATGCAACCTCAGCCACAGCAGGTTTCTCTTGGGTTTTCTTGAGGCTCAATTTCTTTGTAGCCCTGACTGCGACTCATTATGTAAATCAGGTGGGCGGGCCCTTAACGCAGGAGGCGGATCCGCCTGCCTCCGCCTCCTGAGTGCTGGGATTAAAGGCGTGGCCACCGAGCTCAGGCGGCTTTCCTTTTAGCCCCATTGACTTTTAGGAGGAGAGGATTCTCGGAGGAGACTGACCTCTCTTTACCAATGCCTCTAGGCAACCCTTTTCCTGAGACATATTTCTTTGTTTTAATGGGTCCCTAATTTTTCCTGGCAGTCCTTTAATATTTTTAGTGCTTTTAGTTTTCATGTTCCCCCCCCCCGCCCCCGACTTTTATTCTCCTCAAAGTTTCCACCTCATTTTGTTCCGTATTTGTAGTAGATGACCTTGGCATCAGAGATAAAATAGAGGCTGTTAATCTGTCCTCACTAAACGTTGTGGTATGAGCCACGAATTTGCATCCTGGGTTAGCATTTAAGAAATTGTGTTACCTTTCAGCAAGGCCTCATTTTCTGTGTCTCTGCCATGGCTATCATAACAGAAAATGCGTAACATGTTTAGTGTATCGACTTGCCCATAGGTCAGCTAGTGACAGGTACAGTGAATGCCACAACTGGCTGCTTTGTGTGAGGTGAATCAGCCGCACGATAGTTAGGGTAATACTGAGTCAGGCGTCTGGAGAAGACGAGGGGGACGTGATTATAAAGCAAGAGAAAGGGAGCTGTGTGGGAACATGCAGTGCGAGGGAGTGGTGTGGGCCACCATGTGGGTGCTGGGAGTTGAACTCAGGACCCCTGGAAAGAGCAGTCAGTGCTCTTAACCACTGGGCCATGTCTCCAGCCCCGGGAGCAGGTGGTCTTTTTAGGTGGAGACATGTGAGTCCTTCTTGAGATGAGGTGTCACCGTGTAGCCCAGGCCAGCCTGGCCTCAGACTCAGAGATCCACTTGCCTCTGTCTTCTGAGTGCTGGGACTAACGGTGTAAAAGTAAAGTTCAAGTGAGAGTAAGTTACCAGTTTCAACAGCCTCTTCACCAGGCCTCGCTCATCCATTTCTCATGCTGCGGGCAGATCTATGGTTCTGTGTGCGACTCTCATTCCTTTGCTTAGTTGGCTCAAAGGCACATTCACGTTCCTCTTCGCCACTCTCACCTGTACCCTCCTTCTCCGTGTCCCCGGGTCCCCTCCTGTCCCAGCTGTCCCAGCTTCAGTCAGGTTCACATCATGGCACTTCTGGGAGCTAGAGGTCGCCTCCCGTGTAAACGGAAGGGCTCACCTCACCGAGCTGACTAGCTGGGTGTCATGCTTGTAAGGCCAGCCCCCAGGGATCAGTGCTTCGTGCTGACCTCTCTGCCCAGGCCTAGGTGTGCAAGCTCCACCCCATCCGTAGGCGGATAGTCTGACAGACACATGCACGCGCATTAGTACATTCGTAAAAACAGTGAAACTGCTTTCAAAAGCTCCTTTGCCACAACGTCCCTGCTCCCCTGTGGGTCGGTGGCCCCCCCCTGTGTTGTGTGCTGTGTCTACCCATCTCACACCTTCACATCTGGGTCTTACTGCTAAGTCCCAGGGTGGAATTTGTATCACAATGTGTGTGCACACACCCCCGTGCCTGTGTGGAGGTCAGAGGGCACCTAGTGGTTGCCAGGCATGTGCCTTTACATGAGGAACAACTAAAAAAAGTTAAAATTTGCTATATGTTTGTGAGTGTATAGTGTATGTGTGTGTGTCTATTTGTGCACACGTGGCTTTATTTAATAAGCCATTTTACTGGGTTACTAGCAAAATTAAGACATATTTTGAGATTATGTTTTGCTTCGGTATGGTGGCTCATGTCTTTAATCACAGCATTTGGGAGACAGCAGCAGGCCGAGTTCTGAGCTGGAGGTCAGCCTTGTCTATATGGCTGGTTCCAGCCCAACCAATGCTACATACTGATAATTCTCAACAAACATTAAGTTGCCAAAATATTTTTAATTGTGTGTGTGTGTGTG
Source organism: Apodemus sylvaticus (assembly GCF_947179515.1). NCBI lineage: Eukaryota > Metazoa > Chordata > Mammalia > Rodentia > Muridae > Apodemus > Apodemus sylvaticus. The sequence goes on along the minus strand of NC_067490.1, from coordinate 20,468,889 downwards.
TGTACACCACATATGCTAGCGTGTCCGTGGAGGTCAGGAGAGAGAGTCAAATCCCTTATGGCTTGAGTTACAGGCAGGTGTGGTCTGCCTGGCAGAGTGCTGGGAACCAAACCCAGATCCTCACTGGAAGAGAAGCAACTGCTCTTAATTGCTGAGCCGACTCTTCAGCTCCGCAAACATCCTTCGCAAATATATCGCAGCTGTCGCAGGATGGTGTTGTCAGCAGTTAATTCTGGAGACTATGCTTTTCACCTGGGATGTAGTTATTGTTTTACCCCTAAAATTCTGCAAACAGCAGTGTCACCAACTGTTCCCTATATACGTATTATCTGTCTATCCCAAAGGAAACCAAGACGTTGGGAACATCTGGTTCTAGGGAAGAGGGTTTGTGTGTGTTAGGCAGGGTTCCAGATGAGCTGAGTTTGCTAGTGCTCTTTCTTTGTTCGCCATTCAGAGTGCTAGGTTTCCCAGAGCCTGAGCTTTTGTCAAAATTATTGCGTTGTGTAATTTATATTTGAGAATTAACACGTTTGCTCACTCCACCTAAGAAAGGACTCCACCCAAGTAGTGCTTGGGAATTAGTAAAATTGGGGCTATTTACAGAAGCCTAGGCCTTTGAGTATGGGCGCTGAGGGAAAAAAAAAAAAAAAAACCCTCCTTGTAACTGTTAACTGCTAGGAAAGCCTGGGGGACCTTGTGAGCCTTTTTGTTCCAGCAACTGTCAACCTCCTCCAAGACCTCAAGGAGGGGTGGGGCCTCATAAGCTCCTCCCCCAGCACGCTTGTTTATAATTCCATAGGGGCGTGGCTTCATGAGTGGGCGGGGCCGGATGAGCCCCTCCCCCAGCGAATATTAACTGCCTGTAAATCCCGGGGAGACTTGTGAGCCTCTCCCTACCAGCAACTGTTAACTGTCTACAGATCCTTGGTTATGGGCAAGGCCTCAGGAGGGTAGAGCCTCATGAACCCCACCTCCTAACCAGTTGTTAACTGTTTATAAGTCGTTGGGAGGGAGGGGCTTCAGGAGCCCCTTTCTATTCAGTGGTGGGAAGTTAATGGTGGACTTGGGCAGGTCTGTTAAAGGTGACCTCATCTCATGATGATTCAAGAAGTGGCTTGAGAGGACAGCATTCCACGGAGTTACCTTTTAAGTTTCAAAAGTTCTCAGTATACAGGAATATGTCCAAAATTCTGAATAAATTATCATGTCTATTTCCATAGAAGTCAGCAAGATCACACGATTTAGTAGTACTGAGAAAGAGAAATTGAGGTTAAGAAGTAGGCATCAGCTTTGGAAGATGGTAGACCACCAGTTTATTATTCTGACAATTTATAGATAACAAGAATAAAAACTTTATTCTGCTTTTTCCTGTAAAACCTGATTTCAAGGTAAGCAAGTAGCAAACGAGGCCTTTAGTTTTGGTGTTTTCCTTCCTGTTCCCTTAATTCTCCGTGCTCGACTTCCTGGTTTAACGCTTGATGCACACAGTGTTTTCTCGTTTTCTTTTATCTGATTGTGAGCATAATTGCCTGTTATCATTCATAATTACTTTAAATCCCTTGATCGATATTGCCGACATTTGGCTGGTTTCTGATAGTGCCTGGATTGTGTTTCCTTATTACAGAGATTTGTCTCAAAAGTTTGTTTGGATTTCAGCCATGTTTTTGGATGTGGGGCGTGGTGGGGGAGGGGAGATGAAGGAAAATGACAGAGGGTTTGCAGGTTCATCTCATCAGTGGGTGTCAAAGTGCTGGAAAGCTCAGACGCAGCCGCTGCCGTCTTTCTTGAACTTGCTTGCACATCTGTACTCCAGAAAGTGCCTTACGGGCTTTGTTCCGTTGCTCTAGAGGTAGAGTGAGTGCCTTACCTACATGGGGAGATGGTTAGGTATGCAGTGGTGGGAACTGAGTCCTAGCTGTTGTCCTACGCCAGTGTTGGGTTTCCCAGGCTGTGTTTCTCCTCTGTAATCTGCTTCTCCTTTAGCCTTAGGAGAACTCTAGTCTTCCCCTGCAGGATAGTAGATTCCCTCAGCAGTAGATACTGTGAATAATTTTGAAGGAATTTAACAAATATTTTTATAGTCAGTATTAACACTAATGGGGTCAGGATCTTTGACCACAGCTACATGAACTTTTTCAAGTAGAGTTCACTGCTTCTATGAGCTTTCTGACATTTCTGAGTAACTTATAACACAATTCAGTAAAGAAACGTGTTTAACTGATCTCAAGGAACTTTGCTTTTAGGTGAGGGCTGGAGGGGGGAATAAAACATAAACAACCATAGAGTGCTCTTGTCTGCATGGGATAGCATGTCCCCACTGTACCCCACTGTAGTCCCTGCTCCCCAGGCTTTTTTAGGTTTTAGAGTGGTTTTGGGTTTCTTTCGTAAGGGATCCAGTAACAAACTTCAACTTTTAAGCATAAAATTTGAAAGTACAATATGACTAGAAGAAAATATCAAAGGATCTGTCTACAGTATTTCTAGGTATGACCCAAGACTGCAAAATAAGGTTCTTGACTATTGTTATAAATGTGAATGTTAATAAAGAATTAAAGTGTACATTTACATACACAAGCAAATAAAACTATCCATTTTAATATATATTTTTACAGTAAGAATACTTGTCAGCAAAGGATTTTTAAGCTACTATACATAAAGAAGGATATCAAGTTATACTAAATTAGAGGTTCTGAATATAACTTTTTACCTGTGAGAGACTGATCATTTTAGGCTTAGTCTGATTTCGTTTTTAATGGAATGGTTTCACCACCAATCTTAGAGAGTAAAGTTCTCCGTTGCTGTTTATTTAAATCCACTGTTTAAATGGCATTGTGGCAGACTGAAAAGCTTCTGCTCAGTGACGCACTCTCCCGTCAAAAGTTAAGAGACAGTCAGTCTTCAGTGTCTGTCAGACTCCAGATAGATGTGATACCTAGAAACCATAAGAACTCAAGAACGTTACATCAGAATAGCAATTAGTTTAATGACATCATGGGAAGGTGGCCTGAATAGATGCTTCAGGCAATAAATACGTCACATTAAAAATACTCTGTGCCATCAACTGTTAGGGAAATGCAAATCACAGTTATGATGTCATAGTACCTCATCTTGGTTAGAATGGCTGTTTATCAAAACAGCACAAAGTACAAGAAATGTTGAAAAGAATGTGCAGAGGACAAACCTTTGTACACTGCAGGCCGAGATGCAGGTGAGTATAACCACACTAGAAACAGAATGGAGGTTCTTCAAAAAGCTGAAAATAGAGCCGCCATCGGGACAGCTCTCCCGTGATGGGGTGTGTATCCAGACAGGATGAAGCAGGTGCACACAAAAGATACCTGTGTGTCCAGGCTTATTTTCTCTGTCTAGTCACAACTGTCACGTGGAATGTTCCTGAGAACAGAAGAATGGACAGAGAATAAGATGAACTTACCTGTGATATTATCCGTCCATAACGAAGCAGGCAGAGTGGCCTGCAGAGGGATGGAGATGATGGGACTGGAAAGATGGAACTGTTGCAGTGTTCTAAGTCAGACTCAGACAGACAGAAACTGAATGTCTGCTTTCCTATGCAGAAACATTGCCGTGAAAGTAGGGAGTGGGTGTGGGTGGCAGAGGGTACTACAAGAACACGACCAGCATACACTACAAGAAGGTTTGAAAGGGTCACAGTGACTCCCACGAAGCTGTACAGTTAATAGGTATTAATAAAAGACCTGTTCAAGGGCTGGCACATGCCACTCCCAATATATACTAAATGCCTTTTTAAAAGTTTCTAGGAAGTCCCTGCTTGGTTGTGCAGTGTGGGTCTGTTGTTAGTGTGAGTGCACTCAGGACAGCTCTGTATGTCCTGTGAGCCACTTGGGAAACGTGAACTGGGCAAGCGTGAGGCAGCTCACGGTGACGCTGACAGGTGGAAAGGGCTACCTAGTCACTGGGCAGTTTGCCGGGTTTGGATTTGGCATGAGACAGGAGTACGCTTTGCTAATTGCTGAATGACCCAAAGCCTTAGAGTGCTGCTTCAGATTCTTCAGCCTGGGTGTGTTAGAAACAGTGACCTTTGGGAACTGAACCTGAGTCCTCTCAACAAACAGTCAGTGCTCTTAACTGCTGAGCCATCTCTCCAGCCCACCTGGCTACAGCTTAAAAATGTTGGAATGAAATGACCAGTTTAGCCTCATTTGAGACATATTTTGTTAAAAATGATACTGGTTATTTAATATTAAGTAACATCACAATGTGCTCCCCAGTAACTGAACGTTAACAAGTATGTTGACTGAATTTTAGGTCTAGTTAAGATATTTTTGAGGTTCAATATTCATTCATGCTGGCTGAGTCTTAAAGTGAAGCCCAGGGCTTCCAGGTCCCAGCTTCTGCAAATACAGGCTTTGGAATGAAGTGCCTTATCTACTGCCTTTAATTGAATAAATAATTTGCAGTAGTGAAGCCCATATGGAGCTAGTACACAGGGCTTTCCTTTATATGGAGTAATTTGTTTTTATTATGTATTTGTGTTTTGCAGTAGGTTATAAATCTCATTGTGTAATCATGTGGCTTTTTGAGAATGAACCAAAGGAAGCAGTCATTGAAGATGACTATATTTCCCTGCTAGGTTTTGATTTTGTTCCTTCAAACCAATTGCATTGATTTCAGCAGTGTAACTCAGAGCTTTGATTGCATAGGGCCTTCGGTATGTAAAGAAGACCCGTTTCATCTGGAGACGTGGTGGAGTTAACATGTTGAGGTTTTTGAGTTAGGTAGAATTTATGTAAATGAGTATTTTGCCTGCATGTATGTATGTGTGCCCCCCATGCTCATGCCTGGTATCCTTGGAGGCCAGAAGAGGGCATTGAATCCCCTAGAACTAGAGTTACAGATGGTTGTGAGCCACAGAGTACATGAGCTGGTAATTGAACCTGGGTCCTTTTAATCTCCGAGCCCTGTCTCCAGCACCTCATTTATAGCTTTAATATAAATTCTCAGCTCAGTGAATTTGCATACGGACAGGACTTCTAACTCTGACTAACACAGGGCAGTGGGAGCTTGTGGGTTCAGTGGGAACATGGCCCTGGAGGAACCTGACCTGTTTGCGGAGTGAAATTTGCCTGTGGCTTGTTTTGTTTTGGTGGCTGTTAATGGCTGGAGCATTTCTGGGAGGGCATGGGTAGACCTCTTGCTGGAAGACACCCTGGAGAGAGAGAGGCTTAGTGTGGGCCTTCCTTTGTTTCCATTCCTTTGTTTCTTGGGACTCCTCATTGAGCAGAGTAGGAATTTTGCCTTGTTATTTATATATTTTAGCTTTCTAGTGCTTTATGATTAAAAGCCAAGTTTAGATGAGGAAGTTAACAAGTCCTGGGTTCCTGGGCAGCCACACTATAAATAGAAAGTGGTGAATTAGGGAATGTACGCTTAGAACCCTCGGTGGAGACTGCTGGTTGGTTATTCCTGTCTTCCGCTTGCATTTTCCCTTCTCTCCCCCCCCCCCCCCCAGCATCAAGAAAGAAGACAGCCATCAGACTCTTCTGTTGGCTCCTGCAGAGAAGAGGCTGCTCTCCTTGGAAGGCTAACAGCAGGCAGGCGGGGTTTGTCTAGGCTCTCAGAGGATGACTTTGGAGTTTGTATCAGATTGGTAGTTTGCTAATGAAATAAATGCTTTGCTTGGGAGTTGTAAATCTCTATCTGCGTCCTTTTGAGATTCCCTTGGAACAGCCCTGCGTTTCTGCTGCAGCCCATGCTCGGAGGTATTTTTAACACTGTTAGGTCTGGTGAAATGGGATAACAGCGTGACACGAAGGCAGCAAGAGCATGTAGGCAGAACAGGAACTCTGAATCACTATTCTTGATTTAGAAATTCTGAGTTCTCTTTGGTTGGAGTAAGAAAAGGTATCATCATCTATGTGGTGCTGTATTACCCCAAAGCCAGTATTAGGAGGCTGAAGCAGGAGGATCAGGTCAGACTGGGCTACACAGGGAAGAGATCTTGTCTCCAAAGAAGAAAAAGACTAAAGGAGAAAGGACAATGCACTATATTCACCCATTAATCCGTTTCATCATATGATCTTCTTACAGCAAGGGCTCATAGATACTGGAGCAGAACTTGCTCTGTAGACCGTGCTGACCTTAAACTATGAGATCAGCCTGCTCCCTACCAGGTACTGGGGGTTAAAGGTGTGTGCCACCTTACGTAACCTGAGAGCATCTTTATAAAATAAGGGAACTCATAAATGAAACAGTATTCTAAGAGTATTTAGTTGCTTTTCCTGTTATTGTGACAAAATACGTAGTCAGAAGCAGAGCAATGGTAAAAGGGTGAAAGTCCTTCCTTCCTTCCTTCCTTCCTTCCTTCCTTCCTTCCTTCCTTCCTTCTTCCTTCCTTCCTTCCTCTCACAGTCATGGCTACACATGTGTGTCCATGGTGGAGGGAGGGCATGATGGAAGAATGGCCGGTTCCTGCTGACACGTGCTGCACTGTTTCCAGAGGCCTGTTTTACTGGGCATACTAACCTTCCGTGGGAATTACATCCCGAGCCGCAAGCATGCAGTTTTGTGCACTTAGATTTCCTTTATGCGTAACACTTGTTTTTCCTTACACAAGTAAAATGAGGCTGATCTATTCAGCAGAGACTTGTTTTCATCTCTTCCACTGCCACTGTCTGCAGCATTCACAGTTTAAGTGGTACAGATAGAAGTCTTTTGTATTGTTAGCACTCAGTGCTATTATAAGGGTTTTCAGAAAGCATGGGGGGGTAGGAAAAGATTTTTATAGGATTAGATGAATTTTTGAAGTCGATAATCCCTGGAAAATGGTAAATTGAATTTAGATCCAAGTTTTCACATCTTTAAAATACAAGCCTGTGAGGCATGCCTGTCGTCAAACTTCTCACGGGTATCTCCAGACTTATTTGTGAGAACTGAGTTGCTGAGATCAGAAGAATTCCTAGCTGGTTTTGTCTGGGTTATAAAGTCCTGTTGTGATTGGACGGGAAGTAAACATCATTTATTTTCTTCAAGTGTGATTGGCTAAGATTTTTTTTTCTTTCCACGGTCTTTTCCAGTAACTGACTCTGGAGCTTTCCGTTTTATTACCTGACTGTGTTCTAGTACGCGGAGTACTCGGGTTGGCTCTGGGACAGTTTGTGAAATTTAAGGATGTCGGTAACAGCTCGCGGTGGAGTGTCTAGTGTTCCTGTAAGAAGGCGGCACGAGGTGTAAATCTCCGAACAGCTCCAACACGGAATTAGAATTGCCGCCGGGAGGAATGCTGGTTTAGAGCCGCGGGCCGCCGAGGGGGCGCAGTGGGGCGGGCGGCGCGCCTCGCCCGGGGCCGCGCGGGGATTCGGGCTCCAGGACGACGGCGCTATGGGTTCGCACGACCGTCGCTCCTGACATGCGACCTCCCGGAGTTGGCTCTGCGACCGCGCGTGGGAGCCGCGCCCTGTCCCCGCACTCGCCCCCTCCGAGCGGGCGTAGACTGAGCGGCAGAAGCAGCCTGGCCGCTGTCCCTCGGCGGCCACCTCTCGGGCCCGGCCCCGGCGCAGCCCGTGGGCGGCACTACTTGGCGCGCCCGCCGACCCCCGCTCCCCCGCCCGCGGAAGGACACGCGGCGCGGCCGGTCGGCAGGGCGGAGGGGTACCGGCCGCCTGCGCGGCCGCGCGCACATTCCCGTCAGTTTGCCTGTGGGCCGCGCGTGAGGCCGGGGGCGGCGCGGCTCCGTGTCGCCGAGCGTGCAGCGGCGCTCTCGCTCACGGGCCACCTCGCCTGCGGTCAGCTTCTCAGCATGGGCGGCCGGTAGGAGCGGGTCGCGCTCGTTCCCGACGCAGCGGCGGCCATGGCGGTGGAGACGCGGCCGGAGCTGGTGGGGAAGCGGTTCCTGTGCGTGGCGGCCGGCGAGGACGCGCGTCCGGAGCGTGGGCAGAGCGGCTGCGGGCGCGGCTGGCGGGCGGGGGTCATCCGAGCCGTGTCACACCGCGACCGCGGCCATCCGGACCTGGCGGTGAGAGCTGGCGGGCGGCACGCCCCTCTGCGCGGGGCGGACGGGCGGGCGGGCAGCGCAGCCCGGGGGTGCGGGCGGGCCGGCGGGCGGGCGCGCGCCGGCAGGTGGGGCGGGCGGGCTCGGCCAGGGAGCGCAGTCAGAGCCCGACTTAGAGCTCGCGCTCTGCGGGGCCGACCCCTCCTGCGCGTGGCTCTCTAGCCCGAAACGATGGGAATGTTTGTGGTATGAGGGGTAGCCGAAATTATTTCTCCTTTTCTCCATCATTTTGTACTTTTTTTTTTTTTTTTTTTTTGGTTAGAAACGGATAGTGCTTTAAGGAACTCCCGCTCCCAAGTGTTAGAGAAAGCATACACTAAGGGTTTGAAGGGCATTTAGTACTTCTAAGTGGTCTCCCCTGCATTTATCAGTTACATAGGATGCTTCGAGAGTGTGTATTTAGAATTTTGTACCAGGATCCGCCCTTTCAGTTACACGCTCATTCTCCTTAGGGACTGGGATGTAATGAGAGTGGGCAAGAGTAGACATAGGGAACTAACCGATGTTCAGTAAGCACATAATTTGTGAAATTTAGAGCGACCTGAGTGATTCATTTTCTCCTGCGAGTTTAAAATATTTCTCCTTTGCATTTAGATCAAACACTTCATAAAATGCAAAAATAGTCACCATTCTGATGTAGTTGTTGGAAGTTTCATGTATGTTCTTGCAAACCATTCCCACCTACTATCAATTCCATAGTTCCCCGTGCACTGCATTATTAGTTTAACCGTGTAAAATAGGCTTAGTTGTGAAGGCTTATAAGAGGAAATAAAAATAGAGACAATTACCAACTCTGCATGGTTATTCTTTGTGCAAAAGGAAAATAAGAACCCTTAAACTTTACTCCTCTTAATGCTTACTTGTGATAGCTTAACATAGCCATTGCCTTGTGTTTGTGTAAAGATTCCCTGAATTCATTTCTCTTTCGGTTTTGATGTAAAAATTGAAGATTTTACATGGAGGATACTTGGATAATGGCTTAATACTAAAGCAAACGTGGAACAGAATTTTGCACTGTACTGTGTTCCTGTATACATGAGAATCAGGAAATTGTTTTAGATTAGATAGTATTGGAGACAGTCAAGTTCTGGAACATTGAAAGTTCTGTTGGAAAGAAAGGGATGCAGAAGGATGCAAAAGCATATGCTTTTTTATTTCTTTCAGATAACAAGATATTAAGGTGGTTGCTTACAAGTAACAATTGTCAGCGAGTCACTGTTTTGAATGTGTGTAATTCAAGCGGTTGGGAGTGTGGTGTGGGAAGAAGTCAAGTTCCAGGCCTGCTGGGGCCTGCTGGGGCCTGCTGGGGCCTGCTGGGGCCACAACCAACACCCTTGTTCTGTTATATATGTAGTTACCTGTAGCTCATAGCAGTTGATTGGAAAAAAGAGAAAGGAGTTTCAGGAGGTGACAGATTGTTTACATATATTTAAGTTACCGCTTGATTATTGGTTCATATGCCTTAATATGCCAACATTTCATTTTATATAAGTTCTAATGGACAAAATCCATGCTGAACTGAAACAGTGTGACTCTTTGCTTTCCTTCAACAATTTGTTATTGTATTTTACTTTTCATTCTAAAAACTATAGTTTTTATATTTTTTTCCAAGGGCTCCTTACATATTTGAACCTATGTAGAACGCTTTAACACCAGTGTTAGTGTAATTTTCCACTCAGGTACAAAGTGCTCAGTTGGCTTCATTTTGGCGTGCCTACTGTATGTTACTGTGGGAGCAGAATTGTCTTCTATAAACACAGAGACTTCTGTGTAGTATTTCTTGGGGATGACAGAAGTAAGATTTTCTTTCTAAGATAAAATTTTGCCTTGTTGCCCAGGCTGGTCTTGAACTTCTGGACTCAAAAGTGCTTTGTGCCCCAGCCTCTCAAATAGCTGGGATTATAGGCCACTTTGTGCCAGTCTTGGATTTTTGAGGTGCAAGCTATGATAGTAGGTCTTAAGTAATGCTATATACATTTCTTTATAGTGTATTGCTCAAATGACTTAAGTCAAATAACTAGATGATCATAATATTAAGTTTTTGACCTATTAATGTGAAATAAAATAATCCAGTTATGGTAGTATCTCTTTGTTAGCAGATACATTTGGAAAGGAACAGAAGTATGCTTTCTTGGATGTATTTTTCATTGAAAACTGTATTGTTAGTCTTTAAACTGTAAGCACAGCAAGCTCCCCCGGAACCTACCACAGTAAGGCAAGTGTGGTGGAGCACACTTGAAGTTCCAGCTCTGAGAAGGCAGAGACAGGCAGAATGTGGTTCCCTGGCCAGCAGGCTGGCATGCAGTCTAGCTGGCTCTACAAGTTCGAGGCCAGTGAGAGATCCTGTTTCAAAAGAGAAAAAGAGAAAGGTGGCCAATGAGATCTTGAGGCCAGTGGATGGATGTAACCACACTAGAGGTGCCAGTCTGACAACTGAGTTTGCTCTTTGGATCCTTTGATAACAGAGGACCAGCTCCTCCAATGCAAATTTTCCTGCACATAGGCAGATGTTATCAAAAGTAAAAACTTGAAAATCAAAAAAGTAAAGATGTTAAAAACAAAAAGGTATCTTAGATTTGAGGAACAACAGCTGGGATCGTCCTCTGGCTTCCATTTAGTGTACACATGTGTGATCTGTACACAAACAGCTTGTGCCTCATTGCTGTGATACAAGTGTGTTATTGAATTTTTAAGTTAGCAATTGCTAATTTGAAAGGTCAGTGATAGATATGTTACTGTGAGTCGGGTTAGTGTATTCATAAAAGAAAACTTCTTAGTAGACACTAATTCATTAGATTATTTCTTTGAATTCTCCATATATGGGGAGTATATTTGATGTCAATTGGTGTGTTCGTTGCTTCTTTGGTGTGTTTATTTTTGTGTATGTGTGAGTCTGTTTATGTGTGTCTGTGCGTGTGGGTTTGAGATGGCATCTCTTTATGCAGTCCTGGCTGTTTTGGAATGTTGTCCTTGGACTTAAAGAGATCCACTGTCTCTGCCTCCTGTGTTCTAGGATTTAGTGATTCTTAATGCTACTAGAATAAATCTCTTGGGTAACGATGGTTGGGTTGGGGCAGATTCTCACTTAATCTCCGGCTTGTTGGAGCTCACTGGAACCGAGGCTGTCTTAGAATCCTGCTGTCTCTTGCCTCCATTTCCTCAGGACTTGGATTACAAAGCCACTGCAGAAGACTCCTTGGTTTTAGTTTGATGTATGTGTGCAGTTTTTAGTGAGTTTTTGTTCTGCTGTTCCTTTTTGGACTAGTTTCTAAGCACACATGACTAAAATATTCATGTTTGGTTTATATGAAAATCAAATCCTTCCAATCTAAAAGTTAATGCAGTAATAATGATGAATCTGATCCGTTTTAAGTTTATCATCCCAAGTGTTGACTATTCAGTCACTAAATTTTGCATTATAGATTCAGAATTATGTTAGAAATATTTTAGGAACTTGGTTGTAGCTCAGAGGCAGAGATTGTGCTTCATGTGTATGAGTCCCTGGGTTTAATCTTTTCACGTAGAATGCATCTGTCATATGATTCAGTGTGACACACAGTCCACTTTTGCAGAAGGAAAGCTTCCGAGTCACTCACTGTGAGCACCTCCTTATCCTCTGTGCTTTAACTTAATGTGGTTTCTTAAGGCTCTATGCAAATTGTAGAATGGACTTAATCTTCCCGTGTGGGTGGAAAACTACCTTCTCACAGAGAAAACACTGAATGTACAGTCTTAAACACTCAATAGAAAATTTCTAAGTGCTTACTTTGTGTATTTGTAGTCCTATAAAGCTGCTGTGAATGGAAGTTTAGTGTTCAGTTTATAGTCAGAGCTCTCATTTTATGGACTAGACAGAACATTTAGTTCTGGGATCTTATAATGTTTATTGAGCTTCACAGATAGTAATTTATTAGTCTTTTAAATTCCCATAGTTCAGTGATAATGCTGTGAAAATGAAAATGGTTGATATTTTGAAGTTTTTTTGTTGTTGTGTTTTGAGACATGATCATTAAGACTAGCCTGGAGGTGGAGTACTCTATGTAAACAAGACTGGCCTTGAATTTACTGAGATGCACCTGCCTCTAACTCCTGGTATCTGTGATAGGAGCCGTGCATCATCTTGCCTGGCTTGGTGTCTATTTTCTTAACCTTTCAAAAATAAAGGAACTTGAGAATTTTGAAATCACAGAACCAGTAAGTATCAAAGGTGTCTTATTCTGTGTCTGTTGTCTCTTGATATTCTTCCATATTGCTTTCTTCAAATGGCTTTTAGTGTGCAAACTTTCAAAATCAAAACAAATCCTCCAATTTTGGAATGTGTGTGAGGGTGTGGTTGTTACATTGAGATAAGGTCTTTCCTTTTTAGATTTATTTATTTTGTGTCTCTGTTTCATGTAGTATACACACCAGATATGTGGCTGGTGTGTCTGTAAAACTAAGAAGAGGGTGCTGGATCCCATGGAGCCAGAGTAAACAGATGGTTCATAAGCCACCATGTGGGTGTTGAGAACTGAACCCCTGACTTTGCAAGAGCAACCAACGCTGTTAACACTAAGCCATTTCTCCAGCCCCAAGGCAGGCCTTTATTCTGTAGATTAGGCCTAGAGTTTACTGCGTAGCCTAGGCTGGCCTTCAATTCATGGTCATGATTCTGGTGCTTGACTTACAGCTGTGAACCATGGTACTCAATTTTCTACATTCTTTTTTAACCTATGTTCCTACATGTTTTTTTTTTTAAAGATTTATTATTATATGTAAGTACACTGTAGATGTCTTCAGACACACTAGAAGAGGGTGTCAGATCTCGTTACGGATGGTTGTGAGCTACCATGTGGTTGCTGGAATTTGAACTCAGGACCCTTGGAAGAAAAGTTGGTGCTCGTAACCACTGAGCCATCTCTCCAGCCCCTGTTCCTACATTCTATAACACCACAATTCAAGTTCTTTTGAGCTATTATTTTTCCTTAAAAAATAGTTGATTTATATTTTAATTTGGTAAGTGAGGTTCGTCCCTTGCCTACTTAGTTTTGCTTTAAAAATTGTTTTGTTAATCTACCTTGTACTTCTTTCTGTAGGTATAGCTAGAGCGTGCAGGCATTGGTCATTCAGTCTTCAGTCTCACTGTGTCACCTCTGGCCTGAATTTGACACTAATACATGTTGTATAGACATAATAATTTAGTTTATTATTGTTGCACGAAACCAGTTGCCTTTGGAGACTTAAATTGAAGTCTCATTTTTAGCCTTACCTCAACTGTTAGAATCACTTATTTTTTGCTGTACACCTCTTTCCCAAGTTAGGAGACTCTGGTTTTCACCTTCAGTTTATGCTACTTCTAGTTCCACATCCCGGCAGTCATTGTAATAGTCACAAATCTGTCTACTTTTGGGTTTTGTTTTAGTCTTATGCTTTTTAAAAAATTAATTAATTTTTGAGGAAGGTTCTTACTAAGTACTCTCACTAAGTAGCTCTGGAACTTACTCTATAGACCAGGCTGTCCTTGAACTTGCAGAGATAATGTCTGTCTCTGCTTATCCAATTTTTGGCTTTAAAAGGCACAAACCACCATGCCCAACATTCTATGTAGTACTTTTGACTTCAAGGTGTATTTCTTCATATTGTGTCTGAAATTAAAAAGTTTAATCTTAGAATGGCATATTTAGCAGTAGGCAGTTCTCAAATCAATATAACAGTGGTGCCTAACTACAAAATGTGAATGACTTTAGTTTTCATTACCCCTCCTAAAACACATTGACTTCTGTTGCGCTTTGTGTGTGGATTATCCCTGTGGATATTTTAACTCTTTCAAGCCCTCAGAGCATGCTCATTGCAGCATTGGAAATGATGCATATTGGAAATGATGTTGAAGTGATGACAGCTGAGCCTGGGGAAGAGAATGAGTGAACACTACACCTACTGTATTAGTAGCCTATTTATTTTTTATCTCACCTCCATATTGAGTAAAATTCTTTAAGTCCCTTTATTTGCTATGTTGATGACTTGTATAGAAATGTATATCTGATGTAGAGGAGTGCATTTCACATGTCAGAGAAAGTTTTCATTGTAGTGGAAACAACGAACTACTAGAATATATGTTAGGATTTTTCTAATCTAGGAGGAGGTCTGTGTGACTAATTCTATTTTGTGAGAGATGATACTTAGACTGAAACATCTGTTCTATCTGTTAGAGCTTCTTCAGATTCAGAGGGTAGCAGAGAAGGAAGCACAATGTATGGCTATAGTTATGCACTGTCATTTTATATAGATGACTTTGAAACAAATTAGCATAGGACTTTCCTTTTTCTCTTTTTCTTTCTCTTTCTCTTTCTTTTTTTGGGGGGGGGGAGGGGTGGGGTGTCTATAAATAGAGCCTTAGTATCCAGACAGCACAGGGCAACCTGAGGAATTTGCGAGACATTTTATGTGGCAAACAGTTTTTTTTCTTTTTCTTTTTTTCTTTTTCAGTTTTTGTGCTTAATTGTACCATATAGTAATTTGGCCTGTTAAAATTCATATTGATAATACTTAACAGGTCTTAGCATTTCTGTTGTATTCTAAAATGGTTTGAATATGTTATGTCACATGTATTAATAAAGACATGGAGGCAGCATGCCTTTAATCCCAGCATTCTGGAGACAGAGGCAGGTGGATCTCTGTGAGTTCAAGGTGAGTCTAGTCTGCAGAGTGAGTTCCAGGACAGCCAGATCTACAAACCAAGATCCTCTCTGAAGATTTTTTTAAAAAAGAATTTGTTATACATACATATATGCATACATACATACATACACACACACACACACACACACACATATATATAATATATATATATATATATATATATATATGAGAGAGAGAGAACACCATTGCTCTCTTCAGACACACCAGAAGAGGGCATCAGATCCCATTACAGACGGTTTTGAGCCATCATGTGCTTGCTGGGAATTGGACTCAGGACTTCGGGAAGAACAGTCTCTTATCCTCTGAGCTATCTCTCTAGTCAGATCCTCTAAAAAACAAAATTATTTGTATTTTATCTTTCCATTGATTCTTAAGCACATAATCATATACTTGTTTTTAGGATAATTACTAAGCCCTTTGAAATACAAAGTTGAGGACAGTTCAGTAGAACCAAGAAGAACCTGAAGTCATTCATTAATAACTTGTTTCTTGTATTCATTGTTGCCTCTTAGGTAGGGCTAAGCTATTTTATATGCACAAAGAGCATGGCAGTAATATACTGAAAGTGGCTTTGGGGCAAGGGATGGAGAAATGGCTCAGTGCTTAAGCACAATCTCCTTACTGTTTTTTTTTTAAGAGATCCCAAGGTAGATTCCCAGTACCCTTGTCAGGTGGCTGAAATTGCTTGCCATTCCTGTTCCAGGAAATCTTGGTGCCCTCTTCTGGTTTCTGAGAGCACTTCACCCCAGCATACAAACTCAAATTCAGATACACATGTACACATAAACATTTAAAATACTAAATACATAAAAATACCTTTTTTCTCCATGCCTCATACCCAGATATTTGCCCACTGTGTTGTATAAGTACCAAAAGCATGAAAAGGTACATCTAGAATAATGTTTTTTCTTTCCTTATTTTCTAGTACTGTGATTTGAATTTAGGCCTAATATAGGATAAGCAAGCTTTCTACCAATGATTCATGTCCCCATCCTTCTGCTTTTCTTTAAAAACAAATCTTTATTAAATTTAAGTGTACCTGCCTGGAATTTTTTTTTTTTTAATCAGTGGTTCTTAACCTTCTTAATGCTGTCCTCCAAAGGGGTCATGACCCACAGGTTGAGAACTGCTGGACTGTTATGAAGATCGCACATTCTTCCTCTTTTCCTATGTGGCTGTAAAAGGAAAGAACTGCATATTATTAGGAAAGATACATTATGAACCACGCGGAACATCCAATTCAGTATTTTTGCCTAAAATAACCGAACCATATCAATTTTATCCTGTGCATCCAAAAGATGATAACATTATCATTCTTGTTCAGTTTCCTTAGAGATATCTTTAATTTTTTTTTTTTTTGACTCAGATTTTATCCAGATGGTTAGCAAAGTCTTTTTTTGGTTCCACTTTTCACAATTTGTCCAGAACCCTACCATATTTTTACTCACTTTGTTCTTATACTAATTACCATTATATTTTCCTGGATTATCCTTTATCTTTCTAACTAGTTCTAGTAGTCCAGACTAGAACTAGGTTTTGGTAGTTCTTTTATGAGTATAGAAGACTAGACAGGCAGTTACATACCTAACTGCTGTTCTAGTCTTCTGTACTCACAAATGTGTGTAGTATCTGTAGCTGTCAGTCCGTTCGTGTCCTTTCTGTGATCACTCTAAAGGCGTCTACGCTGCTTAGTATGAGGCTTTGTAGCAGCCTGAAGGCATTCCACCTCACCTTCCATGTTGAGGTTGTCATCTGTCACTTTCCTTCTATAGTGGTCTTACTTGCTATTCTTTGAATATGCCTGATGTAGTCTTCTTTACAGCCTAACACGTGTTTCTGTGTCAGACATTCTTTCCTAAGATTTTTGCCATAGTTTCTAAGTTTTAAGGAACTATTAAGTTTGTTGAAATAATAGTAGGTTTACTATTTGTGGCTGACTCTGGAAACCTTATCTGAAGTCCACCATTGTTCTTTCTTCCTCTATTTACGTTCTGCTTCTTTCATCTGTATTCTACTTGTTTCCTTTCACTAGAATTGAGCTACCTTATAAACACGAGTTGGCTTTGATACCTGCTACAGTCCACATGCCTGTAGCATTGCTTATCACATAGTAGGTGTTGGTTGATTTAAAATATAAAAAGAGCCCTAGAGTTTTCTGATATTTATCTTTATTCTTTAAGATACATTAATTAACAGCAAAAACTATTAACTCAGTGAAAGAGAATTTTGTAATATTTGTGAATGAAACTGGAAAACTCAATATTATATATTGAGTTTTAATAAATGTGTTTAAATATATAAATATTATGTGTTAATTAAATGGTGGACTCATCCAAAGTTTAAGAAATAAACTCATCAGTGGTACTTGAAAGAGATATGGTTAATATATTCAGCTAATGTATACACAGTTGTGGCATAGTAAATGTGTATTGTTTGTGGTTTCTGATGCAGAACACTTAAGGGGCACTCGAAGAAGTTTGTGCCAGTGTTTTCTCTTTACTCCCTTATTTCTTTTATGTGTCCCACCACATTGTTGAGGTCAGAGGACAGCATTTTGGAGATGGTTCTTCTAATGTGTGTTCTAAGAAGCCAGTTGTCAGTCTTGGCAACAAGTTCCATTACCAGCTGAGCCACCTTGCCACTTTTTTTTTCTTTTTTTTTTTTAAATCCTTTTTCATCTTCTATAGGTTACATTTTGAGTTACAAGGCACCTATTGATGGGCATCCTGTGCATAACACATCTTTCATCAAATCCATAGAACATGCCTGTCAGCAGCACTTGGGAAGATGCAGGGGACTGAGAAGCACAAGTACAAATATGTATGCGGACAAAGTTGTGCTTACATACATCGTTTGTATGTCTATAAGTGAAACCATGTTGTATGTTCTCATCTCTTTACTGATAACTGTTTCATACTCAATGTGAGGGTAAAACTAGGAGGAAATGAGAAACTATCAGGTCCCCCAGATTGATTGATTGTTTCTGCCTGACAACCTAGGATACTTTACCATTTTACTTGTTTGCTAGCAAACTTACTCTTAATGCGGTAAGTTCCTTGAATCATTAGACAGTAGTTTTGCTTGCTTGCTTGTGTCTCATTTAAGTACTTTAAAATGATTTCCTCTTGTGGAAGTTCTTACCAGCCGCAGTTCTTGTGCTCATTTATTAATACACATATATAACAGAGTATTGTTTAACAAATAGTATTTTGTGATGTATAGATTTTGGATATACTGTATAAAGTATTTAAATTTTAGACTGTAATTTTTGAATAGTTGAGCATATCCCACTCACACTCAGGAAGCACAGATTGGCTATATCCCCTCCAAAAAAGTAAAAATAAAACAAAGGACAAAGAAGGTCAGAAAGATATGTGTTGGGTGATGAGTTGGGAATGGGGGATACAATCAAAATACATTGTATACATGTATGAAATTGTCAAAGAATAAAATTATTTAATAAAAAAAACTTAGAAATGCCAACACTAAAAATGTAAAGGCAAGGAATGAGCAGAGTAGAATATAGAAGTTAAGGTGATGGTAGCTATGAAAACTGAAGAATCTGAAGCGAGATAGAATCTGATGATGAGAACAAAGGTGATGGGTGGGGCCATAAATAGGGGTCAGTCAGATCTACTTCCAGAATATGCTTACATGAACTCATTATTATCAGCTGGCTACTGTGTGTTTTGTGGATGATGATAATAAAAGGAAAACTGGATAAGAAAAGGAAGAAGGTTATTTGAAAATGGAAAGTACTGCTATAAGAAAATAAAAAATAATTAGGAGAACTTAGAGTGGAAGGGGAGGAGTAGAGGGATGATGATATCTAGTATAGTACAGTGATGGAGTGCATGCACATTGGGATTGATCCCAGGACCAATACCAGAAGAGGAAAAACATCTACATGCATCTGTAAAGGTGATTTACACCTCTATTCTAGCTCACTGCAGGGCTCCTGTCTTAGCTACTTTTCTATGATAAAACACCATGAACAAGGTAACTCATACAATAAGCATTTATTTGGTTGTGTGGTTCTAGAGGAATAAGAGTCTACAGTGGCAGAACAGAACAGAGGCATGGCACCTGGAACTGGAAAGCCAAGAGATTAACCTCCTGAACCACAAGCAAGAAACAAAGAAAGGAAACACAACTCTCCTCCAGTACCACACCTCCTCCAACAAGGCATCTTCCTAAGCAGTACCAGCAGCTGGGGGATCCAGCATTCACTTGTGAGAGGATAGGTGACTTCTCATTCAAGACCACCTTAGCTCCTGTCTATCTAGTTGTCTCAGAAGGATTCAGTACTCCCTGAGTTGCTTAGGGATTTTCATCTGAGATGTTCTCATGTCTTAGAAAAATGAGCTGTTTTAGGTGTTGACGGGCATGTGAACTGGTTGGTGATTTCACTGTGAGATTTTCTTTTGTAGTTCTGCTAGAGTCAACACACAGTTCTGGAGACCTTACATGGCAACTGTTTAGGGAACAGCTCAGAAAGGTGAACCCCTGGTCATTTGACTGATGACTTTTTATGGTTTTGTTTATAAAGAAGGTGTCTTGTTATGATGCCCATGCTGGTCTCATGCTGGTCTTTAACTCCTGGCTTCGCGGGATCAGCTTCTCTTACACTTCTAAGCATTAAAAGCTGAGACATCAGGCATGAACTTTCAGCTGCTTATCTATATCTGTTCTCCTTTTTATTATCTTGTCTCCCGATAATAGAATGTAAGGAATTCTTTTGAGAGTTACAGAATGAGACTGCTGTGAGAATTCAGTCTGAACCATTTGTAAGTGGGAATGGAGGTCACTTGAGTTCATAGATGTTAAGACAGCTTTGATTCCTCAGGACATGCAAGTACTTTATATGTCTTTATGGTTTTGCCTCTTCCTGAGCCTCCTTTGCATTTCCTCCCAGTTTTCTGCTTGGTTGATTGCTGCTGAGTTTTCCTCAGTTTCATACATGTTTCCTTTTCCTTGGTTGAATTAGTGACTTGAAACAGATATTTGTAGCTATTCCCTATACATCGTTAACATTTTGAGCCAGAAACTTTTTTCTGGTTTATCAACTAGAGATTGTTTTGCCTAAAAGAGTGTTACAAGAGTTCAAGGAAATATGTTAAGCTAAATGCCATAGTGTTTTATATTTTCTTTATTTTAGTAGATGGTTCAAAAATATGATCAATAACTTAATGACCCAGTCTTCAGAGAAAGTGTAGGTAATTCAAAGATCTAGAAAAAAAGTCTTGTGTTTCTATTACATCTGAGCTTCAGTTGACTCCTAGGATTCTAGAAGTGACTTTAGAGACTGTTGGTTGTTGATGATGGTCAACTGATACATTCTAACTTTAATAAGTATTTTTTGAGAATAGAATATAAACAATTGTTATGATGTATTATATAAAGGCAGGTCTCTTATGTAGCTTGCCCCAATAGTTTGAGATATGTTGTAATTATTTTTGTAATTAATATAAAAATGGAAAAATTACCATTGTGCTTTATAAATCATGTAGTTTAAGTTTAATTATATCTTCTGTTGCAGTCAAACCATCACTGCTGTTTTCATATTCTGTTTACTTGAAAAAGTTAAGTCCTTGCTTAAGAGCTGTATATGTAGAAAGATAATTTTTATTATGTTTATAGTTATTGTCAGGTTGTCTTCATATGTTAATGAAAAGTTATCACCTTTTTAAAATTTTGTTTTTATTTGATTGATTGTTTTTGCCTTCATGTATGTTTGTGTACCTGTTGAGCCCAGAAGAGAGTTTGGAACCCCTGGGACTGGAGTGCTAGATGGTTGTGAGCCACCATGTAGGTGCTGGGAACCCTGGGTCCTCTCTGTGTAGCCCTGGCTGTCCTAGAACTCACTCTGTAGACCAGGCTGGCCTTGAACTCAGAAATTTGCCTGCCTCTGCCTCCCAAGTGCTGGGATTAAAGGCGTGGGCCACCACTGCCGGGCTCTTTTCTATCTTTTCTTTCGTGAGATCCCACATGAGGAAAGCATTTGCATTGTCTTCATATAACTATTATGAAAATTTGATACATGTTCATGGTATTTAGTTATTCAGTGCCTGTGAGTTTCCATTTGTGGATTAATCTAAAGCTGTAGAGTAAATATAAAACCCTATGCCTATATCCAGTAAGAGCCTTGTATTTTTAATTGTGCTATAAAAGCTTGTATCTGATCTAAGTTTTACCTTTTGACTTAATTTTGCTTTAATATTAGTTAGCTTATATGTTGATGTATTGACATTTCCTTAATATTCTTGGAGAGTTTAGAGCAATTTCAGTTACAGATTGAGTTTTGGATGTATTTAATAAATACTCTAAGTAGCAGTAGTGAAACAGGAGAAAATTTTTGGTATAAGAAGTGGAGAAGTAGGTGAATCATTCCTTGGCTATGACAGTATTTTCCTAGTCAGTGGTATCATAGCTTGTGTAGAAAAGAACAAAAGCTTCATACTATCGTAATTTTGTTGCTAGTTAAGGAGTACTTTATTGACTGCCCTAACTCATCTCCAGATTTATATCATGCTTTCATCTCTATCTTCTAAGATACTAGGAAACTGTATAACAGGCACTTTCTGCTGCTAACAGAAATTGTTGGTGTGAAAAGCAGGAATAGTAGGTATAGGATTTACAACTTGGAGTTCACAGCCAGGAGCCCACCCTCCATGTGGACAAGTCTCACACCTTTGGGTGGACTCATGTTTTCCATGTCTATAACCATTATTATGCTCTGCCAGGCTTGGCAGGGCACACTGTTCTTTAACTCAGCGTTCAGGCGGCAGTCAGGGGGATCTTTGTGTTCCAGGCCAGCATGGTCTATGTAGAGGGTTACAGGATAGTTAGAGGTCCACAATAGAGGCCCTCCCCCAAACAAAATAACAAACAGGAAAAGACCCTGGCAAAGTGATGCTTGCCTTCAATCTCTGCAAGCACTAAGTTAGTGGAAGGTGATTCTTTGAGACTTGGAGGCCAGCCTGGTCTACTAGTATGCTTCAGACCAGCCAAGTTTACATAGTGAAACCCTGTCTTTTAAAAAAACAAACAAACCAAATGAATGCTTATAACTCTGTCCTCAGGCACAGAGGCAGGAAAATGGGGAGTTCAGCGTCAAACCACTGCGGCCCATATAGTAACCATCTAAAGCATACAAACACCCCCCTCCCCAAACCACTTACACATACTTGCAATAAATTTTTTTAATACTTTAGTAACTTGTATTTAAGTATTGTTTAAGTAACTAGGCCTGAGCAGTCACATTAAAATTATTATTTGTGTGTTTGTGACCTTCTTTGTGCTCATAATTCAGAGAAGGGCACAAGCTCCCTTGAAAATCCAGAGTTACAGGAGACTGTGAGCCAGGCCCCCCACCCCCACCCCACGTGGGGGAAGAGCAGTGGGTACTCCTACCTACAGCACTTCCTCACCAGCACTGCTATCAGTCTCTTTAGCCCAGAAAAATCTGAGTATTCTATAACAAGTTTACTTTTACCAATACTGCTTTCTAGAAATTTAATGACTGTGAATGAGCTATAGAGTGAATCAAGAAACCTATTAACATGTTTTCAGATTTTTAGAAATGCCTGTTGTTAAAATTGTCTTAGCTTTCTATTAGGACATATTATACTTTAATATAAAAGAAAAAATCCAATTTTTTAAACCCTTGGAAAGGTAGAGTTTTATGTACTTGGTAAACATAGTACGCATACGTTAAAATACAAACAGAACTTCAGAAGTGTTTTTTAAATGTGTGATTTCTCAGAGAAGAAAGCTGTAGACTTTGCTGTAATTTATTACAAAGCCACGTTATGTCCTGTTACTTATATAAAATAGTGGTCTTTGTTTAGCTTCTTAGAGTGCTAGGAGGATTGTGTAGTTCCATTGATTGCTTCCATGCAGTGGAAATCTGACCTTTAGCAGATGTTTGAGAAGTTGCCAGCACAGCATGGTCTACCAACTAGACAGTTTCCCCTTGTCTTTTGACAGGCCTTTAATGGTTTAGTAACATGCCAAATTCTTTTCATTATATCTGAAGCTTTGTAAATTGTTAACAGTATGCTGTAAGATACTGATGAAATAAAATAACCACTCCCCTCCCCTGTCATGGATTACCTTCACTAACTTAAGAAGACACCATTGTTAAAAAGTCTTTTCAAAATATTGTTGAGGGAATAATACTTTGAGTTGTTTTGGACTGTGAAGTTGTAAAGGTTACATGCATATGCCACATCTATCTTGCAGAAAGTAGAGATCTTTTCAGGGCTGTCATGGTTTAGTGGCATTTTTAGGCACTTTGACTAGTTGACTCCTTTAAGAAGAGTAACTTTAATAAGGATTGTTTGTTTGTTTGTTTCCACATACCAGATATTTTGTCTAGAACTTGAATCCACATTAAAACTTGTTCCCTGAAAGAAAGCATTTTTTAGGCCAAGTAATCAGTTCAGCTGTGTAGTTGTGTAGTTCAGCTAGAACACTGTAAGCTCTGTCCACCGAGTGCACAGGAAGGGAGAGGAGGAGAGCCTTAATGTTTGAGAACCGAGTCATGAATGGAAGGCCCAGCAGTTGCCAGACTGCATCTTTTCCTGCAGGTGTTGGCTTTCCGTGGGGCATTACAGTTGCTTTTCATTGTGTTAGATATGGCGAGAAAGATTTTATTTTAAGCAACATTTGAGGAATATAGTCTTGTATGTTTTGAAGTATGGATTTGTAGCCATTTTTTGTGCTCCGGCTTATATACTGTAGTAATTCTTCCAGGGAATTACTATTAGCAGTGTTGGTATACCTGTGCATATGCCATCTTTCAACAGTAAATCTTAAAGACCTAGAAAAGATAAAATACATATGATATAGTTTCACTAGATACCATGGGCCAAAAGACTGGTTACATATTGCTTACAAGTGAATTGAGTTCTCTGTGTTCCTATATAAATGAGTGTGGTAATAATGATCTCATTCTTCTTTCATTACTAATGTTTATGAGCATTACCTATAATATTTTAATAGGTGAGAGTTATGTGATTTAGGAAATTGGCTTAGTCCCCAATATAACAGTACAAACAAAAAGTAGATAATGATACCAAAATTTATGTCAAGTAGTTGCTTTTAAATAGAATTTAACAAAGAGGCTAGTGTGGTTTTTTTTTTTTTTTTTTTTTTTTTGTTGTTGTTGTTTTGTTTTATGTTTTTGAGATAGGGTTTCTCTGTGTAGTCTTGGATTTCCTGGAAACCAGGCTGGCCTCAAACTCAATCCTCCTGCATATACCTCCTGAGTGCTGCCATGAAAGGAGTTTGCCACCAGGGCCCAGCCCTGAAAGCCTAGTTTCTCAAGGTTTTCATTATCTACCAGAGGCTATTATTTTGTTTGTTTGTTTGTTTGTTTGTTTGTTTTTGAAGTTTTGTTGATATGAAATTATTCCTGAAAAAAATTTATTTTGAAATAGGTGGTGTCTTGAATTGTTTGCTTTACTGTTTGACCATCTGATTGCAGATATTCCTGGTGTTGCAGTCATCCTTTTGTTCTACTTGGAGTTGCTTACATTTTTTACTATTTTTCATTGTAATTTAAAACAGCTATAATAGTAATATGTACATAGGAAAATTTGTAGGTTCAATTTAATGATGTATATCTGATGTATAATCCCTATAGCTATATACAGTATTAATAAACTCATTTTGGAAAAAATGTAGGTTCTGAAATGGGTCTGTTACTTTGATTTGCTGTGATTTGCTTGTGGCAGGAAGGCATGACAGCAGGAGTGAGGCTGGCAGCCTGGGGTGGAGAAGCACATTGATAGAATTTCACCACACACATTAAACACCTGGCCAGCTGGTTGGAAAGCCTCTGAAGTCTACCTTTTGAGTACTATTGTGACTCTTCCAGCAAGGCTCCACCTCTGAAAGATTCCATCTCCATCCCAAGCAGCACCATTCATAGGGACCAATTACTCAAGCACATGAACCTATAGGGAACATTGCGTATTGAAAGCACACATGGGTTTTCTAAGTAAACATTTTTTTTTTATATATAATTACACTGCTATACTTTCATCTATATTTGTTTTTAGAATCTGGAATTTTAGAGGTCAGAATTCCCAAATCTGGCAGGAAATTATACCATATGCTCTGAAGGCTACATTGGAGAATCTTTTCTGGCTTTTATGAATATGTGATCCAGTCTGTTCTGTTATATTCTGTTCATAATAAGGTAGCTAGTGTTACATCTGTGATAATGGTATTAAAAGGTAGGACAGTACTGAGAAATATGAACTAAATGTGACTTTACTGTACAAATACAAATACAGCTGTTTAATCAGCTTTTGGTTTTGAGTCAAATGAGAGAACCAACCCAAAGGAGGAAAGGTTAGCTTGGCTTTTGATTTTAGAGGTAGGTGACAGCCCAACTTTGTCTGGTTCTGCTGTTTTATATCAGAAGTGAGTTAGAATTGTCCTTATGAGCCTGTGACCCAGGTTCCTCCTCCCTTCATAGCACTTGTGTAGCACAAGATAGCCAGATGGGGCTAGGGCTAGCTAAAACTTTTGAAGGCAAACCCCAAGTTTCCTACTTCCTCCAGTTATGCTCTGCTTTTCGCAATTCCACCAGCTCCCAGTAGTCTATTAATATTTTTAATCCATCTCTGTCTTAAACCACTGATTAGGTCAGAGCCCCTATGTTTTTATTTGTTGTAACAAATGTCCTGGCATACATACCAAAAGAGATTTGCTTTCTGAACCTGGGCATCTTTCAGTCCATCTTGTTTACAGTCTAGAGTCCCCATTCATAAGAAGGGAGAAGGAACAGGGGAAATACAAGTCTACTAAGTATACTAGAAATAACTCTTAAAATGTTTTTCTTAAACTTACTCTGTTTGTATTCACATGTTCACATATACCACATGTGAACGTGGAGGGCAGAGGACAACTGAAGAGGTTCTTTCCCTCCACCGTGTAGCTACTTGGGGATTGAGTTTACGTAGCCAGGCTGTGCAGCAAGCACCTTTACACAAGGAGCCAGGTCACTAGCCTGGGGTTGTCTTGCTATGTAGCACTGGCTGCTCTGAAACTTACTATGCATCCCACATTGACCCTGAGCTTTCAGGGACAACAGATGGGTTCCACCTCACCCAGCTGGAAATAGTCTTTGCAACACTAAAGGAATATGGGGAAAGGAGCATATAATAGGAAAGACTTTTTTTTTTTTTTAAGTTGTTTGAAGTAACATTAACACTTGCATGTTCATTGTGAATAAATAGCTTAAGCTCTGCTGAGAATTATATGTCTGGGGAACAGCATTACTTACCCATATTTTGATCATTTGCTTTATGTAATATTTTTGAATTAATAGAATAAGGATTAAGTGTTATACGAAGATGATTTCTCCAAAGGACTGAATGTAGACAAAGAGTCAGGGAAGATCAAGGTCTTGTCTTGCCTAAACAGAAGAGAAAGAAATTAGATCCTAGACCAGCAGGGAAGAAATTGGGAGACTGCCTGTTATGGAAGCCCAGTGGGGTGGGCTAGAGAGAGGGCAGTACCAGTGAGGGAGGATTGTGGTGCAGGCAGGAGGGAGGGAGGGAGGGAGGATTGTGGTGCAGGTGGGCAGGCGGGAGGGAGGGCCTGAGCAAAGAGCTGGAGCAGGCTGGCAGTCCCCTTCCCTCAGCCTGACTGACCTACTCCCTACCCTGATAAACATCTCCAGGGAACAGCTTTCTTCTGTCAGTTCTAAGGAGGAGAGGCACTGCTTACTTACTGTCACTTTCATAGACTGTAGTTAGTTTTCATTTTGGCTGTACTTCTCCCCCAAAGAGTCATAAATTTGAGGGCTTATCTGTTGTAGATTCGGTTGTTTACTGGTATTCTCCAACTTTGGGCCTAGCTTAACTTACTTTATTTTACTGTCTTACCCCTGTAATTACTTTGATTCTACCATTAGTCAATTCTGTTCTTTAATCTCTGTGTGTATGATCTTTATCATCTAGACATGTACTGTATTATTAGTATGCTTACATCTTGACATTTTGTTCCTAAATATTTTTAATCTTTTTATAATATTTTGTCTTTTAAAATGTAGATAGTAGTTGTCTTAATCCCCCCAAACAAAAGATTTCAATTGATAATGAAAACTTAACATTAATCATAAGATAAAATAAGCTCAGTATAAGCTTTCAGAAGGATGTGTGTGTGTGTGTGTGTGTGTGTGTGTGTGTGTATGTATGTATGTAATATTTCTCTGTGTCTACATTCTAGATTGAGTTTTTCTCAACCTACCTAATGCTTCAAGGCTTTAATACAGTTTTTATGTTCTGATCCCCTAACCATAAAATTATTTTGTTGTAATATTGTAAGTTTGTGCTAATTTTGTAATAACTGTAATTTTGTTGCCATTATGAATCATTATGTAAATACCTGATATACAAGGTATTTGATATATGGCCCCCAAAAGCTGAGACCCACAGGTTGAGAACCTTCTCTAAAAGAAACTTCTAGACTCTAGAAGATGGCATTGTGGGGAGAGATGGCTCAGTGGTTAAGAGCACTCATTTCAAACTGCCTTTCAAAAATAAAGACATAAAACAATTTTTTGGGTGAGTGGTTTGCCTGCAGTTCTGTGTGTGTTCACCATGCATACTCAGGGCCTGCATAGGCCAGTCAGGGCGTCAGGTCAGACCACTGGGATTCGGGCCCCATACAGCTGTGCTGGGCTTCACTCCTTGCATATCTCACCCCCAGCCCCATTTTATAGCACACATTTTTTATTTGTTTACAGAAAACAGGGTCATATTGAAAACATTAGAAGTATATGCCTAATTCAGGTTCATGCTTATTTTGGCTCTGTAAATAGTAATTTAAAACATGGCTAAAATATTTTCTTACTTTTCTCATCTTGAGTTCATTTACTTTTTAATTATATCTCTTCTACCTTTCCCAGTTTTCTGCTCAATTCTCTTTGGTGGAGAAGATAGATACAAAACAGGCTTCATGTGACCCCCAGACAGGGTTTCTCTGTGTAGCCCTGGCTGTCCTGGAACTCACTCTGTAGACCAGGTTGGCCTCGAACTCAAAGCAAGCCCCAGGCAGTGTGGGCCACATGTGTCTCCCTCAAAAAAAAATGTTTTATTTTAAATGTAACTCATGTACCAAATGGTATATTACAATTGTATAAATGTAAATAAAGAAGATTTCTGCTATGATGAGTCACACTGCTCATTAAAAAAAATGGTAAGGTGCACGCTTATGCTTAAACTTAGAGGATTTGCCATTTAATAAAATACCCAGAATTCATAGTTATCCTTTCCCCAAAAACAAAATATGGAGTGGAAACATGGTAGGCATGTCTTCTTCTCTCAGTGTAAGAGGCAAGCAGGGCTCTGAATTCCAGGGCAGCATGGTGCTGTACATAAAAGTTCTAGGTCCTTCAGGACCCTGAGAGATTTTCTCAACAAACAAAAAACCTCATTATTCTAAGAATTTGGGATATCAAGTCTGTTTCAGAAACCCATAAACATCAAGGATTCACCTTTCGTTTATAGCTTTATGGAAACCAACTTTATGATAACTGAGATTTTCACTTGGTAGACATAATCCAAATAGTAGATGATGATGGAATGATAGATACACTTAGAATATTGCCATTTTGTAGATTTATGGGAAGTATTGTATTTAGATAGTAATTATCATTGGTATAAATACATCATATGTACAGATAATTTATGTCTTTTCTTGAGTGTTGATAGAAAGTCTTGCTGTATAGCCAGGGTGGCTCTTAACCTGCCTCATCCTCCCATGTGCTAGTTCTGGTAGAACTACAAGTACATGCCACTGTGACAGACTCACAAATGAATGTGCATTGATAATGATACCATGCTACTTATTTGGTAGTTTTCTCTGATAATCCTGAATTTGAGTGTGGTGGTTTGAATATGCCTGGCCCAGGGTGTGGCACTATAGGAGGTGTTGGAGTAGGTGTGGCCGTACTGAAAGTAGTTTATCTCTAAATTCAAGGTCAATCTACCAAGCAAGTTCCTGAACAGCCAAGCTGAGGCAGTGATGGAATTGGAAAACAGAAAGCTGGTAATAGAATAAGGGGGCCATGGTCCATTCCCAGCAAGCAGCAGAACTCAGCAGCTTTGGCAATGTGCCTCTGGCTTTAGAGTCCAGGACAGAAGGGACTACTGGGACAATTGATGCTGGTTAGCTAGAGCTATGAGACTAGCCATGATTAAGAAGAGACCTCTTAGGTGAAACATTCTAGGAAGTGTTTTCTGAGATGATAAAGAAGCTGTGTTCCAGAGATAGCCAAGGTTGTACCTCATGCGGTACCTGGACTTGGTAATATGTAAGAGTCATCCCAGTGGTTCTGGTTTTGAAGGTATGAATGGGAAATGGAGAGGAGCTGAGGTTTGTCACTGGGAGAGGTCAGGGAAGGCCATTGATGAGGTGTAGCCTCAGTTGTAGTTGATGACCCAGGACTGAAGGAGTCATGCAAAGAAGTGGAAGCTTGGCACCATGATGAGAGCCTATGAGAGGCTGTTGGTGAAGCTTAGTTACAGCGGAAGACCCCAGCATATTGCAGATGGCAGCAATAGAGTGGAGTCAACTAGAGCTTAGAGTGCTCCAGAGGGCAGAGCTGGAGAAGTGGTGCTCTAGCCCTTAGGAGTAGACCAGATTATGTGTGGATCCCAGACATTGGAACAAGAGACTGTGAAGCTGAAGTTGCCTTGGATAGCCCAAGATGTTAGAGATGCCAGAGCCATAGGGTATGAGCTGTGGAAAGCTACTAACAAGGAGTGGAAGCAGCCCAGGAGAAAGTTTGTTGTAGTCAACAAAGATGAAAAAGGAGTCAGAGATCCGAAAAACACTTTGACATCAAACGTGGAGATGTAGAGTTTGGAGTTTGCCCAGCTAGTTTCTTGTTTTGCTTTGGATTAATTATTATTAATTATTAATTGATTGGGTGAATCTCAGAAGAGACTTTGGGCTTTTAACATTGTTGAGACTATTATAGACTATGGGTACTTTGGAAGTTGGACTAAATGTACTTTTTTATTATGCTATGACTAGGTATAGCCCCCATAGACTCATGTGTTTGAATAAGCCTATGGGGGCCAGGAAGTGGAGTGTGGTGGCTTGAATATGCTTGGCTCAGGGAGTGGCACTGTTAGGAGGTGTGGCCTTGTTAGAGAAACCGGTATCTTTGTTGTCAGGGTTGGCTCTAAGAGAGCTTCTACCTCGCTGCCCAGAGGCCAGTTTTCTAGCAGCCTTCAGATGAGGATGTAGAACTCTCAGCTCCTCCTGTACCATGCCTGCCTGGATGCTGCTATGCTCCCACCTTGATGATAATGGACTGAACCTCTGAACCTGTAAGCCAGCCCCAATAAAATGTCCTTATAAGAGTTGCTTTGGTCATTGTGTCTGTTCACAGCAGTAAAACCCTAAGACATTGATTAAGAATAGATTCAAAAGTTACGGGAAGTATAAGCACAGAGGCCCAGGATTAAAGAAGAAAGCACATTGAATAGTCTAATGAACTAATGGCTTGATTTCTTTGTTTTGTTTTGTATTTCAAGACAGGTTTCCTCTGTGTATCCCTGGCTGTCCTGGAACTCACTCTGTAGACCAGGCTGGACTCGAACTCAGAAAACTGCCTGCCTTTGCCTCCCAAGTGCTGGGATTAAAGGCGTGGGCCACCCCCACCCCCAGCTATGGCTTGATTTCTTTAATAATAGAATCACATCAGAAAAACATTACATGGAAATGTATAAACTGTGGTAGGTTTGAGAGGCACGTCAACTAGTTGTAATTTGTGAACCTTTGAAGAACTTAAGGCATACAAAATATCCATCCTGTGAAAAGTAAATGCTGACTTATTGTAGACAGATTGAGTTTGAAATTGTTGAAACAACTGAACATGATTAAAGCACACCTTTAATACTGGGAGACAGAGGCAGGCATATTTCTGAATTCTAGGCCAAGCCTGGTCGATAAAATGAGTTCCAGGACAACTAGGGCTACACAGAGAAACCCTGTCTTGAAAAACTGACTGACCGACCAGCTGATGGATGGATGGATGGAGATGCATGGATATAAATAAATGTAATTGTTGAAGCTGAGAATGAGTACATCATGTTCCTGTTTCAGTACTAAATGGTTAAAGTTTTGTACATTGCTTTTATTTATTTTCATTAATTTGGTATACTAAACCAAGACTTACAGTGTTCTCCCCCCCCCCCCCCCCCCCCCCCGCTTTGATTTTTCGAGTGCTAGTATTATTACTAAAGGCCTGCAACACCAACTCCTGACTTTTTTTTTTTTTTTTTTTTGAATTTTTTAAGTGAAGGACCAGTTTATACTTGCAGATTTTGTGGTTATTTTTAAAATTGAAACATTGCAGTTGGCTAGTATTAAAGACCAAAGATCCTGTTTATAGGGCTTAATTTTAATTTTAATAGGATGATAACTTTTTCCTGAATTCGGTTTTCCTGTAAAAATTTTCACAACCTGAAAATATAAACATCTCTGAAAGTTAACAGTAGTATGTACACCGATTATTTTCTCACCCCTTACCTTAAGAATAGGGCATGGCACATAAAGTTGTGTCCCCGTGCCCCTGTATCTTTTGTGGAAAGATGCACTAATGCGTGGTGGCTCATGTATCTAAGCTCAGACTCAGAAACCTGAGCCAGAAGTCTTCTTTCAGAAATTCAAGTCCAGACTGAGCTACAGTGTAAGTACAGACTGCCAGTGCTAAATAGCAAGGTTTTATCTCAGGAAAAAAATGTGTTACCCTTTTCTCAAAGGATCTGGACTGTTTTCTAGGATGCCTTTATAAACAAAACAGCTTTGAACTAAAAAGAAAGTAGTTTTCTTTTTATCTGAAACTCCTGAAAGACCATATTTATCGTCATTTAATTTTGGATCACTTCTGTAAATTCTCTCTCCCCATAACTTACAGGATTCCACTTGCATTTCATTTCTTTGTATGTGCAGACTGTTAGTGCCTCACTTCTTCAGTATCTGAGGGCCTACAGCCTCGAGTTTGGTTCGTCATCATGAAAAGCACCTGTTCAAAGATTTTTGCCTGTTTTTTTGTTTTGAGTGCTTCCTTTCTTTGAAAGAGATTTGTAAGTTTTTCTGTCTATATACGCATACTTTGTCAAATATATTATTTGTATTTTTTTTTAGTTTGTAGCTTTTTCACTTAGTTACCATTAACTTGTCACAGTAAACTTTAAATTTGAAATAATTTTTTTTCATGTAGATTAACTTAATATTATTTCTAAGAATCATTTTGCTACCCAGAGGTCAAAAGATTTTTGGCTTTGAAAAATATATATTTAATACCCTTAAATCTGAGCAATTTTGTCCGGTATAGGATTTGAAGTATGGATTCAAGTTAAACAGTTGCATTGTTGTATTTCTGATATGGGCGTCTGATTATCTATTTCCTCAGTATTTATTGAGGGGACTTATCCCATTCTCCCTTGAAACGACATTAAACATTTATGAAAACCAAATTTCATTTCTTAAGGATTTATTTTGTGTCATTTGTCTTCTATCTTTTTGGCAATATTCTTAAATACGGCAGCTTTGTTTTTAGCTTTAATTTAATCTTTATGGTGTGTGTGTGTGTGTGTGTGTACGTGTGTGTACACTGGGGGGCATGTAAACAGGTGTCAGAGCAGTATCTGCAGTTGACTCTCCCCTTCCACCTCTATGTGGGTTCCAGGGTTTGAACTTAGGTTGCCAGTTTCATTCTGCAACCACCTTTAAAACCTGGGCCATTTTGCCAACCCAGTGTTCAGTTTTGAGTCCAGTAGTTTCTGAAATCCGATTCCTTTGAAATTGTTTTGGCTTTTTTATTTGTATTATTGTGTGTGTATTTTAGAATCTACATAAAGAAAATCTTGATGGGCTTATAACTGGAATTATAATGAATCTCCAAATTAGTTTGTATAGAATTGATTTTAATAAGAAAACTGAAATTCTCAATTCATGAATTTAGTTGTTTTGTTTATTCTGCTGAGCTTTGAGTTTTCCCCCCATTATCATTTTGTAGTTTTCCCTATACATGTTCTAAGGCTGTTGGTTAGATTACTCCTTTGTGGTTCCTACTTAGCTTTATGTACTTGTTCCTTTCCCCATTGCTGCAATACAATTCTCAACAAAAGCAACTATAAAGGAAGGAGGGGTGGATTCTGCTTCATAGACTGAGATCCAGTCTACCATGGAGGGAGGATGTAGCAGGGGGTGAGGTGCAGGTCCCACTGCCTCGTGTCAGGACCAGAGAGGAGGGACCGCCAGTGTTGACACATAAAGTGGCTCTAGTCACTCAGTTCCCTAACAGGTGTGTCAGGAGAGCTATCTCAGCCTGTCAAGTTGGCTGTCAATATTAGTCATTATAATACAGCTTAGTACAGGGCCCTATTCCACTCAAGTCTTCAGAAATCAAAACCTTGGTCACAGGTTTAGCTTCTGATGCAAATTATCATTTGTTCAAATGTCAGTCTCTGTTAGATTGTCCCATTGGTCCATCCATCTAGAAAGTGTGCTTTATATGTTAATGATTAGATTCTGATAGGGTTTATAGATATGTCTTTAATCAGTACTTATAAACCAAGAGATGTAGATTAACTGATGTTTTAAATGAGAGACTGTGTATTTTTCCTTCTACTTTAAATTATCTTTTATTTTTATATTTGATACTAGCCCAAAGATTCCATGGTAAACATAAAAATATTTTTTAAAAAGTGCATTTTATAGCTATAGGTGTGTGCATGCATTCTGTGCATTACATGGGTCTTGTGTTTGGTATCAGTGGAGGACAGAGCAGGGTTTTTGATCCTTGGGACTGGAATTACAGAAGGTTGTTAGCTGACATATGGATGCTGGGAATCAAACCTGGGTCCTCTGTAAGAGCAGCAAGTGCTTTTACTTGCTGAGTCATCTCTACTCTTGATAGTTAACATCTTAGAAAAAGATCAGTTAAAATCAAACCATCAGAATGGAACAACTCTTTTGGTTTTTTCGAGACGGGTTTCTCTGTATGGCTGTCCTGGAACTCACTCTGTAGACCAGGCTGACCTTGAACTCAGAAATCCACCTGCCTCTGCCTCCCAAGTGCTGGGATTAAAGGCGTGCACCACTATCACCTCGGCAGAACAACTCTTTTAATTTAGTTTTTTAAGTTCACTATCATCATCCAAGGTATTAAGTGTATCCTTATTATTTGTGTACTTTGATAATCGAACAGTATTCAGTATATCCATTCTTTACCCATCTAAGGTCTCTCTGTAGACACTATTGACTGAGATGTGTTTTGGAGCACTTAGGTCATCTGAACTTTCTGGTTATGGTACCAGTACACATACTATGTCAAAAAGTAATTTTGTACTAAACTCACACTCATTCTAACAGTAGATTTTACAAATATGCTAAAAAAGAAAACAGATCTCAATAGACTTTTTTGTTAATAAAATGCTGGAGCCATTCATCCTTGTTAAGCATGTTAGGTTAGATAAGAGGAAAAAAGTCAGATGTGGGATGCATGCCTTTAACCCCAGCATGAGGGCGAAAGCCTGGTCTGCGTGCCTAGCCAGTCAAGTAGTACACAGCGAGACCTTTCTCCTTAGGCTTATTGAATGATTACCATGCTATTGTCATTCCTCTAGTACGTTTCACCCGAGGTTAATAAATAAAGGTCATTGTAAAGGTCCATTGCACACCCACAGTCGATATCTTACCCTTATATACCAATATGTGCTGTGTAATATGAGAGCTATGCTCTGTAGGTTGCAGATATCATTGGGAATGCATTTGGGCCTCCACTGTTTTGATGTTTGGTTGAACGCAGAAAAGCAATTGAAATGCTGAGATGCCAGTGTACATTGCTGTGCTCAGGCCTTCCCTTTGGAAGGGCTGGAGGTTAGGGTTGTGTGATGTCTTCTAGGACTAAGCTACATCTTTAGCTTGATCTGAAATATTTGGTGACTGTCTCAGTTAGGGTTTCTATTGTTTTGACGAAACACCATGACCAGAAAGCAAGTTGGAAAGAAAAAGGTTTATTTGGTTTCCACTTCCAGATCATAGTCCATCATTGGAGGAACTCAAGCAGGGCTGGAATCTGGAGACAGGAGCTGATGCAGAGGCCTTGGATGAGCCTTACAGCTTGCTTCTCATAGCTTACTCAGCCTGCTTTCTTATAGAACCCAGGCCCACTAGCCCAGGGATGGCACTGCACACCATAGGCTGGGCCCTCCCCATTGGTTACTTTGATTTTGAATTTTTGTTACAAAACTATTTGTATAGATCAATGCATAGATAAATATTGTAACAACACTTTTATTGTTTTTGATATTTTATAGAATATTTTTCTTGGTATTCTAGTAGCAAATCAGAGAAGCTCTATTATAAATTCGGTGGTGATGTACAGTGAAACTGTTAAGAATTTAACGTTGGACGCTTGTTACTTAACATTTTGTTACTAATGTGTGCTGATGAGCATTTTTGAGCTGTTCTTCTTACCATAAAGTTATTTGAGTCATTGTCATGTCATAGAAGTAAGGTCCTTGTTCTAAGAGACCTCTACAGAGTTTCAGCACTTGGGAGGGCAAAACAGGATGGTCACAAGTTTGAGACAACTCTGAGCTATGTGTTGTACCAACACCTCTGCCAAAAAAAAAAAAAAAAAAAAAAAAAAAATCAAAAAAAAAAACAAAAATAAAAAAAGTGAACAGTAATGTTAATAATGTATTTTTATAATTCTGCATCATGGGTTGATATCATTGCTGTATATTGCTCAAAAATTGTATGTTTTCTCTTTTTTTTATAGGTCTACGTGGAATTTGATGACCTTGAGTGGGATAAACGGGAGTGGGTTAGAGTTTATGAAGATTTTTCAACTTTCTTGGTGGAATATCACTTGATCTGGGCCAAAAGGAAGGACCCTAGCCAGACTCAGGGTTCGAAGAGCAGACAGATTCAGTGGCCTGCACGGGTAAGGTCTGTTCGTGTGTCCTCACTTGTTTGTTTAAGATGAGTGAGCACTGAATGGATGTTAGACGTATTTGGCCAGTTATAGTTTAATATTCTTGAAAAACCTAGCAGAACTTTCAAAGCACTGTTGTATTTAAAAGTTTTGTGTGTCAGTTTAATTAATGTTTTCAGAATATTTAGTACATAAACTGTTTTATGCAATTAGTTTGGTTATACACTAGTTGAGAAATAATCATTCATATGCTATCTGTATGGTATGGAATAGCTGTGTTGAATGCAGCTTTGAAGTGAAAGACAGACACATGGCAGGAGAAAGACGGACACATGGCACAACGCGATTCTTCTTAGTCTTGTTAATCAGTCCTCACTGTAAGACATAACATGTTCAGCAGTGGGTTAAATTAATTTATATCAGATGATCGTTCATTTAGAAAACAAATTTTTTTTATTTTTCAAATTTACTTTTTTTTTCCTTGAAGACAGGGTTTCTCTGTGTAGCCTGGCTGTCCTGGAACTCACTCTCTAGACCAGGCTGGCCTCGAACTCAGAAATCCGCCTGCTTCATAGGAAAACATTTTAATATAGTTCTCAGTATTTAAAGAGTTTTTGAAAAAACAAATCTTACTAAACAAGATCAGACAAGCCAGGTATGACTGTATGTGTTTATGATCCTAGCAGTTTATGAGGTGACATGGGAAGATTGGATGAACATCATCTACCTAGTCAGTTGTAGGCTAGCCTGATATCCTTTCTCTAAGAACAAAAGAAAATGTTATTGTCTTAGTCAGGATTTCTATTCCTGCACAAACATCATGACCAAGAAGCAAGTTGGGGAGGAAAGGGTTTATTCAACTTACACTTCCACATTGTTGTTCATCACCAAAGGAAGTCAGGACTCAACTCAAGCAGGTCAGGAAGCAGGAGTTGATGCAGAGGCCATGGAGGGATGTTAACTTACTGGCTTGCTCAGCCTTCTCTCTTATAGAACCCAAGAATACCAGCCCAGAGATGACACCACCCACAAGAGGTCCTCTCCTCTTGATCACTAATTGAGAAAATGCCCCACAGATGAATCTCATGGAGGCATTTCACCAACTGAAGCTCCTTTCTCTGTGATAACTCCAGCCTGTGTCTGTTGTTACACAAAACCAGCCAGTACAGTTAATTAAGAAAATAATTACATTTAATAACTGTTACTGTTTTCTGGCAAAATTCCTATCAAGTGATGATCAGGAAGTGGTTCCTTTAAACTAATCTCATATTAGCATGGTGGAAATCCTTTAAAAAGTAATAAAAAAGTCGAAACGATGGCTCAGTATGTAAAAGTTTGAACTTCTAGAGGACCAGAGTTTGGTTAACTCCAGCTCCAGGCAATCCAAAGATCTTTTTCTGACCTAGATGCCTGTACATATAGAGTACACTAACAGATTCACACAAATACACATTTAAAAAGCCATTAAACAGTATTGGAGGTGTTTGATATAACTGATGGATAATTCACGTTGGACACTTTCAATCCCAGATTCCTAACTGAGATTAAACCTGGGACTCAGGCACCCTACTAATGAGCATATCTCTTGCCTTCCAAGTTTTTAAAAGTGTAATTCGCCTACATATTTTTTATTTTAGTTAGTTAACTCTTTAATGCTTTTCTATATATTAAATAGAAATTTGCTTCATCTATTTTTGGCCATTCTTTTACAGTTTGAAGATATACATGATTTAAAAAGTAGAGGCTTGGGCTGGAGAGATGGTTCAGTGGGTAGGAGCACTGACTGCTCTTCCAAAGGTCATGAGTTCAAATTCCAGCATCCACATGGTGGCTCACAACCATCCGTAAAGAGATCTGACTCCCTCTTCTGGCTATCTGAAGATAGCTACAGTGTACTTACATGTAATAAACAAACAAACAAATAAATAAATATTTAAAAAAAAAAAAAGTAGAGGCTAGGTATATAATTCAGGAGTAGAATACTTGTGCACATCCACATATCCCTGGATTTAATATAAATATAAAAAATTTAAATAATAGAAGATAAGACAAAAGTAAGGAATGAAATCAATTGACTCAGTAGTATCTCAAAAGAAAATAAATTAATGATTTTCATAAACTATATTTTTGATAGAAAACTTTCAAATAGCAAAGATAATCATTTCATCTGTGGGCTTAAACAAGTTTATTAAATGATTATGTTCCAGCTCCCAGTATTAATAAAGAAAACATTTCTTTATTAATAAGCCAGTTGTGTGTGTTGGCATGCCTTTGATCTCAGTGGGTGAGGCTCAGTGAGTTCTAGGCCAGCCTGGTCCACATAGTTAGTTCTGGCTGCCAAGGCTTCATAGTAAGACTTTGTTTCAATAAACAAAATTTTACAAACCAGGTAAATGAGTTATAAACATTAAGTTTAATAACAGATCAACAACAACAAAAAATTAAGTTGTTGTTTTTAAACAAAAAAAAAATAACCCCAGCCATTCAATTTTACCAATAAATATTCTGGAGCCAGATACTCAGACAGAGAAAGCACCCAGCTGACCTTCTATTCCACAAAAGACCCAGAAGGAAAAGCCCCTTCTCCTTCTCCCAAATACCTTCCAGCCCAGTGTCCCTCCTTTCTGGTTTTCATGCTCACTCCCTGGTTACTTGCTCTGTCTCTAGATTTAGGGCTGACTCTATTTAGCTCTTGGATTAAAGGCCTTGCTAAGGCTGAGCTACCCTATAACAAGGTTTTTCCAGTTTAGTTGGGGCTCACAATGTGATCAAATATATTGCAGCAATGACTAACATGATGTTTCAGTTTCTACACCTTAATTTAAAGATCAATTCAAACATATGAATATATTTGTATTTATGTGTGAGTTTTATATGAAAAGTTTCAAAAAGTAGGAAGAATTAATATAATAAATAACCAAACTCTCTTATCCTAATATCCTAGTTGAAGAATAAAGACCTTAAGCAAATTCTCTTCTCATAGATTGAATTAAAGTCAAGTTGAAATTCCGATTAGCATTACTACATTTCCTACTTGCTGAAAAATTTCTAAGGAACTACTTAAAATTATTTTGTCATTAGTTTAACATGCTGCTTCAGTTGAAATTTTTTAACATCAGTGCAGGAAAGATTACTCAGTGATTAAGAGCATTTGCTATTCTACCAAAAGATGAAGGTTCAGTTTCCAACTTCCATATGATGGCTGCTTTGTCCTCTGGTATCTGATTCCCTCTTTGAACTGTAAGCACAAGGGCTCACACATGCACTTAGTATACATATATACATGCAGACAAAGCATGCAAACATATAAAATATGTCTTAAAATGAACATTTTTAACCTCCATATTTAACCTGCTTCTAAAACTAGCACCACAAATTTTAATCTACCTTACTTTCTTTGCATAAATAGATTGTATATAATTAAAAATATAGAGAGTATACTAAGTTGCCATGAAGTAGAAATTTTCATTGTGAGTCATGCCCCCCCCCCCCCCCCCCCCCCCCCCACACACACACACACACACACACACGCACAGGGTTTCTCTGTATAGCCCTGGCTGTCCTGGAACTCACTCTGTAGACCAGGCTGGCCTTGAATTCAGAAATCTGCCTGCCTCTGCCTCCCAACTGCTGGGATTAAAGGCATGCGCCACCACTGCCCGGCTTCATTGTGGTTTTAGTAAATACATAGCTAGCTTAATTCCTCAACATGGTATGGTTTATCTCGTTACTTTTTATGCCACAGAGTTAAATAAAAAGGATGGAAAAACATACTTATCATTTGACATGAACCGTTTAATTGTAGTTCAGTTACAATAGTTTCATTCATATAGTACAGCCATTATGTACGGAATACCTTTTGTCATACAAAACTTACATCTTGTAACTACGTATTAGTAATTCTTCAACCTCCTATTGGACATTACATTTTTTGTTCCTATGAATTACTCCAAATACCTACTATAAATATAAGTATGTAAATATTTTCTTTTTTTAACTGGGTTATTTCACTTAGCATAAATATATTTTTTAATTTATTTTTATTTTATTGAAAAGGGAAGTAAACACTATGATAAAATTAAAGATTTACATTGAAAATATTTCAGATAAACACATTAAAATTGGCAATTTTCATGGAAAGTTAAAGAGTAAAGTGGTAGACATGTAAAACTACTAAATTAATTGAAAAATGGAATAGAAACATTTTATGATAGAATTGAAGATTTACGTGGAAAATATTTCTGATAAAATTGTAGAAAATGTAGAAAAATATGTTAGAATTTAAGATTATCATGGAAAATTTTATATAGATATAATAATGGTAGGCATAAAAGTATTCCTAAGTTGATTGAAAGTGGAATTATAAACATTTTTGGATAAACTTGAAGATTTACCTGGAAAATATTTCTGATAAGATTGAAGAAATATAGAGAAAAACATGTTAAAATTAAAGATTATCATGGAAATTTTGCAGATAAAATGATAGACATTAAGATAATTCTAAGTTGATTGAAGGTGGAATCATAAACATTTTCAGATGAAATTGAAAAAATATGGAACGCTTCATGAATTTGCGTGTCATCCTTGCGCTTAGCATAATACCTTAAAGGCTCACTGGCTTTTTTCATGTTGCAGTGAACTTGAGTGTATGAGTCTTAGTTTTCTTGGGTTAATAGCTTAGAATTTATGATGATTCTATTTTTTATAGAAAGGATCACTGGCTTTTTCCATGTTGCAGTGAACATAAGAACGTAATAAATCTGTTTTCTTGGGTTGCTATCTTAGAATATACGGTGATTCTATCTTTTACAATAATTTACTCAGTTTACATCCTGATTGCGGTCTCCACTTCTTCCAGACTCCCCCTCACATAGCCCTTCTTCTGTCCCCTTCCCCTTATCAGAGAAGGCCCCTGGGTACTGGCACATCAAGTCACTACAAGACTAGGCACATCTTCTCCCCTGAGGCCATCCTAGTTAGGGAACAATTTAGGCAGGCAAAAGATTCAGGGACAGCTCTTACTCCAATTACTGGGGACCCACATGAAGACCAAGCTGTACATTGGCAACATATGTGCACGGGACCAAGGTCCAGCCCTTGCAGTCTCTTTCGCTAGTGCTTCAATCTCTGTGAGGGTCCCCAAGGGTCTAGGTTAGTTGATTCAGTTGGTCTTGTAGAGTTTTTGACAGTCCTGTACTTTGGTCTGTACTGTTTATACCAGTTTACAAGGCCTCCCATTTGTTTTAGATTCTCAATAATGTTAGCCCTCCTCCTACTGCTCTCTTTTGTGAGTGTGTATGTATGTTGTATTAGTAAGCTTGATAGCTGTGGAATGGTATCTCTTATTCCATCTAATGAGTATGATGTTGAGTATCTTTTCATATCATTATTGGCTAATTGTATATACCTTTGCTGAAATGCCTGTTCATTCTTTGTTCCTCTTTTACTTTGCAAAATTGATTTGTTTGGTATATTTTGCTATTGCATTTTAAGAATTCTTTATTGTAGATATTTATGTTTCAGATGTGATGTGTAAATGTTCTCTCTCATTTCTTAGAATCCTTTTGTATTAGTGTTCTCTAGAGTAACAGAATTTACAGAATGAATCTCTCTCTGTGGTGGTTTGAATCTACTTGACGCAGGGAATGGGCTATTAGGAGGGGTGGCCTTGCTGAAGGAAGTGTCACTGTGGGGGAGGGCTTTGACACCGTCATCTTAGCCAAAGAGAGCCAGTCTTCTGTTTGCCTCTGGAACAAAACTTTTAGGTTCTCTAGCACCATGTCTTCCTGCATACTGCCATGCTTCCCACCTTAAAGTAATGAACTAAACCTCTGAACCTGTAAGCCATCCCCAATTAAATGTCCTTTATAAGAGTTGCCTTGGTCGTCATAGTGCCTCTTCATAGCAACGGAAACCTTAAGACACTCTTCTATATAAAGGTGTTTTATTGGAATGATTTATAGGCTTCAGTCCAACTAATCCAACAGTGGCTGTCTGTGAACAGAAAGTCCTTGAACCCAGTAGTCATCAGTCCACAGGGCTCGATGTCTCAGCTGGTCTTTGATATATGTTGGAGTCCCAAAGAAGTAGGCTCCAGTGTCAGTGAAGGAAGGAACGTGCCAGCACAGTGAGGCCAAGCTTAGTATAGAGCAAGCACTGAAGGTGTGGCCCAGATTGAATCTGTGTCTTCCTCCCTCATGCTGCAGATCAAAGGTGTGTGTCTCTCAGTGGTGCAGACCCACTTGAAACCA
The DNA here is from genome assembly GCF_947179515.1 of Apodemus sylvaticus. Taxonomy (NCBI): domain Eukaryota; kingdom Metazoa; phylum Chordata; class Mammalia; order Rodentia; family Muridae; genus Apodemus; species Apodemus sylvaticus. The sequence goes on along the minus strand of NC_067490.1, from coordinate 20,426,948 downwards.
AGCAGAATCTCTCTCAGGTTCACTCTCCATTTCTGAATTGCAGTTTGTTCCTTATATTCAAATTGACAACCAAGAATAGCCATCACACGTTTTTAAAACTGTTGAGTCCCCTTTGATTTTTCCCCAAATTTTATATTTTGATGGAATTCTACTTGTTTTTGTCACCTATACTTTGTTGTCATTAAAAAAAAAAAAAAAAACCAACAAAAGGCCAAACCTAAAACTGGGAGCTATAGTCATGACTCATTCAGTGAAGTGTTTACTGTGTAAACACAGGACAGGAGAACCTGATTTTGGATCCCCACCACCCATGTATAAAGTAAGATTCAGTATCAGATTCCCAACAGTTTGCAAACAGAAACTACAAGGCCCAGGAGGCTTGCCAGTCTACCTCCATGTTCAATGAGAGAGAGAGAGAGATCCAAATACAAAATTTAAGGGTGGCAAGTGTCAGCCCTGGCTACTCTGAAACTTGCTCTGTAGATCAGGCTGGCCAGGAACTCAGAGATCCAATTTCCTTTGACTCCCCGAGTGCTGGGATTAAGTGTTCACAGCCCTGATCCAGTTAGGGGCACTTTCTGAGCTGTAGTCATTCTCCACTACTTTTCTGATGGTTCAGCCTTTCAGATCACCCAGCCAGAATGAATCTCATATTTGCTGTTTCTATAGAATCATGTTTGTACTTTTCTTTTTATAACCAGCTCATTTTGTTTTTTATTGTATCTGTTTTCGTGTCTGTCTTCTCTTAGACTATACATTGTTTAAAGTTAGCAATCCTATGTAGTTCTCTTTGTGTGGTTTCTAAGAATAAAGCCCACTGGTGTGCCATCAATGTCTGTTGCTAAGTGGTAAGTGGACAACACCCTAGCTAGATGAATGGTTCAGCGAGTTTCTTGTATATGTTAATTTACTGATTTAAACCTGCCAAGAGAGCAAATACTGAAGCTCAGAGCACTTGTGTTGCAGAACACAAAAATCTGATTCCTACTTCTTACTGTGTGTTTTCTTTTATAGATAGGTAATTCTGGTTAGTATGTAAACCTTTATTTTATTTTACATTCTTTGTCTAGCAAGAATCCTTTTACATAATTATGTATTCAGAGAAAACTCTCTTGGATAAAATGTTGGGATAAAGTTGGTCTAGATTATGGCGTCAAACATATGTTGGTTAATGAGATGTTAAGACATGCCACATCCCAAATAGGAAGAAACTTGAGGGTAAATTCATTTGAAGCATTTAAAAAAATACTAGTTAGTGAGTTTGTACCATTAGAATTGTTAGTAATAAGTTGGCTCTATCCTTTTGTAAATAGTGACATAGAACTGAAGTATTCCTTTAGGGTTGTTATTTCTTAATAAGGTAAAGCATTTTAAGAAAATAATTACAAAGAACAAATTATCTAAATGACTGCACAGAATCCTGATAAGGACTGAACACATTGGATCATTCCTTATGGATTACAAAACAGAATTCATTTCCTTCCTTCTCTTTTTCCTTCCTTCCTTCCTTCCTTCCTTCCTTCCTTCCTTCCTTCCTTCCTTCCTTCCTTCCTTCCTTCCTTCCTTCCTTCTTTCCTTCCTTCCTTCCTTCCGGGAAGGAGGATACCATATTGTGAGAATTCAAGAGGGGCTTGTGAGATGCTCAGAATGTAAAGGCATGTGCCCCCACACCTAACACCTGAATTTGATACTGGATCCAGTCTGGTGAAGAGAGAGAAAGGGCTTGCATGGTACCCTCTGACCTCCACATGCGTGCCACGGAACATATGCACCTTCAGCCACAGTCTGTCTCTGTCAACTCTCCATGCAAGTAAAAGAAATAAACTTAATTTGAAAATGAGGTAATTTATATTCTCATTTATTAATTTAGTTCCTATAAAGTTAATCTTAAACTATTTTTTTCAATGTAAAAAACTTATTCAGTGTTTGTTAAATACTATGTAGGCATAATAGGAGTTATAGACACAAATGAGAGGTATATATTTATTGCAGAAACTGGTATGGTCTTATTTAAAAAAAAAGAGTCCTCCAGTGTTCAGTAATTTCAGGATATTGTTAAATATTCTTGGAGAGATTATTTAGCTTTAAAAAATAATTGTAGAGACTGGTGTGATGGCTTAATGGATTAAAGCCCTTGCCATGCAAAGAGACCTGAAGCTCAGATCCACACCACCTTACACCTGGGAGCAGGGAGCTTCTTAGCGTTCTGCTAGGGAGACTCTCCCTGCTTCAATAAATAAATAAAGTGGGCAGCAGTTGATCGATCAAAACAACTGACTTTTAAGTTGGATCCATACAAACTTGTATATTCACACATACACATATGCAAATACTCATGAAAAGTATGAAGAAATGATAAACACGCATATAGCATAGAGAAATAAATCGAAACTAAAACTAAATCTTGCTTACTTTGGAATAAGTTATATATTTTAGAAATGTTCTTAAATAATAAATACTAGTTATGATTGTGAAATTTGTCCCTGAATTAAAAAAAAAATGTTTTCGGGGACCCTTCCCTCTTCTCTTAAAAACAAAAACAACTCTCACCCCACCCCCACCAGGTTTGTGTATGAGGCCCTGGATGTCCTGGAATCCACCACGTAGACCAAGCTGGTCTGAAAATCTTCAGAGATCCTCTGAAGAGGATCAGTCCATTGATGGGATTAAAGGTGTATATCACCACACCTGGTAAAAAACATTATTATCTACTGTTGTTTACATTGGAAGTAATTTTCTTCAAATAATTACTTTCATATAGTTACTTAGTTTTCTGATAATAAATTGATATTTTAATTCTGTTTTGATAATATATCATTTCCACTATATTATCACTACAGAGAATTAAAATTTTACAGTGAACATGGCAGCTTAAGGCTTAACAGAGTAAAATAAAATGAATATTGAGGTTTGCTTCTTAGAAAATTCTTGGGGCTAGTGAGATGGCTTAGCAGGGAAGAGCACTGACTGTTCTTCCAAAGGCCCTGAGTTCAAATCCCAGCAACCAATGGGATTTGAGCAACCAATGGTGGCTCACAGCTGTCCCCAATGAGATCTGTCGCCCTCTTCTGGTGTGTCTGAAGACAGCTACAGTGTACTTACATGTAATAGTAAATAAATCTTAAAAAAAAAAAAAGAAAACTCTTGCGGGTTTCATAGATCTGTATGGAATGTATTTTTGACCCGCTCACTTTCTTCTCTCTTCTCTGTCCCACCACTTCTGAGTGTTTCTTTTAAGTCTGTTTGAATTACTTGTTTGCTTTAAGATTTGCACCACCTACGGGACTATAGATAGCGCCTAGTTCTTCCGTTTTGGAATGTTGGAATTGAAAAAGAATATTAGAAGTTATCTATCTGCCTGTACACCTGTGTGTGCCAGAAAAGAACGTTAGATTTCATTACAGATGGCTGTGAGCCACCATGTTGTTGCTGGGGATTGAACTCAGGACCTCTGGATGACCAACTAGTGCTCTTAACTGTTGAGCTATCTCCCCAGCTCCATATTAGTTACTGAATTCACTATATAATATACTAAGAACCAGGCTCTTAGATTAAATTTCAAATCATGACCACTAATTTCTTACTATCTGGGCTAAAATACATTATTTATTCGCTGTATATCTCGTTTTGTTCATTTATAGTACATACTTCAAAAAACTTTCAAAAATTAAGCAAGAAAATATGTAGCTAAAAAATTCAGAATTCGTTTCAGAATGAGTTTTGCAGTATGCAGTAGTCTTTGAAGGATGGCTTTACAAGGCTATACTTAACTTCTGGTCCTGTTTCTTTTTGAGGTCTTCCCAGGACCACCACAGGTTTGATAATTTCCTAAAACTCATAGCACTTATTCAACTTTTAAAAAGTACTCAAACCTACATTTGCAATTTGAAAGTTTTCAGCTGGGACGTACTCCTAGCTTGCTAGAGGATTTTCTCCTCAGAAAATGAAGGTGCAGAGTAGGGGCAGATGCCCTCAGAGTCCCAGTGGTCAGTTGTGAGACCCAGCCACACACCTCGTGCCAAAACAGTTTCTTCTGTTTTAGTCATGTGTGTGCATGTGTGAAGTTAGTTGTGGATCCCTAGAGGCCTAGGCTGCCCTGGACCTGGAGTTGCTGGTAGTTGTGAGTTACTGGTAGTTGTGAGTTACTTGATGTAGATGCTGGAAACTGAGCTCTTGATTCTTTTGGAGAACAGTTTCTGAGCCATCTCTCCAGTTCTTTCTAAAGCAATTTATAAAATGTTTTAATGCCTTTCAATTACAAAGAACATTATTTATGTGTGTAAAAGTGTGTGTGCATGTCAGCACATGTGTGGAAGTTGGAAGACAACTGTAGTAGTTCTCTCTGTATTCTGTGGGCTTGAGAGGTCCTGTTCAGATTGTCAGACTCAGTAGCAAGTACCTTTCTACCTGACCTGCTCGGCCATCTCACAGGCCCTGATTGTGATTCTAAAGGCATTGCTGCATTTGTTATATGTGTGTATATTTCCTATATACATTTTGTTATTATACATATACATTTTATTTCTTTTCCTTTTAGTATTTAAAAATGTTTTATTTATGGGTATATCTATGTAAATATGTATATATGAGTGCATGTTTCAGTATAGGACAGGAGAGGTAGGGAGTCAGATCCCTGTTTTCCGAGGTTACGGGCATCAGACATGGGTATTGGCAATTGAATTCAGATCCTCTAAAAGAACAACTAATGTGTGCATACCCCATCTGATTGTTCCTTTTCCATCCAAATATACAAAACACACACACACACACACACACACACACACACACACACACCTTTTTAAGGTCAGATGCTCAAATTCATGACAATCATGTGAGAGGGAGCAGCACACTAGCAGATGGACCTGGGGAGTATAAGAAAACAAGAGGATCAAGTCATGGGTGGCAAGCCAGAAAGCCTGGTCTTTACTTCAGTTCTGCCTTGAGGTATCTTTCCTGTTGTGTTCCCCTACCTTGTCTTCTTCGATGATGGACATGTAGAATCTTAAGATGAAATTTGCTCTTTCCTCTCTGGGCTGGTCCTGGTTATAGTGGTTTTATTTGTCATAGCATTATAAACTCTGACTAGGACACTTCATTCTACCTGAGTTGTGTCTTTCTGAACCAAGTGGCAAGTTGTTTTCTGCCATTCACATCTCTGCTGTTTGTTTTGGATTTGTTTTTTTGCTTGTTTTTTTGTTTTCAGCTAAAAACCCAAAGAATTCTCCTGATAACAGTTTTTACACAGTGTTCCTGGAGGTCTGAAATGAGATGCACATATATAAACCAGTTATTAGCCCCCAAACCCATAACTACTGAAATGGGTAATGCCAACGTGTCAGTACTTGTCTGACCTCCTTTCTGTAAGTCTCAGGATTTATGCTTCACATTTAAAACATGCACTAGATTTAAACAACAACTACCAACCACTAACCAAACCAAACCAAACCAAACCAAACCAGTAAAAATACCCAACCCGTGGGCTAGAGAGATGGCTCAGAGGTTAAGAGCATGGGCTGGTCTTCCAGAGGTCCTTAGTTCAATTCCCAGCAACCACATGGAGGCTCATGACCATCTGTAATGGGATCTGATGCTCTCTTCTGGTTTGCAGGTTTACATATTGACATGTAATTACATATCTTCTAGTTATAGATAGAGCACTCTTACATAAAATAAATACATACATAAAATCCATATGTGGTCATTTTATATGAATCTGCAAAATTATCTAAAGAAATAACCATTTAAGAGCTGGAGAGATGGCTCAGCAGTTAAGAGCACTGGCTGCTCTTCTAGAGGTCCTGAGTTCAATTCCCAGCAACCACATGGTGGTTCACAAACATCTGTAATAGGATCCAATGCCCTCTTCTGGTGTCTTTGGAGACAGCTACAGTGTACTCATACATAAAATAAATAAATCTTTTTAAAACAGGAGGTCATGTAAGTGCTTTTTTAGAATGTTTTAGTAAGCAATATCAGCAAAACATAGTTAATTTTTTTTTTATTCTGAAGTTTGGTTTCAAACTCAGTAATGTCTTATTGAGAGAGACCTTCTAGTAAACTACATATGATTGCTTCATCTAGGTGTTGTGGGAACACTGAGTCCCCATCCTCATATATGTGGTAGGTGTGTTGAATGCTCATCTTAATTTGTTTGAGTGGCGTTAGGATTTCCAGGGAGATTTACCCTGAGTTCCTCAGTGAAGGATTCTCAGAAAAGTTTGACAGGGGGGGGAAAGACCCATATAGTAGTGTTGTGTTAATAGCTGCTATTCTTTAGAATTCTTATTATTCTCCTATAGGTTGAAAGATGGAAGCATCTTTTATGTTGGTGGGTTTTGTTTTGTTTGAGAGAGGGTCTCTGAAGCCCTGGATATCCAGGAACTCACTTTGTAAACCAGGCTGGCCTTGCACTCAGAGATCCACCGGCCTCTGCTCCCAAGTGTGTGCCTTCATAACTCAGCTTTTTTATTTTTATTTTTAAAATAAATAATGCAAAATAAGTAAGTCTGGTGTTTTAAAGAGTATAGCCTCTGTACTGGCTGGTCTTGTATGTCAACTTGACACAGATTGGAGTTAGCACAGAGAAAGGAGCTTCAATTGGGGAAGTGCCTCCATGAGATCCAGCTGTAGGACATTTTCTCAGTTGGTGATCAAGAGGGGAGGGCCCTTTGTGGGTGGTATCATCCCTGGGCTGGTAGTCTTGGGTTCTATAAGAGAGCAGGCTGAGCAAGCCAGTAAGAAACATCCCTCCATGGCCTCTGCATCAGCTCCTGCTTCCTGACCTGCTTGAGTTCCAGTCCTGACTTCCTTTGATGAACAGCTGTGTGGAAATGTAAGCTGAATAAACCCTTTCTTCCACAACTTGCTTTCTTGGTCATGATTTTTGTGCAGAAATAGAAACCCTGATTAACTGATTAAGACAGCCTCTCACACATAACTAGTCAAAATTTTGAATATCAAACTGAAGAAGCTATCATGACCCAGCAATTAGTCTAAGATTAGTGTATCACATGCACTTCAGTGTGGTGCTGGAGATTGAACCCATCTTGTATATGTTGGTAGAGACTCTGTCACTTAGTCTCACTTTGTCTCTGCCTTTTCATACAGCCAGCTACATGTGACACACGACATTTCCTGAGGACTTACTATTGAAACACCTAACGCCTTTCACACATCATCTGTGCTGAAGCTGCTTTCTCTTCGTCACTGTTCCTGGAGACCACATGAGTGCCTGTGGTGCTTCCAGTCTACATTTCAGCTACCTTGCTGCAATCCTTGCTGTCTACTCTCTGGTTAAACACAGCCCACATGCAATATTCACCACCTGAAACTGCATCACTGTAGGGACGAAAGACTTAATATTATAGCCTTAGTCTATGTTAGAAAATTAAAGATAAAAAGAAGCAAAGTTTCATTTAAATCCTTTTCCCTTCTACAGTATAATCATCTATGTAAATATCCTGTGTAGTAGAGGCTAAAAATTGTTAAGTGTGAATTTTGATAGTAAGAACTGTCTGAGATATTGCTGGCAGATGACACACTTCCGTAATAACTATCTGGTTCATTCAGTGTTTATATCTTTTTCTATATAGGTCACTCAGTTTCACTAATCCTTTTGTATGTAATTTTGATTCTTCTGTGTCTGAAATTAACATAGATTGGATGGTAAGAAATTCTGACCTGATCCTAAGTCACTTAGGCTTATAAATAAAACATTTAGTGATGATAATAATGCATAAATATTTTCATTGAAACAATTTTAACATTTTATCAAAGAGGAGTGAGTATGTTATATAGTTACGATAAATGTTAATATTTACATTACCATTAAAATATGGGCTTAATATTTGATACTGCAGGGCATAGAGTATCTTTAACTCTATCTTTGTGACTAACACTTTGATGTCAGGACTGGGAGAGTCACTCTTGAACAGACACAGGATCTATACAAGGTGGAAGAAATACATTTAGGGCCATTTCAAACATTGCTGCAAATTCTGACCTAAGCCTCAAGCCAAACAGACACTCAAACAGCAGTTTTTAAAGTGATGCCTAATAATGACCATAATCCAAAGATTTTAGAGTTTGATATACTTTGAAGGACAGTAGGGAAATAGTGTTTGCCATCAGTAACACCAAAACACCTCACATATGGAAGAAAAGCACTGTAGTCCATAACATAACAATGTAGTCCATACTCAGACCCGAGCCAGGGCATTCCAGAGAGTTGGTGGTAGTATGTGATAACTGCATGCAATGTGCGGAAGTGTGTGTGTTTGTTACACAGTGCAGCATGGGTGTATGCTGCCAGAAGCACCTCAGACTTAACACATTCTTTAAAAAAATTAAAAAAAATTGTTTGCATATTCATAAACCTTCTGCACCAGTATGTTCCAAGAACTCAGTGTTAGGTACTCCCCTCCCCAAATAGAGTTGTAACCAACTATTTAAGAAATTCTGACTTGGGGCTGGAAAAGTGGCTTGTTGGTTAAGAACACTGTTTGTTGTCATTGTTGTTCTTTTTAAGGTTTATTTATTTATTTTACATATGTGAGTACACTGTCACTGTTTTCAGACACACCAGAAGAGGGCATCAGATTCTCATGACAGGTGGTTGTGAGCCACCATGTGGTTGCTGGGAACTGAACTCAGGACCTTGGGGTGGGTGGGGGTGGGCAGTGTTCTTAACCCCTGAGCCATCTTTGGTTTTGTTGTTGTTAAGCCATCGCTCGAGCCCCACTGTTCTTAAAGAGGACCCATGTTCAATTCTTAGTACTTACGTGGTGGCTCACAACCATCTGTAACTCTCTGCCCTTTGCAGGTGCTATATATGTATATGACATACATATATACATGCTTGCAGGTAAAACACTCAGACACATAACTTCAGTAACATCACTTCAAAAAAAAAAAGTTAAGGCCCCAGAATTAGTGGCCTAGACAACAGAAAGTTATTTTTCTTCAAGTCTAAAATCATGCTTGTTGGGTTAGTTCCTTCTGGGGGCCATAGTAGGATAAGGTTTGTTATAGACCATTCCCCTTCTTGAAGATGGTTGTCAGACATACTGGATTTAGGCCTCACTCTACTGAGCTCAGTTAAATTACTTTTATAAAGCCCTCCTGGGGAGCCCTCCAAGCTCAGTTACACTGCTTGCAGGGAACCTTTATTTTGCTTTGTATTCCAGCAGCATTAAATTAAATTCAGCAAAGTCCCAGCACTCAAGAGATGGAAGTTGGAGGATTAGAAAGAGGATCTGGATTTTTTTTTTTTTTTTTTTTTTTTTTTTTTGCTATTCAGTGAGTTTTAGGCTTTACTAGATTAAGGAATTAGCATGAGGGCTGGAGAGATGGCCCAGCATTTAAGAGCACCAACTCCTCTTCCAGAGGTCCCGAGTTCAGTCCCAGTAACCACATGGTGCCTCACAACCATCTGTAATGGGATTCAATGCCCTCTTCTAGTATGTCTGAAGACAGGGACAGTGGACTCATATACATAAAATAAATAAATCTTTAAAGAAAAAAGAAAAGAAAAAAGGAGCTGATAAAATTTAATCCACACAATATGCTCGTATAAAAATGTATCACAATCCGTAGCTTTACAAAAAGATGAAGACAAAAATTTCTCTTAAAAAATATATGTGTATATGCCAGGTGGTAGTACTGGTGATGCACATCTTTAATCCCAGCAGCTGGGAGGCAAATGCAGGTGGATCTCTATGAATTTGAGGTCAGCCTGCTCTACAGAGCAAGTTCTAGGACTGCCAGGGCTATACAGAGAAACCCTGTGTCTAAAATACAAAGAGAGATAGGTGTCCAGGGGGTGAGTCCCTGAGTTGTCTTCTGACCTCCATACATGTTTTTGGTTTTTTTGGTTTTTGGATTTGGTTTTTTGGAGACAGGGTTTCTCTGTATAGCCCTGGCTGTACTGGATCTCACTCTGTAGACCAGGTTGGCCTCGAACTCAGAAATCTGCCTGCCTCTGCCTCCCAAGTGCTGGGATTAAAGGCGTGTGCTACCACTGCCCAACTTGAAAGATTCTTGATAAGCACTTTTATATGCTGTGCAGATAAAGCTAAAGAAATATAAACATTTCTATATTTTTAAGTTTGGCTGTAAATATATGCCCAAATCATGCATGCGGTTTTTGGTTTTGTTGTTGTTAAGCAGATCAAAGGTACTTAGGAATCGTTATCTATGATCTGTGGTTCTTTCCCACCCACTCCAGGCTCTACCTACTCTTACTGTAGAGCCCAATACCATAGTTGGTATTCCTGTTGTAGCAAATGATACCAATAAGATGATTTTACATCTTAGACAAGAGAACTTGACATTTAGTACGTCTGCGCCAACCTAGAAAAAAGTTTACTAGAATGTTTAATTTAAATACACTATTTTTATTTCTTTTTGAGAACATTCATATTTTGAGCTTAGTCAACTTGTTTCTCTCCTCTCCTCCTGTCCCTCTCTCCTTCCCTCCTTTCCTTTCCCCTTCCCTCCCCTTTCTTCCCCTCTCCTCTTTCTTTTGTTCAAGCTTGGCTGTGAATCTTAAATTCTCATTCTCTCAGTCTGAAAAACAGAGACAGCCTTATGTTCAAACTTCTGTTACCAGTGGCTTTTGATATGCAGTATGAATTATTTTGTTTGACTTCTTGACAGTTGCAACTGCAGTAGCTAACTTCACATTTTAAATATGTTCAAAAGCTGGAAATTCACGGAATCTTTTTGGGGGGGGTGGGGGGGCTCAGTTTAGCACCACAAGAAAACATTTTATTTGTGCTTTGCCTGCCCATAGTTCTAGCTTGTGAATGTTGAAGCAGGCAGCAGATTTCAAGCACAGTGTTGTAGTCTACAAGTTCTAGGATAACTCATTGCAAGTAAATCTATAGGAATATTATTTTCAAATATTAGGTACATAGAAGTCCAAATTTTTATTTTTTATTTTTTTGTTTTTGTTTTGATACAGGATTGAGATGTAAAAGTCCTGGGACTAAAGACATGTGCTACCACTGCTTGTCAAGGGTTCAATTTTTTAAACACATTTTGAAAGTGAGTCCTGACCATTCAAAATGTGTCTTGTCTAACAGTTTTGTTCACTGCCTAGGTAGGTGCACTACTGTGAGCTATATCCTCACCCTTAAGATCATAAATTAGTATTGCACATAATACCTATAGAGAATGATAAGGTGATGGATGACTCCAGTGTTGGGAAGTAGAGACAAGTAGGCCCTAGAGCTCACTGGCTAACCAGTCGCGCTAAAAGGATAGGCTTGAGTTCAGTGCAGGACCTGTTCTTCAACAGCAAGGAGGAGAGCAATAGAGAAGGACCCCCCCCCCCCCACACACACACACACACCACACAGACACACACACACACACACACACACCCTGGCCTCCGTCAGGGTGCATAACAGTTCATGCACGGGAGTGCACACAGCACATAGACTCGGGCACAGATTCTGTTGAGCTTTTTTTGCAGGGGGTATCGGGACCATGTAGGAGGATGTAACCATAGGCTGTTGGTCTATAATTTTTAATTTAAAAAGTACTTCAAAGGTAACACCTTTGGAGGAAATTAAATGTCTTATTAAGTTGCAGTTGGGAGAGTTACTCTGCTGTTTTTTATCCTTAAAATGTCAATGAGCCTACAGAACTGTTAAATAAGATATTATCAAGAAGGGTGAAAAAAAAGGTAGAATTGGTGTTCATTTAGTAGAATACTTACCTAGAATGCACAAGGCTCTGGGTTCTATCACCAGTACCACATAAGTTAATATGGTGGTGCTTGTCTGTAATTCCAGCACCTAGAAGGTGGAGGTGGGGGGATCAGAGGGTCATGAGCATCCTCAGCTATATAATGAATTCAAGGCCATATTGAAAACTGTCTCAAAATGAAATGAAATAAAATAGGAATTTGCCTGAGTATGGTAGTACATGTCTTTAATCTCAGCTTTGGAGGAAGCAGCAGCTGTCTCACTTTCAGGCCAGCCAAGGCTACATATGGAGACTCTGTCTCAGTACCCCTTACCTCTCACCAACACAAATACAAAGTTTCATATAAGGAGATACGTACAAATGGTATATGGTGGTTGTTTAGCAAGGAATTTGTGACAACAAATTTAAAGGAAATTACTTTTGTTTCTTCTCAGGGAAATAGCTTAGTATTTGATAATCTTGTGTTTGAGATCACTTTACAAAATACAAAGCATAACTGTTGTGAATAGTAATGAGAAATGATTATCCAAGTGTTTCTTCCATAAATATTAAAAATTTTCCTCTTGTTTAGAACTAAAATTTAATACCATTAAAATTTTGACTCTTTAATGCTTAATACTGTTGCATGTTTGTAAGGAACTTAGTCACAAATGTTGTGAGAATCAAATTTCTATATTTTGAGGTACCTCTAATCAACTGGTTTTTCAGCGAGACTCAAAAATGAGAGCAAGACTGAATTCAGGATAATGAAGCTCATTATACTTTATTGTGGTACCAGCCCTGTAAATGCTTCTGGCAACGTGGTATGTGATATTAGGTGTGTCTATGAGACCCTGTAGTGTTCTGTACACTGTAGTGTTCCAGTCATAGTAGTCCTAGTTCATGAGGTGAGAACGTCACAGCTGGGTGTCATGGCATAAGTCTTTACTCCCAGCATTCGGGAGGCAGAGGCAGGGCAATCTCAGATCTCTGACTGTGAGGCCAGCCTGGTCTACAGAGCAAGTTCCATGACAGCCAGGGCTACACAGAGAAACCCAACTTGGAAAAAGCAACAAACACAAAACCAAAATGAAAATAACATGGCATTCTCATCATCCGTAGTCACGTTCTTGTGCCATAGCATGGTCATCCTAACTTTTTATAAACTTTTCCATAGTCTGCCAGATTCCTATAACCACCATTTTTCTTAACTTCTGTTAACTTTTTAACTTTTCAAGATGCATATCAGGTTGAAACTATGCAGAAGTACCACTTTTAGTACTTCTTTTCCTGTGCCTGACTTGTTTAACTCTCAGTGATCATAAACTTTATACTGCTTTTCTTATCGCTGTACTGATTTGCATTTGGGTCAATCATGTGTTACCATTCTTTTTTCCCCTTCCAATAACCTCACTTAGTATTTTGTATTCCTATTTTAATATTTGTTTGTTTGGCTTGATGTTTTGAGATAGGTTCTTGCTATGTAACCTCAGCTGCACTTGAATTGGAGTCTTACCTCCAATGTTAAGTATTTGAATTCAAATACAAACTAACCTGCTTCTGCTGGAGAAGCTCCCCAGTTTGCCCTCTTCTTGTTTCTTCCTGAGTCAGGAGATCAGTTGTTTCTTCCCCTCCCCCCCCCCACTTTTTTTTAAAAACACACTTCTTTTTTTGAGACAATATCATGTAATCTAGGCCAGCCTCAAATTTATGTAGCCAGATATGGCACTAAAGACTGGCTACCTTGGTGAGTTGTAGCTTGGTTTACATAATTCCTGGACAGCAAGAACACCTCATCTGCATAGCCTAGAATGGCCATGCAAGGCTGCTCTACCTCCCTTTGCTGGACTCACAGGGGCAAGACACCACACCCAACCCAGTGTTCTGCATTTCTCTGAAGGTAAATAAGGAAGTGCACTGCTTTCATGCAGTTGTGCATTTCTGTGTCTTGGAGAAATGCCTCTTCAGTTTCTGTTGTCCAGTTGTATGTCATGTTAATTTGTATATTGCTATGGTGTTGTTTAAATTATTTCATTCTTTAATAGCATGTTATTTCCTAGGGTCTAGTCAAGGGCATTTTTCCTTGACAACCTTTAACTTTTGAACTGTTTTACAAATATTTAATGATAGTATTTCTTAGACATTATGACAAATATGGAGAATATTAAGAGATGTATCTTCTTACAGCCCAGATTTTTTTGTAGAGGTACGTGTACAAATAACATTTGTTTTACTGTGGTTTATTAAAAATCTAAACAAATTTTAATGGCTATAGCAGAAAATAATTTCGTGTAGTAATTGAAAATCCAAAGAAAAGCATCCATAATGACATCTCCCTGTAATCCTGTCACTGGGAAAAGAGTGTCAGAAAGATGAGTTCAAAGTCATTCACAAAAAGAAAGGAAAAAAGATCGCAATACATTATGTTGGTACAGTGATCTAAGGGGAAAGAGACCTAAATGTGCCAGTCTTCTGACCATAGCCAGTATTTCCAGCCATTATGCTTCAGTGTATTGGAATTAGCTGAGCATTGAGGAGGAAAGCCACCATGATATTTAAGGACAGATTTTCCTATCAAAGAATATACTTTAACAACACTTTACATTATTAAAAAAATGAAATGCTATAGATCTAAACTTGACTAGTTATGGTTTTTAAATCTTTGAGTTACTGTTTACTAGTGTTGTATGGAAAATTAAGCTATTGCAATGATCCCTTCCATGTGCAAAAGGTCTCTATGCTAAACATCTAAATCCAAATACTGGAATTTTATGCCAATTTAAAATGTATTCAGAGTGAAATGAGCCTATGGAGATAACAAGCCACAGACTTTGAGAAAATATTTACAGTTTACATCTTGTAGAAGACTGTTACTTTATACAAAGATCTTTTAAACTTTACAGTAATGAACACATTGATTAAAAGTGGGTAAAAGATGTGAATAGATACTTTGCCAAGGAAGATATACATATAAACATGTAAGAAAATGATGTGTACCATAAAGAATTGCAAGTTAAAAAAAAAAAAGGATATCCTACATACATACCAAGAAGGCAGCTCCAGCAAACAGTGCAAGGAAGGCTCAGGCACTGTTGTGAGCCCTTCATTATCTTATCCTACAGTGCACCTCTTTACCACAGGCTAGGTGCTGATGATGGGAGGTGGGGCTTTAACCTGTACAGGCAGGAAACACTTGGCAACTCTTTAAATGTTGGTATCGACTTAAAAACTATTCTAAGAGCTGATGACAACTAAAAATGAAGAGCTTGCTGAGCATTTCTCAAGTTTCAGGAGGCCTGATACCTTTTTTTTTTTGACCTCCAAGAGTACTGGGCACACTTGTGATACAGGCAAAACACACATGCACATAAAATAGAAATATGTTTAGAGCTCTTTATTTACTGTACAATTGCTCTCTAGCAGAAAGGAAAAAATTACCCTTTAATATTTATTGGCAGAAATATTGAAAACTTGTTTTCTGAGTTAAAAATCTCTATAAACAAAGCATATGTGGAGGCAGAGACAGGCAGATTTCTTAAGTTTGAGGTCAGCCTGGTCTATACAATCAGTTCCAAGACAGCTGAGGCTACAGAGAGAAACCCTGTGGAGTCTGCTGTCCTCCACACTCCTCGTCCCTCACTCCCCCATCCCCTGAGTTTCTCTGTGTAGCCCTGGTTGTCCTGGACCTCTCTGTAGAACAGGCTGGCCACAAATTCAAGAATTCTTCCTGCCTCTCCCTACAGAGTGCTGGGATTAAAGGTGTGTCCCACTAAGCATGGTTGATGTTTTCTTTAATACCTTAAAAAAAAAACTTTGGATTTAAACATTTAAGAAGATGTTTTGCATGTGGGTGGGTTTACATGTATGTCTGTGTAGCATGTAAGTGCCTGGTACCCTCTGAGGCCAGAAGAGGGCATCAGATCCCTTGGAACTAGAATTACAGTTGTTGGGTCCTGAGAATTACTCTTACTCTAGTCAGCAGCCAGTGGTCTTAAGTCTGGGCCATCTCTCCAGTCTTACTCTGATGACTTGGGCTGTGTTCTTTTATCCTCATCCTCCCATCTCTTTTGAAACTAGATGTCAATTTGCCCAGGCTGGCCACAACTCCCTGTGTGGAGAGTCATACCCCGAATCTTAATGCCACTTCCTTACCCACCAAGCCTTTTTACTCTTCTGTCTCTTATATCAGCAAATATCTTTGCTTGGCTTTTCTTCTTGAAAAATTATTTAAGAGGGGCATCTTATTTATAGGCAACAAAAGTAACAAATCTAATAGTAACACTTTGTCATCTTGCATATATTGATGATAGCTTATTTTCCAGGAATTATTGACTGAGTCTTTTTGAGTGAAGAAGCTTTAAAATCTGATGGAAGCTATTTTTAATAACCTTTTGAAAAGGAAAACTGAACTATTAATAAAAAATGCTTGCACATAATTACAGTGGGTTTCTGTAATTTAAGACAGCCCTTTTTAAAAATTTGTTCGTCTTTGCATGCATGCATGTTGTCATTTGTGTGTCTTGATGTCCATGTTGAATTCAGAGGGCAATTCAACAATAGTGTATTGTGTCCTATCATGTGGCTTCTGGGCATTGAATACTGGTTAGCTGGCTTGGTGGCAAGCACCTTTATCTTGTGTACCATCTAGCACAGTGGTTCTCATCTGTGGGTCACAACCTCGTTGGGGTGAGTGACCCTTTCACAAGGGGTAACCTACGATCGTCTACATATCAGATATTTGCATTATGATTCACAACAGTAGCAAATTTACAGTTTTTAAAGTAGGTATAAAAATATTTTATGGTTGGGTGGTCACTACAACATGAGGAAATGTATTAAAGGGGCACAGCACAAGGAAGGATGAGAACCACTGATCTAGCAGATCCTGTATGTTTCTTGAGTGAGTGAACTAGCGAGGGGGTGGGAGGAGGGAAGGAGAAGCTTCCCTGGATCTGGAGCTTGTGTCCAAGAATACCAGAAGAGGGAGTCAGAACCTCTGACACTAGAGTTAAAGGCATTTATAAGTCACCTGAACTGAGTGCTGGGAACTAAATTTGAGGCCTCCTGTTAGACCCATATAGATTGTGACATCTCTCAATTCCTTAAAGAGTTTCTTGGTTTGTTTGTTTTTAAATCTGGTGTAAAATAGCATAGGAAAGCCTTAGGCTAAACATTCCTACTTCTTTCAACCTTTCAGAAAAGGGTTGCGTAGATAGATGGATTTTTATTGTGCAGATCATTGTTTGTATGCTGGTATCCTGGGCTCTATAATGAAGTTTTATTTTAATTTAAAATGATTTCAATATACTGTCATGTTATTTCACATGATTGAAACATACCTTTAACACTACACCAGCCTGAGACTGTAGTTCGTGGTCGAGCTGTTGCCTAGCATATGCAAGTCAGAAGGCACAGTGCCTAGTGTGGAGTGGAGGGTTAGTAGTTTATACCAGGCCAGTTTGTCTTTTACAGAACTTCCAGTTAGCTTCATCTTTGCATCAAGTTTTAATATTTGTGCCAGTGCTTAACAAACTGTAGATGTTTCAGTTAGTATTTGCTGACTGAAAATTAAACGTCCTACTCCTTTGTGCATCTGAAGCTGCCTAACAGGTCTGACCACCTTGTGTACTAAGGTGAGCCTGTGGGGTGGGTACACGTAAGCGTGCATCACCCCACTCATAAGCAATAGTCTCCTGGGTTAAACAGGACGCTTGAGGGTTGCTAATGCTAAAGTTAATTCTACAGGAGGAGTTTGAGATAGTGCTCAAGTTAAGATGACTTGGTCTACTTCTCCTTATAACAATGTGAAAGCAAAATACATTCTGTATAAACTTTGAATGTTGTGAAATGTATAAAGCCTTACATAGAAAAGATAAATACTTATTATTTTGCTTATGTGGACCCAAAAAACATTGAACTCAAAGAAACACAGCATAGGGCTCGAGAGCTGGGCCTGCAGTTTTGAACTCCTCCTGCCCTTGCCAAGGGCCTATGTCCAGTTCTCAGCACTCCAGGAACTCCAACTCAAGGGAGTCAATCTCGGGCCTCACTGGGTACCTGCACACACGGGGCATTCACCCTCACGGCACACACACACACACACACACACACACACACACACACAAATTCAACAACAGCAAGCAGTTTAGAATGGTAATTGCTAGGGATTAGGAGTTGACTGATCTTAGTCAAAAGGTTTAGACTTTCAGTTAATTTGAGTACATTGTGAGGATCTCCTGTACAATCCAGTGACCATAATTAACAATGCATTTTTTAAATTTGCTAAAAGAAGTATATTTAAATTTATCTCACCATACACAAAAGTAGCCAGATAAGGTGGTTGATGGGTTAAACAACCTGGTTGTGGCAGTCACTGTACAATATGGGAAGCTATAATGTCATACACCTTCAGTTTGTAAAATTTATCTTTTAAAAATTTATATATTTTATGTACAAATATGTTTGCACACCAGAAGGAAGACATTGGGTTCTTGCACTACAGTTATAGACAGTTGTGAGCCTCCATGTGGGTGCTGAATATTTTTTTTTTTAAGATTTTATTCATTTGAGTACACTGTAATTGTTTTCAGACACAGCAGAAGAGGGCATTGGATCCCATTCCATATGGTCGAGAGCCACCAGGTGATTGCTGGGAATTGAACTCAGGACCTTTGGAAGAGCAGTCAGTGCTCTTAACCATTGAGCCATTTTGTAAAATTGTTACTGATTGTATCTTAATACAGATGAAAAATGTGCTGTAGTTGGTAATATGATATAATGCTAGCATTGTAGTTTTAGGGCTCTGTCTCCTTTGACCACGATCTTGAGCCAGCTCATTCCGGGTTCATAGTTCATGTGACCTGAGAAATTTTTTTGCAGCTTCACAGGCAGTTTAAATCAGCCTTGAAAGTCTTTTCTTGAATGATTAACTACACTTCTGGCTCTTCAAGTCTTTTTTTGAAGAACTTCCTCTTTGTTCCACTTCAGATGCATAGAAATAGGGATCAGTGATGATTAAGTCCTCATCTGTTTTAAGCTTCAAGAGGAAATTACCTCTGTGTTCATGTTAGGTCTTCTCTTGCCATGTAATTTGGGGAAGAAGCATTGCCTTTTTCCCACAGCCTACCTGTTTCTGCTTGTTAGTATTTCCCACAGAGGGACATCTGTGAGAAGGCATCTTTCTGCCTGGTGTCTGGTTTTCTCTTTTGCCTTAGGATTTTCACACTTGTTAAAGGTCCACTTTATGAGTCACAGCTTCACGCATTGAAAAATGGCTTTCTAATGTATGCATGCTTATTGATAAGGTATTTAAAGATTTTGGTGGTTTCTTAAGCAAGCATTATCTGCCAAAAGAATTCTTAAATTCTGGTCTGAGAGATGTACTCACTCTGGGACAAGTGTTTTTGTTGTTGGTTTGTTTTTTGTTTTTGTTTCTCAAGACAGGGTTTCTCAGTGTACATTGACCTTCCTAGAACTCTTTAGACCAGGAACTCAGAGAGATCCATCTCCATGCCTCTCCCTCCTGAGTCCTGGGATTAAAGGCATTCACCCTCACTGCCCAGCATGAGAGCCAACTCTTAACTAGTAAAAGTTACAAAATTTAGGTATTTTTAAATAAGTAATTAATCTGATATTAAATGGGTATGGAGGTAGTTAAAGATGTTAGTGGTAACAATTCTGTACCCTGTTGAGCCTTTTGCACCCT
The DNA here is from genome assembly GCF_947179515.1 of Apodemus sylvaticus. Taxonomy (NCBI): domain Eukaryota; kingdom Metazoa; phylum Chordata; class Mammalia; order Rodentia; family Muridae; genus Apodemus; species Apodemus sylvaticus. The sequence continues at coordinate 20,407,552 of NC_067490.1, read as the reverse complement.
GTTGAACCTTCTGAGGCAATGCTTTCCAAAGCAAACCAAGACTCAAATACAGCCACAGAACATTTTAAAGATAAGAATTATTGGGTTCCACATACTCACTGCAAGTTGTGGAAAGGCTCAGAAAAATTCAGTATTTGAAGGTGCTCCAGATAATCTTGGAATTCAACTCAAATTGTGACTCAAAATATTAACTGTTGTATATTTCTGGGGAAAGCCATAGTTTTTTTTATCAAATTCTCAAAAGGGTTGGAGTTGTCAAATATGCTAATGTTAGAAGTGTCCAAGAATTTGTTAAAAGTGTAGGTGTCTATGCCTCACTGTCAGAGGTGTTGTGACTGTAAGCTTGATGCATGCCCAGGAATTTGCATTTTTAACTATTAATAGTTCTTTGCTATGGTCAGGAGGACTTTTTTTTTTTTAATGACTGTTCTTGGCTTTGGCTAACGGTATACTTTCGGCATCAAGTTCTGGCAGAAGAGTGGCTCTTTCACAATTCTTATCAACTATTAACAGTGATAAATAGAACGAAACACAACAAACTCAGTCTAATTGTCCTCCTAAAATTGTGTGAAGGTAAAGAAAGTGTCATTTTGGCAAAGGAAATAGAAGTGGCAGAGCAAAAAAATACACAGGCAGTTTTTACAGTTGACCCAGCTGACACAGTTGAACTGCATGCAGAATTGCTTCTAATTAACTTTTTTTGCTTTACTGTAGAAAAATGTTTATTTCTTGCCCTGTAAGCTTAAGGTCATGGGTTGAACCCCAACCTTAGCAAATGGGGCAGATGGAAAGAGAGACTGAGACGGAAGTAACACTTATGTTTTGGGGTCTAATATAAGAAGTATAGCAACGTGTGTGTGTGTGTGTGTGTGTGTGTGTGTGTGTGTGTGTGTGTGTGTAAAATGCTCAGTGGACACTCAGATGATATCTTTAGTTTTTACACTAAATTTTTTAATTTCCTGAAACTGCTTTGGAAGCCAGGCACCTTATTCTCATATAATTATTACAATTGTTGATAACTTTAATATTCTGCTTTGCATATGTGCTTGTGTCTCTTTAAGCTTTCCATATGTGTTTGTGTCTACAAGCTTTCCATGTAGTTTTGTTAGTAAAACAGCTTTTATTTAGCATCATACGTTTTAAAATAGGATTTTGCTATTTTGTGAATAATATATGAACACGCAGCAACACTCTTTTGTAGTAGCAGTGCTTTTGAAAGTATGATGTAGTTGTGTTATTTGTACTCTTAAAGCATTAAGCCAATTTGAGAAAGAAAATATTAGAATCTTAAAAATATTTTATAAATGATTCCCATCTGCATGAAAAGTATCTCTAGATCCCTTTTTCTCTTTGCCCTTTGAGATGGGCTCTTTCCGTATAGCCCTGGATGGCCTACAGCTCACTATGTGGACCAGGCTGCCTTTAAATTCAGAAGATTCGCCTGCTCTGCTTTCCCACACTCTTCTGCCTTTGCTTATTAGTGACTTTAAATCTGTCTCCTCCACATATGTGCATTTGCTTCCTATTTTTTAGATGCTATAAGACGCTTCCACATGATTTTTTGGAAATAAAAGATTCTCTGACCCTATCCTCAGATAACTAGAAATATGAAATATAAAGACTAAGGTTTTCTTCTTGACAGGGTCTAACTGTAGTGTCAGCTGGTGTGGAACTGGATATGTACATCAGGTTACTTTCTGACTCTTACAGATCGCCTGCCTCTGCCCCCCATGTGCTGGGTGCACCTTCCTGTCCTCGAGCTTTTCTTGGGTCATTTAGGGGTTGTTGTTCCAGTTTTTTGTAATTCAGTTTTTTTTTTTTGAAACAGATAGTCACTGTAGTCCAGTCCAGCCTGGAATGTAGTATGTATGAATTTAGTGGTCCTACGCCCTGCTGTCGCAGCCTCCCAGGTACTGGGGATGTTTATAGGCATCCCTTATTATCTATGAGCTTGAACATTGTTATAAGGATGCACATCCCGGGTAAACATTGCTGGTAGCCTATATCTGTAGAATAGCAGCCAACCTATAGTGAATTGACTTGCCTTTTGCAGGATGTGTTGATAAAAAAAAATTGGTTAAAGTCAGGTCTCCAGCAGTATCTTAGTTTCACATTCCTCTATTTAAAGTTCAAAGGTTAAAGTTTAATACAACAGATGGCAGAATACTTTGTTCTCTGCCACCCCATGCCTGCAATCATGAAAACAATATACTTATTTCATGTTGTCTTACAATGTAAAAATCTCTCTGCACCCTCCAGAATCCCGGCTTTAATGGCATTACTGCCGCAGCCTGCAAAGTTGTAGAGAAAGGAAATTGAGTAAAGCTTCAGTATTAGGAGGCAAGAGGTAATTCTAATAAGGGTAATTCTGAAAGAGAGAAGTCTGAAGTTAGAAACTCCTCAGTGACTCAAAAGTTTCAGTATGTGTCTTCCTAGTATTCAGAAGGCCTGAGGAGGGCTGGAGACTGAGTTCAGTATAAAGTCTGTAAGGTTTTCTTCTTAAAGAGAAACAAAGGTCTAGGAGAAAAAGATTTTTTTAAAATTACAAATTTAGCTGTATTATAGAAAGAATATCAAAACTCATTAGTGTAAACCTTTGACAAGATACCTGCAAAATTACAAAATGGGCCTGGGTACTGGATAGAGTATGGCTGTTTTCAAGGCCATAATGAGATGAGAGAAGGGATACTAATTCTCCAAGGTAATTTCTAAGTTACTATTCTTTATTTAAGTTACAGAGGTCTATGTCTTCTGAAAAAGCCATGAATTATAATAGGAAAAAAGCTTTTGTTTTATTTATCTTTTAAAAATGATTTATTTATTTATATAAATGACTTCTATCTTCCTACACATCTGTATGACAGAAGAGGGCATCAGATCCCATTGTAGTTGTTTCTGAGTCACCTTGTGGTTGGTGGTAATTGAATTCAGGACCTCTGAAAGAGCAGCCATTGTTCCTAATCACTGAGCCATCTCTCTAGCCCCCTAATTTATCTTCTTATCATCAGAACCAAGCACATAGGACAGCTCACATAGATTGTTTGAGTGAGGGTGCTACTACTACTACTTACTGGCGAGTTGAGGGTTTCTGCTTGGTTTGTTTTGTTAAATCTCTCTGTGTATATTCACTTGTGTGTGTATGTGTTTGTAGAGGTCTGGGTTGATGTGGGGAGTCTTTTTCCTTGATTGCTTTTCTGCCTTATCCTTCAAGTCAGGATTTTATTCAAACCCAGAGCTTGCCAATATGGCTATAGACTACTTGCTCTAAGAATCCACCTCCAACATCAGAGCTAGATTACAGGGAACGACTGTGCCTACTTACCATTTGCATGGGTTATAGAGACCTAAGTTCAGGATCCCTTGAGGGAGTGAGAAGATGAGTCTGTTTCCTCTAGAAGCACATGTAGAACCCAGTCTAAAGGCATAAAGCAATATTCTACCATCTTTGCACTCTGTGCAGGATTTGTATACATTGAGTAATAAAATATTCCTTTGGGTAGTTATGATACAGAAATTTTGTGCCTATATATTTTCATAGATATAGAAACATGCTACACTGAAAAATACTCATTAGAATCTAAGACCATATCTAGTTGAGCTTCTTTTTAGATATGATTGTTCACTTATTTTTTCCTATTAATATGTCTTTGGTGGTTTTTAAATTTATTAGTTCATTCATTTGATTGATTGATTGATCGATTGATTGATTGATTTGATTGATTGTTTGAGAAAGGTTTTGAGTCTTGGAACTCACTATGTAGACTAGGCTGGCCTTGAGCTCACAGAGATCCAGTCGCTTCTGCTTCCTGCTAATTTTTTTTTTTTTTTTTTAAGTCTTTGATGCTGGGACATTGGACAGAGAAGAGGTTCATTCTCCAGTATTATCCCCTTGATTATCACCCTGACAGAAGTTTTGATTGTTGTTTTGGGGTTTTTTCTGGTCTTTATTGTTGGAGAAATCACCAGGACTTTATTTTTCCATATATATAAAGGTGTAGGGTTTACTTTTATAGGCCAAGCTAAAATGTAGCAAAATGTCCATTTAACCCAAAGTTTCATTTACAGCCTTCTTATCAGAAAGAACAAATTTTCTTTGGAACGCCAGACAGTGGCATTTTAGCTCCTGCCACTGTTTAAGTTCTCAGCTCTGTTGATTTATTCAGCTTGTAACCTGGAAACCAGCTAAAAAGGAAGGAAGCCAGATGTGTATTTCTGGGCCCACTGGAGTAGCTTCCTCTTCCTCCAGCCTGGTTCAGCAGCTAGAAAAGGCCTCTTATCCCACCCCAGAGGGCATGCTGGGGATTGATTAGCCCTTCATTCATCAGTGTCTGATTGGAGTTTCTTTTCCTGATAAATTTTAAAGAATAAGAGAATCAAGGAGCCTTGGTTCAGCACGGCAGCTTCCTGCATCAGGAGTTGTCTAGCGGCATTCTCTAGAGATGCCTGTTGACATTTTGTTCCACCTAGATATAGTCTGAAATATGTTTAAGATGATAGTTGGTTCCTCAGTAATGGTGTTAGTTATTTTGATTTTATCTCAGGGCACTGACTGGCAGTTGGGTAGACTCTGGTTCTCTGTGCTTCTGTTGAAGTCTGATAGTACTTGAGCAGCATTTTAAGTCTGTTGCGTATATAATTAAGCATGAGTATATACTGTATTATTATGAGATTAGTTTTGTGAAATAATAGACTTGCATTAGTATATACTTTAAATTTTAGAAATGTAGTATAAAATGTACTTAGCTATATCAACATTTGTCTCTGTGTTGTTCAGGACTTAAAAAGAGATTGCCATATATGTTCCGTGGTAGTCCTTTGTAACATATGACCTGTTTTTCCCTTTCCGTATGTTTCCTACGTCATAAGAATGAGTTATTAGGATTGTATATTGTAATTTAACCTTCACTGACAGCATTAATATAATACCATCCATCACCTATAAAATAAAGCATTTTATTTTAGTACCACCTATGCTCTATAAAATAAAACCATATTTACTCCAATACTTAGACTAATCAGTGCCTATTGCACTCTCTTTATCCTATGCCCATTCTTGGTTTTAGGGATAAGGTCTCAGGATTGCACAGGTTGGTCCCTGTCTCAGCCTCACAGTTAACACCAGTGATGCTTTTACTTTCTTACTTTTATTGCATGTGTTCATTGCATGTTTTTTCTTGTTATTTTATACATGGGACAGAAAACATTTCAGGTACATCTTAACAGTGAAGCCTCTGTCAGAAGCTAACATTTTATTTTATGTAATAAAGATTTAACATTTGGTTATACTCACAAAATGAGTGGATGTGATCTGGTGTTTAAATCATATTATGTATCTCTGGTCCTTGGGTTCTTGAGAAGCCTCTCTCTGTCTTGGTCCAGAAAGAAATACATATAATTTTAAGCCTTTTAGCACTTTTATTAAAAATTAAGAAGCAACAAACAGGAATAATAATATTAGCCAGTGTAACCAAGGTATTATTGATTATAATCAGTGTGGATTTATGTTACATCTTAGCATGCAGTTCTTTCATTTTGTTCAGATAGCACACACCTCAGTTCCAGTGAACTACATTACAGATACTCCGTAGCCACACACGCGTGGTCACCCACTCCACTCAGGACTGAGCAGCAGAACTCTTTAAGAGTTAGGAGCCGGTTTTCTTTTTTTCCTTTTTTCTTTTCTTTTCCTTTCTTTTCTGAGTAGAGTGCTTCTGAGATGCTTGTTTATGTCATCTTGTTTTACTTCACTACACCTATTTATATGTTTCCTTGAGACATTGTTGTGCTAGCCCAAACTGGCCTCGAACTCCCAGCATCCCCACTGTGTAGACATCATAGGCCTGCATCCCCACACCCAGTGCTTAGTTTTTCCCCTGTCTTTTTCCTGGGGGCAGGGCATAGGTGGTTTGTCTTTTTGGAGAGACAGGTTTTCAGTTGAGGCTTTCCTTAAACTCTGGAGGTAGCTGATGATGACCTAGAACTCCTGTCCTTGTGCTTCCCACCTAAGGGAATGAACACTGACACTCAGCTTCCCAATTAGTAAAACTTATTTTTCTTCGAGGTTTTTTTTTTTTTTAAATCATTTTAGGACAAAATAAGTTTTTCTTTTATATTTGATTTTCAAATTCCAGCATTTCTCTTTTCCATTCCCTTCCTTCATACCCTCCTTTCATTCATCTTCCAAACCTTCTTGGTCTATTTGAGAATGTCTCTTTTTCATTGTTATTGCACGAATATATGTGTGTATTTCTAAATATAATCTGTTCAGACTGTATAATGTTACATAGCAAAATAAGTTTTAAAATCTCAAAACTTTGAGATTTTAAAAGTAGTTTTTAAAAGTAGTATAATACTCTTTTTTTTTGCCAACTTGCTATTTACAATTTTTTTTAGTTTTTTGCTTTCTTACTTTGCTAATTCTGAAAAGCAAAAACTTTGTATTTGCTTTTCGAAGGCGACGGTAAACTTGAGCTCTTCGTCTCGCCACTAGTCTGTCTTTGTCTGTTGTTAAAATTATGAGCCAGTCTCTATGGCCGCAGCCAAATGAGTAATCACCAGTAATGTGACTCGTGCTGGAAGTGACTCCATCAGCACCTGTGACGGGGGATTAGTTACAGTTTACAGAGCACCGCCTCTTCCCTTCTCTCGAGTGCCCTAAGCCAAGTACTTGTTCTCATTTGGGTGTCTGCGCGGTTGGAAGCAACTGCTGTGTGTCTCCATGCAGACAGTACAGTTGGGACGCTTCCTCTAGCTAATGGATGGCTGTTCTCTTTATTTGGAGTATCTTGCTGGTTATGTAAGCGACCTCGGGAGAAATTATCCTGACCCAGATCGGAGGATGCGGTAGTGCTTCAGCTGCAGGATTTCTTCGTCGTTAACACCACAGTGCTGATGACAAAGAGCAAGTTGTAATCCTCCTCGCTGCCAGGGCTGAGCCGGGCAGACAGACCATCGTCCTTCGCTGCTCACAGGCAGCTTACAGCTTCTGCTTCGTTTTGTGGTCTTGGCTTTTCTTCTTATACAATGACGGCGCTGCAAGTGAGCTCAGAAATGCTTGGTTTGAAAGCCATTTGCCTGTGATTGTTTTTTGAAGACTAAAGAAGTATTTATGGTCGATTAAAAACATACTACTCACGAACAAAATGAAATGCCAGCGATATTTACTGACCTTTAAAGCCTTGACTCCGATTGCTGAGATTTAAAGATACTTTAAAATTCTCAAGAACTAAGTACGGTTCGTATTTTTCTGCTTCCTTTTTCTTTTGTCTTTATTACATTTGGTTTTGCTTCTTAGCCTTAGGAATTGAGGTCATTGCCTTTTATAGTTCTAGGCTCAGTGGCCTTAGTTTTAGTATTTTTAAAACTGTTGAGAAAGAGGTTTACTGTTTTGACGATAATTTATAACACTAAAAAATAATTTAAAACTAGAGCTTAATGGTTTTTGAGTATTTTGGCAGCTATGTTTCACGTTAGACAGCAGTGTTTTAAGGGACTAGGAGTATTTGTTTTGTGAGGGTTTTTGTGTTCCTTTATTTTTTTTAATTTAATTTTTTTTTTTTTTTTTTTTTGGTGCTGGTATATATTTCCTTCCCCACCCCCAACTTGTTTTCTAACAGTATCATGTTTTCAATAGACCTGCTTGGGTGGGAATTTGGACTTTGTTCTTTCAAGTAGCTCCAATCTTTTTTTTTTTTTTTTTTTAATTTTGTAGGCTAAACCTTGACTTACAAAATGTGGCCTAGATAGTTTTAGTTTCATTATTTTCCTTTGTTGAGATCTAGACTTGTATTTTTGTACTTAATGAGCTTAATCTTTTTTTTTTTTTAATCTGAAAGAGGAATTGTTAAATGTTAACAGGAGATTGTTAGAAACCCTGACTGTAGACATAAACTCCATGAGTTTCCTGCTAAGTACAAAACGGTGAGCTTTAACGTGTTTTGTCCAAGCAGCTGAGTTGTATTTGAGAACTGTAGATGATTTATTTAAAAATATTTTTCGGGGAGGGCTCATCTGTTGGCCTCTTCCTCATGTGAATGGAATGTGGCTCAGCGTGGAGCCCCAAACAGGATACAGTTGTTGGAGCATTCTTCCTATAGCGTGGTAGGCCCTTCTAGAAATATAGGCTCTCAGCAGGTCTATTTTGGCTTTAGGCTATTTTTAATGTTTGGTTAACACTAACAGAAGACCTTAACAGAACTCTGAATCCCCTAACAAAAATGGGAAAAGTGTTTTGTTTCAACTGATTTTTAAGTTAGTGTCTTTCACTTGGGGTTTCAAAGATTCAAGTCCTTTGTGATTAGGGCCTTATTCTACTTGGCTTGCTTCCCCTTAGGCTGAGGAAGTTCCTCATTGAATGTCTTTAGAGTCTTGAATTAGTTATGCATGAGTTCTGCTTTCCATACATTCCAGTGCACCTACAGCACAGAAGCGTTTACTATGGATTCATTAATTATTAAAGCTACAAAATCCATTTGTTTCCATTTTAATATGAACCTGTTTAATTGTTGATGTAAGTACAAAAATTACCATGGTTACATAGTTGATTTGCTACTTCAGGAAATCATAGTTTATTTTAACTGTTTTTCAGGTTTGTATTTAATATGTCTTAATGTTTAACAGGCGCTATAAGCATGTCTGGTTGGTGAGGGTGTTCTGTGAGGTTTAGATGGAGCTGTACACAGTGTCACTTGTAAATTAGCGTTTCTATTGTCCTACACACATACTAGCCAGATTTTACCAAGTGCTGTCAATTAAATACCTTCAGTTTTGAGGAATTATGTTATCTAAAAATCTAGAAATTAAACTCCTTTCTAAGTTAACTGAAAGTAATTTAAATTATGTTAACTTGCTGAATTTACCCCTAAAGCTGGCCCACCTTGCACAAGAGGCTCTTGAGAAGATCTTCACTGGAATGTTTTTGATATTATAAAATGACTGGGTCTTAGGAAATGCAAAACACCTGTATTATTTGCGTAAGAAAAAGGTACTTAAGACTAATTTTACTAGTGTCAAGTTCTGCTAAATTTAATTGTGTCTTTAGCCACTCGTGTGTGTGTGTGTGTGTGTGTGTGTGTGTGTGTGTGTGTGTGTGTGTGTGTGAGAGAGAGAGAGAGAGAGAGAGAGAGAGAGAGAGAGAGAGAGAGAGAGAGAGAGATCCTTGATGCTTTGATGCTTTGGCCTGAAGTATTTGGAAAAGAAACAGATAATGTCCAAAGATTGATTGAAAGTCCTCTTGAGGAGCCAGTGTTCTCTCATTTACCAATGCTAAACAAATAGAACTATAACATGAAAATTTTTTATTATAGAAATAAGCTAACTTAATAGCTATCATGTTAACATATTTCATATAATCAGATAACACGAACTCTTAAGCGAGTAAATTCTCTTATAAATAATGTTCGTAATCTAGGCCCAAGAAATAGAAAATATTGGTTGCAGGCAATTATAGATATCCAGTTAGTGTGGGACTTCTGTTTGAAAATTAATTTCTCACACAAAGTATTTTGAACATCTAGTACTTAAAAGGCTAGGCTGGGACATAGTACAAAGTTATTGTAACTAGATTCAATTTTCACAGATGTTAAAAATAAATGCAAGAGACAGATTTTGTTTTGGGGGGATGGTTCTAGAGATACATATTGTAAATTTTTCAATCTTTTTCCAACTAAGGAAAATGTTATTTGCTTAGGAATTTATTGTAATATTGAGTAGAAATATGTTTAAAATGTAGATTCTAATGAACCCACTTAAGTCCTGTTAGGAATTTCTCTGCTCTTCCTCTTCCTTTTTCTTTTTTCCCTTCCTGAGACAGGGTTTCTCTGTGTAGCCCAGGCCGTCCTGGAACTCACTCTGTAGACCAGGCTGGTCTCGAACTCAGAAATCTGCCCGCCTCTGTCTCCCAGAGTGCTGAGATTACAGGTGTGCGCCACTTTTGCCCGGCTTAGGAATTTAAATGTAGAATATTAGCTCTTTGAGAACCCCTTCAAACTAGACTTTTTTTTTTTAACCATCGTATTTTGTATTTTTTTAAGACATAGTAACTACAAGAGAGGGTGAACAGGAACAGCAGCAGCGTTACTGATCCTGGAGATACTACTGTCTGGTCAACAGCTTTGGTTGGTGTCTAGATAGGACTGAGGCTGCCTTGTCATGAAGAAGGTTTCTTTTGGTGTCCATACATGCAGTTTGGAAGCCTAGTTGTTTAATTGCATTTTTCAGATTTTGATTCTTTCTTAGGAAAGCGACAATTTTTAAGATGGTAGAATTTTCTCATTTTAAAGCTTTTAGAACCAACAGTAAGTAGTATAAGTGAATACATTCAATTCTGACTGAATCTGGCTCTGCTCAGCATGAGGCTGTGGTGATAGTCATTTAAGGAAACAAACAGGGTGCCCTTATTTCCTTCCTCCAACTTTCCCACCTCCCTGCCTGCATGTGATCTCAGACTTGCTTTGTAACAGTGCTAGCTAGAGACAGCACAATGCTGGTGGGGAGCCTGAACTGCTCTTCCTCATTGATGTTCCTGCTGCCCTCTGCTAGCAGTGAAGGAACTGAATCTGGAGTTGTTTTGAGAGCAAAGCGGGGGTGGGGTTAGGTCAGATGCTTTCTGCTCAGTTAGAATCTAAGTGTGAAAATTCAACTAACTTCTCTAGTTAAGAGCAAAGGGGGAAGGTGGTAAGTCTTTTCATTTTTCTCAGGGTTAAGCAGAAACCTGCACATGTATGCTTGGTAGTCTCCTTTCAAAAAGTCTGTAGCATAATACAGTTTAATTTTTAGCTTATTAGGTATAGTTGTATTTAATTACTTTTTAATGGATAAAAAGTATTCTGTGGTTTGAATAAAAACACTGTTATACCATTGTGACAACAATATCTAACCATTAGATTGCTATGTGCCCTTTGTACAACACTTTGAGGATACAACCAGAAAATAAACATTAGAATTTTTTCTTTCTTTGACAGACCTTCAAACCATTGGTTGAGAATAGTATACCCAGTTCTATCACTGCAGTAGAATTCCTTATAGATAAGCAACTGGATTTCTTAACAGAAGATAGTGCCTTTCAGCCATACCAGGTAAGAAACTTGTTCTTTTAATTTCATTCATAGTCAGGTATTTTTAATCATTGCTTTTATGTAACACTGTAGATATATGAGGAAGTAAAGGCATTCAGTATATTTTGATTATAACATTTCTTAGCAATAAATTTGTGCTGGGACTGTGTTGTGAATCAGGAATATTTTGGCTGGAGTTAAGATTACAGGAGTGAACACAGCAATCTTTGACTTGCTGTGTGTTAGAAGAGAATTGTCTAGACACCAGGATTACTTCTGTTTGTTTCTGGTTCTCTAAGGTAAAAAGGCTGGTCCTATCTATAAATGTATTTGAGGGTTTGGTTTTGTCATATACTTATATGTTTGTTTATGAGGTTGTTTGGTTTGTATGATTTGGAATCAAACCCAAGATTTTGAGCAGGATAATCACTTGCTTTCCCAAGTCTCACTGTTTTTAAAGAGAAAAATTTAAGTTGTTATAACTAAATAATTTAATAACTTAAGTAAATGCATTTTAGGAGGAAATATGTTTTCCAGTAGACAATTAGATTTAAATATGTAAAGAACTCATCACAACTATTAAACTATTTGTGGTGATTCCTATCTGTTATCCTGGGGTGTAGGAGACTGAAGTAGGAGGATCACATAGGAAAACTGACTCAGAAAGCAGAAAAGTGTGTTTGTGGGGGCAGGAGGTAGTGGTTCTGAATATATGTGTCAGCAGCTAAGTGCTCTTGGGGCTCTTGCTGAGGTCTGGAGGAGTTCCAAGCACCAACCAGAGGCAGGCCACAACTACCTATAGGCCAACTCTAGGAGAGCTGATGCCCTCTTCTGGCCGTTGGCTGGTTCCCTGCATGTGCAATGTATAGACAGAAACATGTAGATACCATGATAAGTAAAATTAAGTCCTTTGTCTTTTAGCAAAGTAAAAGACAATAATAACCTATTTTCTTAACCGTCTAGCTTATTGCAATTTTTAAATTTAAAAATGTTTACATTATTTTTATAGCAGGACTTTAACTTCAATATATATATACATTCGTTTGCATATACATATACATATATACATACATATATATATACATACACATATACATACACATATACACACACACATATATATATGTGTATATATATATATATATATATATATATATATATATATAAACATTCGTTTGCAGTTCCTTTTCTAGTGATCCTCTTCCCCCCCCCCCCCCCCCCCCCCCCCAGGGTTTCTCTGTGTAGCTCTGGCTGTCCTGGACTCACTCTGTAGACCAGGCTGGCCTCGAACTCAGAAATCCGCTGGTCTCTGCCTCCCGAATGCTGGGATCACAGGTGTGCACCACCACTGCCCTGCTTAATTAAATGTTTTAAGTAGTATTATAACTTGGTTAAACAAAAAAAGATGAAAGTAAGTTGGCTTTTTTTCCTTATGAAGAGTGGAAAGTTGATTGTTGTTTCCATGGGAAGAAGGAGGGGATTGAGTTAATGAGCAGTGAGTTGTGTGGAAGTTGTAACAATAAGGGAGCTGGAGACATACTGTTATTTACTGTTATTTCTCTTCTTTACACGGTGTAATTATTTTGTTTTAATTTTTGGTACTGTTAGCTTTTATTCTTGGCTTACATTTCTGACTAGAATTCACACCTAGTTCTAGTTTAGTAATAGAGGTGTTGGCACTTTCCCTTTGGGTTTTACTATAGGCCTTAGTATCTTTTTTTTTTCTTCTTCTTCCATTTCTAAAAGCCATCTAGATGTGCATGTAGGTGAGATAAAGACTGTCTCCAATTCATGGTGGTTTTCTTCTCTGCTTGCACTATTTGCCCCACGGAAATTTAGCTTGGATCTGAAGTAGAATAGTTTATGCATACTACTTTTAAAAATAAAGTCTTGGTGGTCTGCCTGCAACATGCTTGTTAAGAGCAATGTTCTAACACTGGGAGGTTGTGTGCCCCCATCCCCCAACACTTAGAAAATTCTTCTAGTTTCTGGTCATTTTGTGTTCTTTTTAATCAAATCAAAAGCACAGAAGCTAAACGTTTATATAGTTTGTTCAAATGTTTGGTTGATCTTGTTCAAAAGTGATCTAGACTGTTTTCCTAATAGATATGTATAAGCAGACATCTGGATCAGATATTCTGTATTTATGAGAACTGAGGTGATTCGCTGAAGTTGCCCCTTTGACATTTAATAAGTAATGTTTTCCCAAGAAAATGTATTAGCCTAAGAGTACTTGACACTTAGAGTGTTAGTTTATAGGAAAGTTATTATTCACAAGCATTTCCCTACCTCCCCACTTTCTTTTGAGATAGGATTAACCCTGTAACCCAGGCTATCCTACAACCTAGGAACCTCTTGCCTTAGCTCCCGGTGCTGTTAAGGGTTGTGAGCAACCTCACCGGATTGCAAATAAATCTTTAGTGGTTTTTTTTTTTTTTTTTTTTTCTTATTTTAAATTTGTTAAAAATATCTACATGCCCTTTAGGTGCTGCTTATATATGTTTTAGCCTGCTGAATGAACACACTGACAGAGGTCTAACATGGCTTAACTTCCTTTTCCATATGTATCCAAGCGTGGGAAATAGACACATTTGGAGAGAAAAATATTGGCTTATTTTATTTATTTGAGAATTATTTTTTGAAATCCATTATATAAGCAGTACCTTATATTTTTGGCATCTTATACATGGCATCTTTCCCTTCCTTGACATCTCTCAGTTGTAAAGGTAATCATGCGTAAATCAGGGGGAGTTTGAATGCCTACAACTTATTGCCACATTGTTTTCTGATATTAAATTTCATGAAGTTGTTTCTTTTTAATCAAGTTGGAATTATTCTTTAATAATGACATAGATAAAGAAGAGAGGTGCTTATCTCTTTCTTAACAATGGGTTTTTTATTAATGGTTTTGGGTTTTTTGTTTGTTTTGCATATGTTTTAGTCTATAGCAATGAGATTGAAGTTTCATATTAAAAACTATTCCAAAACTAATACCCCTCACCCCAATTCCTGAGTTCTCAATATTCTGTTCTGTAACAGTAGGTTCACTTTAGTTTGCTTTAACATTTGTACAGCCTTGCGCTCTCTCTCCCCCCTTTTATCTATCTATCTATCTATCTATCTATCTATCTATCTATCTATCTATCATCTGTCTATCTATCTACTTACAAGTATGGTGAGTGTTTTGCTTGCAGGTAGGTGTGTCTGTACCATTGTGTATGCAGTACCTTTGGGGCCAGAAGATGGCAGATGGCATTAGAGTCCCTGGAACTGGAATTACTGAGGGTTATGAGGTTCTTTGTGAGTGCTGGCAATCGAAGCCCTGTCTTGGGTATGAGCAGATAGTATTCTTACCCACGGTGCCATCTTTCTAGCCCCCAAACCATCCAAAACACACACAGGAACTGTGAGCACATAGATACAGTGTAAGGAAATTGTCTAAGAAGATGACTCAAGAATTAATAAGTCTGTTTACTTTAGGTCATTGCTCTGTATTCTACCCATTTCAAGGATTCATTTCAGTATATCAGATATCAGATTGCACCTATTCAATTATTTGCTCTGGTCAGTTTTTAGGTGACATGAAATTAGGTGTTTGCAGTATTTTGGAAAGAATGTTGACTGGTGAGAAAAAAATAATTGAACCAGTACTTCACAGACAGAACAGTTAATTACATTTAGCAGCAAGCATCTTTCACATTGTCAATTTTATTTTGTATTTATTTTCCTGTGCTCACAAAGGAATTGCTTCCTCCACTTAGTTTTCCTGATCATGCCCAGCTACAGCTACTACTCTTTGAAGCGCGGATGGGGGAAGGGCATAGAGAAAGGAAATAAGGAGCATGCTATTCCTTTTTTAAGTGGTGGGGTGGGAGGGTTAATTGCTTCTGTATTTGAAACTTTTCAGTTGTGTTATAATTGATTTTGCTCCACTTGAGAATGTGATTATAAAAGTTTACTTTTTTCCATAAAGTTTGATTGAACTTTTTTTGATCAGAGTTTGAATGGTAAAGATAGAACATTCAACTTTCAGCATGGTTTTGAAATCAGGGTGTCATGGACTTGGCGACCAGCCATGCACACACCTGCAGTGTTCAGGTCTATTGCCTCATACAGGATATAGAAGGGATGAGTTCTTGCCTGAAGCTTATATTACTCATCAATGGTTTTTTGTTGTTGTTGTTGTTGTTGTTTTGTTTGTTTGTTTGTTTTTCCTGCTTTGATAGGGATTCCAGTCCTCTGCTTTTTTTTTTCTTTAATTTAAAATAGATCCCTGTGCCCCCTCCCCCCACACACTATCTCGATTACAGTTTCTTCTCCCTCTTCCCAGTGTTGCCCTTCCCATTTGGATCTGCCTCCTTTCTTTCTCTCATTAGGAAACAAACGGGTTTCTAAGGGATAAAATAAAATTATTTTATTCTATCTCATCTTACACAGTGTTGTTCCCTGACCCCTGAGGGGAGGGATTTGATGGAGACATTCCATTTAGTGTTCCTGAATGTTCCAAAGTTTCTCACTCTTTGCTTAGTATCTGGCTGAGGATCTCTGTATTTGTTCTGATATGCGGCTGCAGGAGGCAGCATCTCTGATGGCTGACATATTAGTATAGCAGAATATCATTAGCAGTCATTTTAGTTTTTATGTTTGGACAATCCTGTGTGGTTTTTACCCTATGTCTCTGGACTGTCTAGTATCTGGTTTTTGGTCACACAGTTAGTGCTAGCTATGGGTTCCATTTCATGGAGTGGGCCTTAAGGCAAATCAGATATTGGTTGGCACTCCCGGAAGCTTTGTGTTACCACTACCATAGCAGATCTTGCAGGCAAGATACCATTGTAGATCAAAGGGTTTGTGGCTGGCTTGGAGTTTGTTTGTTTATTTTCCATTTTTCAAGGTAGAATTTGTCTGTGTAGTCCTGCTTGTCTTGGAACTCACTCTGTAGATGAAGTTGGCCTCAAAACTCAAGAGATCTTCTGCTTTTGCCGCCCAAATTTCATGTTTTTAATTTAATGTTTGTTTTTTTATTTTCTTTTGATAGCATGTACTTTCCTGTGCCAAAGACCTAGAATGTGAGCGTGAAGGCTCATGCAGGCACCAGCACAACACACGCCTCCATCTTTGCTGAGTTGTGTAGGTGTTGCCTTCAGTAGGGGGAATTTTACAACTAGCTTGGATTGGTTGGGGATTCCCACGGGACCACTTTGACCAAAAAGTCACTAGGATGCAACCCAGTCTCAGTACTGGAAAATTTATTTGGTAACAAAAGATAGTTGTTGCTCTCTCTCCCACATTACTTGGCAATTTCATTTAGGTCCCCTTCTTATATGTACATATTTTAGGAAGTTTCTGCTCTTACTAACTTTCCATACTATCTCTCAAATGCCTCTTAATTTCAGCTGTCTTCCCCTCTTGCTTCCCCTTCCACTTGACCTTTCCCATCTAGGCACAACTATCTTGTTTCCCTTTCCCAGAAGATCAGTTTGTCCTCTTTAATCTATTACTCTATATTTAATCTCTGTGGTTCAATGATTGTAGCTTGTTTATCATTGACTTAACAGCGTATATCCACATATTAGCAAATACACAACATACTTGTCTTTCTGTACCTGGTTTACCTCACTCAGGATGGTTCCTCGCTCCCACCTCCATCCCCTAGTTCCATTAATTTGTCTGCAGATTTAATTGTTTTAACAGCAAAGCAATACTCTATTACATTACTGCATTGTGTAAATATACCACATTTTCTTTCATTCTTCTGTTGAAAGACATGTAGTTTGTTTCCAGTTTCTGGCTATTATAAAGAGAGCAGAAGTGAACATGCTTGAACAAATGTCTGTGGTAGATGAAGCATCCTTTTGGTACATGCCCATGAGTGTTAGAGCTGCCTCTTGTGGTAGATTGATTCCAGTCTTCCTGCAGAACCTCAGTGCTGATTTCCATAGTGGCCTTACAGGGTTCCAGTCCCAGTGGCAATGAATGAGTGTTCCTCTTACTTCACATTCTTGCCAGCATGAGCTGTCACTTGTGTTATTGATCTTAGCCATTCTGACAGGTGTAAGAGACAGAATCTCAGAGTAGTTTTGATTTTCATTCCCTTGATGACTAAAGGTGTTGAACATTTTGAAAAAGTGTTTCTCAGCTATTTAAATTCCCTCTTTTGAGAATTCTCTTTTAGATCTGTACCACAGTTTTAATTGGGTTGTTTTCCTTTACTTGTTTGTTTTTTGAAATAGTGTTTTTTATTTTAGCTTTATTTATTTATTTGTTTATTTGTTTGTTTATTTATTTATGCATGCCCTGGGTTGTTCTGGAACTCACTCTGTAGATCAGGTAGCCAGGAACTCACAAAAGATCTGATTTCCTTAGCCTCCAGATCCCTGGGATTAAAGGCGTGCACCTGCACCACCATGCTATTTGTTTTCTTGATATCTAGTTTTTTTAAATTCTTTATAGTTTGGATCTTAAGTTAATCGTCTATTGGATATGTAGTTAATAAAAATCTTCTATACTGTAGACTTCCCCTTTATCTGAGTGGTGGTTTCCGTTGCCTTACAAAAGCTTTTCAGTTTCATGAGGTCCCATTTATTTATTTATTCATTTAAGATGTATTTATTATTATATCTAAGTACACTGTAGCTGTCTACAGAAACACCAGAAGAGGGCGTCAGATCTCTTTACAGTTGGTTGTGAGCCACCATGTGGTTGCTGGGATTTGAACTCAGGACCTTTGGAAGAGCAGTCAGTGCTCTTACCCGCTGAGTCATCTCTCTCCAGCCCCCGAGGTCCCATTTATTAATTATTGATTTTAGTTCCTGTGTCAGTGTTCCTGTGCCAGGAGTTCAAGGCTATTCTGAACTTTGTCTCCTGTCAGGTTCAGTGTCTGGTTTTATGTGGATCTGTTGTGTGTAGGGTGGTAAATAGGGATTTGTGTGCATTCTTCTGCATGCAGCCTTCTAGTTTGACCAGCAACGATTTGCAGAATATAATCTTGTTTCGTGTGTGTGTGTGTGTGTGTGTGTGTGTGTGTGTGTGTCCCTGCCTGCCTTTTTGTTTTGTTTTTTAAAGGTGTCTATAAGTGTGTGGATTTATGTCTGACTTTTCAGTCTGAGTCCATTGATCTGCATGTTATGTGTTAATACCATAATATTTTTGTTACTATACTTGTGCAAATTGGCATGAAGATGTTGATATTTCTAGCACTTCTTTTAGTATTCAGGACCACCCTCTGCTTTTAATTGTAATTTTAAAAATGAGACAAAGGACACTAGCAAACTTATAGATAGCCCAGCATGCCATGGTGATGCGTGGCTTTAATCCCAGCACCCCAGAAACAGAAGTAGGAGGATCTCTGACTTTCAAGATAGCCTGATATACACAGAGAAACCTTGTTTCAGGAAGCCAAAACAACCAAAAATCCTTCCTAGATATTTATGAACATTTTGCTTCTTTTTTGTCCCATTTTTGTCTATTCCATATAAGTAGTATAATGCTCAGGTGTTTTCCCTGGCATTTTAGAATTTAATTATTCTTTGTATTTGAAATTCTGGACCATAATGAGTTATTAAATTTAGAAATGGAATTCTTGGTGCCACCACTTTTCCCCTTGTAGTGTATAAACATTATAGATACAGTGTGACTGGAGCCATAGCCACAGGGCTACAGCCTGGTGGGCTGGTTAGTGGGGTAACCAGAGACTTCTTTGTTCCTGAACTAGAGAGTGCTCACCTACTTAAAAGAAAAGTCTGTGCTTATTATTTATTATTTGTGTGGGTGCATTATGAGCCATGTCTCTCATGTGAAGGTCAGTGGAGTTGATTGTCTCCACGGTGAGAGTCCTGCATTCTAACTCAGGTTGTCAGGCCTGATGTGTCTTTATGATTTATCTTTTTAACGTGTGTAGGTATTTTGCTTACAACAGTAGCAGTCAGGGTTCTTACCCCCTGGGCCCCACCTGCCAAGAGTCTTTATATGTGTTTGCATTGGGCTGCATCTGAGGATTTGTAGTTCTCTGAGGTCCTTGCACATGCTAGGCAGGCAATCTACTAGTACCCCAACCCATTTCAACCTATAATTTTCCCACCATTTTTTTTATAACTAAAATTGTCTGAGATTTCAGGATATCCTAAGGTAATTGTTACCTAGCACAACTGGTTTACTAAAAATAGTCAGACAGTTGGCTAAGATAAGGCAGCAGCAGTTTAGGAGGTGTAGTGTAACACTCATTTGTTTCTCAGGAATTTCTGCCACTGTTGCTGTAGAGTTGGAGTTGCTTTGTAATCAGGAGGAGAAAATTCAAGTAAAGAAAAATCTAGCCTCTGAATAGCCTAGTAGGAAAATTAATGAGTGGTGTGGTTAGAACTATGCTTTCTTGAATTAAGTAATTAATATAAATGGCACACTGGCAACAAAACTCCTAATAATTTATGAGTAGATTTATTTCTCCACATGCTGTGGTGATACATGCTGTTAGTAGTTTACAAAAGAAAATAAACAAGATGTTGTTACATTACTTTAGAGGGCTAAGAAAATGACTGGCTTTTTCAAACTTACTCTTTGTTTAATTTTGTTTTGTTTTCTTTTTTTTTTTTTGGTGGGTTCTTCCCCCCCCCTCCTATTTTGGTTCTCCCTTCTCTTCCCTTTCTTAGTGGCAGATTTGGGTAAGATTTCATGATGACTACACACACACACACACACACACACAATCTCACCAACAGTCCTCTCAAATCAGACTTTACTGTTAATACTTGTTCTCTTTCTAAAATGTGCTAGACCCACATCTGTAATTTCAGTACTCTGGAGACTGAGGCAGAAGGAGCTTAAGTTAGAAGCTAGCATCGAACTTCTCCCCGTCCAGTCTTTTTCATTGTGTGGGGAGTCATTGTGAAGGTATTAGCTTGGCCTGGGTAAAGCCTTGAAGCTGGATGAAATAGTTGATATTTGAAGTTCCTTCCTAGCACTGTGAACTTGTTTGTAAAACAAGTTTGTAAAAACAAACAAACAAAAAAGTCAGTCATTTCTGAACAATAGTAACTCAATCAAGTTTAAAACCATAATTGGTTTAGTCTGAGAGAAGAAGCGTTTTTATCCAAAACTGGGTTTATCTAAAGAAGAAACTTTTGAGTTATGTAGTACTAGATACAAGTGAGAAAGTCTGTCAACCTAGAAAACCAAGATTGGATTAAACAGCATTTACTCAGAGCTTTCTGTCCTGTTTTTCTGTGGTTTCTAAATTATATTTTGGCTGGAATGAAGCACATTCCCTAAATTTTCATAAGCTGTCTCCCTTTTCCATTTCCAGTGTGCATTCATGTTAGCATTGCAATGGAATTTTGAAGTACTTTTCTAAAACGAAGTGAGTGCCATCTGAAAGCTGAGGCTATATGTATGGCATCTATATTCTGCCAAGAATGTACTGTGAACTGACTACTGATGGATTATTGGTTTGGTTAAAATTAGCATCCTTGGGTAGGCATGGCCGGGGGGTGGTCTAGATGAAACCAAAGCAGGAAGCAACTCTTGTTTAGTTGGCTTTATCCCATTTCTACTAAAAAATGACAGCTTGTCCTACTAGAACCTAGCTGAAACCCAGATAATAAAAAATGGACCTCAAAACCAAGAGAACCAGCTACGAAATTTGTGCTTCCTTAAGTGGTACTTGTATGTGTTTAAGAATTGCTGTGTTACATTTTAATATTACTTTTGGTGTATTTTTTTATATCCTCCACCTACCTAATTTCATAACATCCTGATTTCAATGGCAATTATAAAACATGATCATTAAGATCTCATAAGTTAATATCAAGGTAAACCATGATTGTTTTAGTCTCTTAAGAGACATCAAACCTAAAACTCAGTTGATCTCAAAACCAACAATTCCATATGTGCTGTCATTAAAATTCTCACTTCTCATGACTGCAAAACATGCTGACTGAATCCGTGGAGGCAGAGACATGCTACTGTGGCTAAGCATGGCCTAGAGTATGGACTGTTGTGCAGTACCGAGATGAGATACAGAAGTCGCCACACCAGTTCTTTGCTGCTGCTCTACATGTTCTGTAATTACAACGACCCCCTTATCCATTTGTGTTGTTAAGAATTTAAAGTATGTGAAGTTATGCTTGTAGGCATTGATTTCTAAAGATTCTACATCACTTCTAGATAGTCTTTCAGATTTTCTTTCTTTCTTTCTTTCTTTCTTTCTTTCTTTCTTTCTTTCTTTCTTTCTTTCTTTCTTTCTTTCTTTCTTTCTTTCTCTCTCTCTCTCTCTCTTTCTCTCCTCTCTCCCCCTCTTTCTTTCTTTCTTTCTTTCTTTCTTTCTTTCTTTCTTTCTTTCTTTCTTTCTTTCTTTCTTTCTTTCTTTCTTTCTTTCTCATTTTCTCTCTTTTTCTCCCCCCCCCCCTCTCTCTCTCTCTCTCTCTCTCTCTCTCTCTCTCTCTCTCTCTCTCTCTCTCTCTCTCTCTCTCTCTCTCTGTTTTTCAAGACAGGGTTTCTCTGTGTAGCCCTGGCTGTCTTATAACTCACTCTGTAGACCAGGGTGGCCTCGAACTCAGAAATCCGCCTGCCTCTGCCTCCCAAGGGCTGGGATTAAAGGTGTGCACCACCATTGCCCAGCTTTCTGCTTTTTTTTTTTTTTTTTTTTTTTTTAACCAGTCAAAACAGGGTGATCATTTATTTATTCCTTTTATCTAATGCAAAGTTTTACTAAAGCTCAACTATATTATTTAAAATTACATTTAATTTGTGATATATTAAATTATGCTTTTAAAAATTAAAATTTCCAAAATTTTTATGTGGTATTTATATTAGACATATAGGATTCTTCAGATTCCGTTTGAGAACCTAGGGAGAGGAGAAAGGACAAGAATATGTGGAACCACGCATATAAGAAAAGGGAAAATCTGGGTTAAAGAATCTGATGGTGATGTTCACACAGCTAGCGGGAGCAAAACCAAGAACCTCTGCTCACAGATTGAGATACTGAGCAGGTATTTTCACTGTACAGAGCGAGCAGTCACATGGGAATAACTAATGTTTATATACTAGTCTCTTGTATTATCGATTTCTAACTACAAACCACGCCTCCCCCACCCCCATTTTTGTCAGTACAACTTCCCTGTGGTTTCCACACAGACAGAGAGCTATCATCTAAATCCATGCATTTCTTTTCTATGCAGCTTAAGATGTTTCTCATTGGTCTGTTTCCAGCATTCTGGTTTTCTTCATGTGGAATATATTATTTTGAAGACATAGATTTGTTCAAAGTTAAGTTCAAAATTAAAAGCAAATCAACAAAGACTATTAAGTATACCTCTGTTAGCCTGTCCAGAATTCATCTCCCCTATTAGCTCTGACTAAAGATAAGACAGTTCTCCTTAACAGATATTAGTTGATATGTTGGAGGTTGTTAATTTATATGTGTGAGATCCTGTTGTACTAGAATTCTGTGTCGTTATAAAGATTAAAATCTGAGGGAGGAAAGGACCCCTAAGAAATACAAAAGTGCATAAAGGCCAAAGACAGTATATATCATCAGATACCAGAAAATTAAAAGGAAATTAACTTCAGTTGTCTTAGGACAAGTGTAAATTGGCTGTGCCACTAGGACATTAAAGTTGGTCAAATGAACAGCAGAACGAATACACTGAATGGTCCACTCATGCAAACCTTACCTTTTATCATCTTCCTGAAAAGGTATAGTGGTGATGAGAAGGGGTTGTTTGAATTAACAATTTAATATTATTAATTACTGTTATTATTATTATTATTACTACTACTACTGCTGCTGCTACTACTACTACTACTACTACTACTACTACTACTACTACTGTTATTAATTTGAGATGCCTTACTGTGTAGTCAGGGTCTTTGATTCCAGGCTGGCCTAGCTCATAGAGAACAACCTGCCTCTGCCTTGAGTGCTTGTGTGGACTGCTACCCTGTGCTGAGCTGAGCTGAGCTGCGAAGGAAGGAAGGAAGGAAGGAAGGCATCTTTTGAAAGCAATTTAAATGGAATTAGCCCTTGGCTTTCAATCTTTTTGTCCCCATTGCATTTGGTTAGAGGAAACAAACAGCGTAGTACAAACTTCAGTGGCACCACAGTATTTATCAGGATTGCAGTTTCCCAGCCTTGTCATCATTTTAGACAGAACCCTAGCAGTCTCTTTATTCCACCTACTCTAAGTCTTGGTAACCTATGTTCTACTTTCTTTGTGATTTGCAAACACTAGATATTGCACTTACTGAAAATTTCACAGCACCCTTTTTAAAGGCTTGTTCATTTAGTATGTCATCTTCCGATTTAACCCTTATTACAGCATATGCCAGAATTTAATTTTTTTGTGTGTCTGAGAGTTTCATTGTTTTTTACTACATTTTATTTTTCATTTTGAAGGTTGTTTGGACTTTTTCTTTTGGCTGTGGTGTATAATGCTAGTGTGAATAATGCTACAGTTAGATATTACTGTCTTTCTGGGGTGTGTGTGTGTGTGTGTGTATCTGTCTTTTGAGGGGCTGAGGAATATTTTGACAGTCTCACTATAGCTGCTCAGATCACGCTAGCCTAGAACAGAACGTACTGCCCCTATCTCATCTCACAATCCTCCTGCTTCAGTCTCCTGAGTTCTGGAATTTAGGTAACTGTTGGCTAGGATCACAGGTATCAGTAACTGTAATTAGCACACGCGCGCGCGCGCGCGCGCACACACACACACACACACACACACACACCTACCTGTTTGAGAAACAGCAGTTCTTTCCCTGCTGGTTTTACCATGTCATTGTGTCTTTCAATACACAAGTTTCCAGTTTCTTGGAATCACCATGCTTGTTATTTTCTTTTCCTTCTGTGAGGAGCCACACCTTAATGTGATTGTAGTCTGCATTTGCCTACAGTTACTGACAGATCCTGTCTCACTATCTGAATGAGAACCAGTCTTTGTTCACTTCAAAGGAAAATTCCTTTTGAGTTAGAAACATGAGATACCCAGGGTTTTAGCCCTTTCTTAAGGACATGGCTCACAGCTATTCTGTTGGTTTTCTTTTTTTCTCCTGGTAACATGTGATGGACAAATGTTTTTATTTAATGATGTGCTTTGGATGCGACAGGAAATCATTGCCAAATTCAGTGTCACGAGGATTTTCTGAATGTATTCTTCAGAGATCTTAGGCTCTCAGCCCCCTTCCCTACAGCTACATATTGTGTTCAAATGATTGTTAACAAAATAACTAACAGCAATTACTGTGTTCTGTCATTGAAATTTTATGAATGTTCTAGATAAAGCTTGGTTTCATAACTCCTATATAAGCTATTAGGCAATAGATTAGACCTTTGTAGGAAACAGATGTTTGAGGTTTGAGCAAAAGGGCAACTGTGGTTGCTGAGCTGTGACATCTGGCCATTCACTTGTATCTGGCCATTTCACTGTTATTTTGAGTTTGAAGACTGACAGGATACTGGATTCTCTCTCAGCATAGAAGAAGGAGTGTGTGCTTCATTAAACACTCATGTAGTAAGTTCTAAAATAGTTTATTTCATAGTGCTTGTAAACTGACAGAGACGCGTGTCTTCTTAGAAATAGGATTCTCCTAGAAATTGGATGGAAACTGGAGATGTGGTTTGGTAGAACAGCACTTGCTAATGCTCCAGGTCTTGGTTTGATTTTCACAGTGCTGAAAACAAACAAAAATAAGATGGGGAAGAAAAACTGAGAGGCAGGAATGTTTCCCCATAGGAACAGAAACAAAGAGAAGAAGGGGAAGGAAGTGGAAATTGGTTTATGAAATTGGGGGATACTTCAAAGGGTGGGATCTACTGAGTAGGCCAGCATTGGGTTCAAAGGCTGTCTGGAGTCATAAGAACCAGTCTTCCTTGGAAGGCCTCTTAAAACTTTGAGTCGATTGTGGAGGGTAATCCATTACTCAGACTCTTCTTACTTACAAAAGTCCCTTTGTAGAAACCTGAAGACTGATATTTGACCAAATATCTGCACACCATAGCATAGCAAGGTGCACAGATAACTGCCACTGGTGCTATTGCTATCTGTTATTGTTTGTTTTGTCTTGAGTTATCGGAAGGCAGGTTTTCTGTGGCTCTGTAGTGAATGCCCTTGTCTCTTCACAGTCACTTTGTGATATTTAGTTGTCAAACTGTCTTTCTTCTTCCCCCCTTTGCAGTGCTGTTGAGGCCGCAGCACCGTTGGGCCACAGATCTACGACATCTGGCAAAGTAGATGCCTTCAGAGCACTACTGCCTGGTTAATTGTGAAATTATCAGCTTACAATAAAGCATTTATATTGCCTGTTAGGTGTGAGGCGGTGTCTTCCATACCAAGTGCTTACGTTATTCACAGTTGTTCCGTGACTGCTGAACCTACCTATTGGGTAGATGCTATTAATTATAACTGCATAATATGCTTCCATTTGTTCTTAAATGGGAGTCCTCGTAGCCCGCTGATTTATGATTGATACAAAATAGAAAGCTTTTTGTTTTTTAATATTAAGTATGTTCCACATGATCTCTGAATGAGAATCAGAACTAGAACTACACAAAAGTCTGGTTCTTAGTTAGCAGTTTGTGTTCTCTTTGCCATTTGGAGAATAGCCTTGTTTTTTTTTTTTTTCTTTTCTTTTTTTCTTCTTTTTTTAAAATACAGATTTCTGCAATTTATATAATAAATCCAAATCTGAATTTGTAACATTTCTTCAACAGCTCCATAGAAAGATAACTTTTATCTTGTTTCTCTTACATGTTTTATCACAAGAAATTAGTTTCTTTCACACAGCTTGAGGCTCCGTACTACAAAAGATGCTGAAGACTACGACGTTGCGGTTGAACTCAACCTGCAGTACACACGGTGCCTAGTGTTAACAGAAAGCTCTCTTAATATTTATTACATATGTGTGAACAAACTTGTCTTAATTGGTGGCATGTGCCTGGCATACTGTTGGGAAGCACTGCACAGTATGGCTGCTGTAGAGGACTAAGGTCAGTACATACAAAGTGTGGTTGTAGAGTAGAATAAATTGCTAGATTTTATTCAAACATGCTTATCTAGATATTTTTACAATATAAAATCTATCCTAAGGAATTTTGACCCGTTTGGAACAGACAGGTTAATTATTAGAGAGCTAGGAATTGTTAGTGCGGCAGAGTTCTTGCCTGTCAGATGCTGGGCAAGGTATCTAATTCACTAAATCTAATTACTACTGTTGACTGCTGTCTTTCTGAGCTTCTGCATCTAAACCCAGGGCTCCTTTCATACTAAGCTTTTGTTTTACCAACGGATGTGCATACACTAGCTCAGCAAGTTAATTTATATAATTTTTTAATTTAAAAAGTAGTACATAGTACCCTTTTCATTTATTGGTGTCCGCTTCTATTTGTTAATGTATACAAAAGCACACATCGTGTTCTGAAATTGTGATAAAGAGAGTGTATATGGTATTTATATCAGACTCTAGGAGTGTGGATTCAAGAAATGAATAACTACAAGGCTTGCCTTGCATGTGTGATGCCTTGGCTTTAAATCCCCGTAGTATAGAAAGAGGGATGGGACTTGCCTTTTGTATAAATGTCAACCCATGGTGTATATGTTTTCAAGATGCCCTTAGACGTTTGAGAAGTGCTCAAAATAAGCCCACAGTTTCATACATAGCTAATGAAACATTTTGTTTCTGCTCATAAAATAATGTCACATAATTATTAAATTTTACATTCTTCTGTTTTATTCAGTGTGTATTTTTTTCTCAGCCAAGATTCTTCTGTTTTATATGTAATCTCAACTTTATTTTTATTTTATTTATTTATTTATTTATTTTTTTTTTGGATTTGGTTTTTCTGAGACAGGGTTTCTCTGTGTAGCCCTGGCTGTCCTGGAACTTACTCTGTAGACCAAGCTGGCCTTGAACTCAGAAATCCGCCTGCCTCTGCCTCCCAAGTGCTGGGATTACAGGCATGCGCCACCACCACCACCACCGGCTCAACTTTTTTTTAAATTATGAATATGAATGTTTGGCCTGCATGTATGTATGTATGTACGTACATATGTACGTATGTACGTACGTGCACTGCTTGTATGCCAGGTGCCTGCAAAAGACAGAAGAGGATTTCAGAACCCCTTGAACTGGAGTTATGAATGGCTTCGAACCACCATGTGAGTGCTTAGAATTGAACCCTGATCCTCTGTGAGCACAATAATAAGTGCTCTTAGATGCTGAGCTGCCTCTCCAGCCTTCCTGTTGGCTGGGAACAATGGTTGTGAGGGGTTCCTCCCAGCCAACAGTTTAGTTCCTGCATGTGTCTTATATTTTGTGTCACATTTACTTTTAATTTCCACTGTTAGAGTAATTTTGAGCTTGTATCACAGCTGCAGGATAAGACTTGCATGTGTAGGATCCCCCTTTTTGATCTTCAGCAGCACGAGGAGTAGTTCTGATTGATGGATTTGTTTCTTTGGAGTAGTGTTTTGTTTTGGGGGGTTGTGCTAAAGCTTTTGTTGTTCCTTTTCCCTTATATGTCCTAAATTTACATTTCCCAGCATTGGCCACAGTGCCAGGCCCTATTCACGTGTTACATGTGGGAAGTATACACGTTACGCTTCTACTGCAGAGTACTGAACTCGGAAGGACAACACGAGTCAGACACACATTTGAGAGTCACTGTCACGTCTCCACTCTGAGATGAGCCCTTCATTTCTGTGGCATCATTTTGTGTGCTTCTGTGAACTTGTGTTTCCTTACACAGCCACTCCAAATTATCACTACTCTACTAAACTTCCTTCTTTTCTACTAGTAAATGACCTTTCTCCTACTTCACAGAGGAAATTGAGGTCACAGCAGGAACCCCCGTAACTTCCTGTTCTTAGACCTATTTTTGTACCTTTTTTTTGCCTGCTTTGTTTCTTCAAAGTTAAGTCCATTGGTGTTTCTTCAGTTTTACAAATATTTCTTGGGTTGTTTGAAGAGGAGAGTGAAGGTGGGTGGGGTGAGATTTGTAGATTGAAGGAGCTGAGCAGGGAAGGAAGGGCAAGAGCCATCATGCATAAGGATCTGAGTTTCTCCCCAGGACCAAACTGACCTCATGCAGGCACACATGAGTAAATATAATATACAAGTTTTAAAAGTACATCTGTGCAAAGTGAATAAATAAAGCCTAAATGGGGCAAGAAATCATCAACTAGAACAGAAAATGGAAAGGCCATGCAGTAAGATCATCCTAAGAATAGAAGACTATAGAAATTAAGAGGTGTCAGCAGAGATAAGGCACTTAAGTGGAGCTTAACAGGCTACAGTAAAGCTTTGGTTCTTACAAGTTTGGATTGGAAGCCTCCAGAGGGTTTAAGCAGAATTTAAGTGATGTGATTTTCTTTCCCTTAATTTTATTTTGTTCTGTTTATATATGTGAGTGTTGTATCTGGGCGTATGTTTGCACACCAGAAGAGAGCATCACATCCCATGGGACTACAGTTACAGACTGGTATGAGCTATCATGTGGGTGCTGGGAATTGAATTCAGGACTTGGAAGAGCAGCTCGTGCTCTTAACCAGCAATCTTTTCATCCTCAGCTCATAGAATAGTAAATTCAGCTCCCAACAGTGAGTCATTTCATGAGCAGTATTGCTTCATTTGTAGTCGTCCTTCATTTTAAAGAATTGAAGATTTAATTTTCCTTTTTGCTTTGAATGTTTTGCCTGCATATGTGTGTGTATGCCTGGTGCCTTTGGAGGTCAGAAGAGAACTTTGGGCTCTCTGGAACAGAAGTTAACAGATGGTCATGAGCACCGTTTAGTGTTGGGGAACAAACTCAGGTCATCTACAAGAACAAGTACCCTTCCAGTTGATGAGCGTGCGCGCGCGCGCGCTCGCGCGCACACACACACACACACACACACACACACCATCCCCATTGTTTTGTTTATTCATTGAGACTAAGTATTATGTATCCCTAGAGTATCTTTGTAATTGACTGCATGTTAAAGCTAGCCTTGAACTTATGGTGCTCTGAGCCCCTGGACCCCAATTTTAGAATCATCTTTTTAAAAATTTTGATGTATTTACATCATTCTGCTTTCCTTTTTCTCTCTTCAGTCCCTCCCATATTACATACCCCACCCACCCCAAAATCCATGGCCTCTTTTCCTTTTACACACATACATATACACTTACAAACATATTGTAAAATAAATAAATACTACCTGTTTAGTCCGTCTAATGTTACCGGTATGTATGTGATTTCTGGGCTAACTATTTGTTATTAGATAGCCAACTGGGAGGTGCTTCCCTACGGAGGTCCATTTTCCTTATTTAGCAGTCCATAGTTGTCCCTATAGCTCATGTTAGGGCCTCTTGAGTTTGCTCATTCCCTGTTAGCATGTCCTGCTGGTGGTGTCATTGTTTAGGTCTTGGTTAGGTTGTCATCTTGATGAGTCTTCCTGGGTGTAGCCTCCCTGACATCTCTAGGAGATCCAATCTCAGATCAAACTTCTGGTTCCTCTGGCTCTTACAGTCTTTATGTGTGCTCTTCCACTTGAGTGCTGTTATAAAGGAAGTCCCATATGCCACATTTCATCTGTTTTTTTTTTACATGTATACACATGTAAATAATAAATAAAAAATAGCTAATCTCTTATCTGTGCTAGTCAGCTTCTCCCTTGTAGTTTTAATATTAAGTGGCTTCTCAATTTGGTTGTTTACTATTTTACAACTCACTCTAAATGGTGTCAGGTTTCAATTTTTTTCCTGTATTCTGAATCAAATTCTATACAAAATCTCATGTCTACTATTAGATAATTATTCATTTAGCCATTTGTATATTCTGAGTACTTCCAAGATAAATTCCTGTCCTCATAGAACTTAAATTTTACATGAGGTATGGTAGATAATGAAAACAATAAGCAAACTGTCATAATAAGCATTTTAATAACTTCTATGACAAAGTGAAAAAAATAGAGTAATTTTAGAGCCATTAGAATTGAGAGAGTGGGGGCTGCACCTTTAACCCAGCACTCCTGAGGCAGAAGCAGATAGGTCTCTGCGAGTTCGAGGCCAGCCTGGTCTATAGCATGAGTTCCAGGACAGCCAGGGCTACACAGAGAAACCCTGTCTGTCTCAAAGAAACTAACCCTACCCCCCCACCCCCAACGCGTGCCAAACCAAAAAAAAAAAAACCAAAAACAAAAAGAAAGAAATTGAGAGGGTGGTCACTGGGCGGCAGTGCAGCACTGCAGAGTCCTGGAGGCAGTGTTGTGAACAGTGCTGTCTGACAGGGAGACAGCCTAAGATGGACATGGCTGGTCTGTACCATTGCAAATATGAAAACTATATCAAACTATCTAGCATTATGATTCCAGCATTTTGTTTTTATTTTTGATCCTTGTGAATTCTTTATAATGCACAGTCATCGTTTTCTTGTTCAGATTGCTACCTGAGAAAGTTTTTGGTTCCTGTCTCCCTTATTTATCCATCTCCTCCTGTCACTGTTTGTTGTCTCACCCACGGTTGGCTGCACTATTTAAAGGGCTCCCTATCTGCATTTAATAAATACTTACTATGTCCTTAAGAGTCCTCAGTACACTCCATTGTTTGACCCTTCTGTGTTTGCATGAGTGTTTCAGTTTTCCCCTGATCTCCTGTACTCATGCAAGTACCTTTTGTATTTTTTGAAGATTTAACTCAAAGAACTAAATTTTTTTCCTCAGTTTACAAAAGGACCACTTTCTCTTTAGAGGTAACTTTTCCTGTTGCACCAAACTAGCTCTCTGGTCTTTCGCACTAAAGCATGTGTGAATTCTGTATCCTAGATGAAATTTTTTGCATTATGTCTCTTCCACTGGACTTGGAATGTTCTTGGCAGGAATGCTGTCTTATGTGCCGTCAGCCCCCTGACATAGTAATCAGTCGTCACTAGGCTTCAAAATCTTGTGTGGGGGGGTGGGGAATACTGATAGTAAATTTATTAATACAGGCAGAGAGACCGTTTCAAACATAATTAGACAATTCAGTCTAATTCAGTCTTTTGTACAGTGGAATAAAGAAGGTCAAAAGAGAATGTTTTAATAGCGACAGATTTGGATAGCACAAGAGGTTGTGAAGAGAAAGTATAAGAAAGGGTACTACTTGAATTATGATTGCATCTTTTTTGCTTCTTTTGGATTTGGTTTTTTCGAGACAGGGTTTCTCTGTATAGCCCTGGCTGTCCTGGAACTCACTCTGTAGACCAGGCTGGCCTCGAACTCAAGTGCTGCCTCTGCCTCCCAAGTGCTGGGATTAAAGGCGTACACCGCTGCTGCTGCTGCTGCTGCTGCTGCTGCTGCTGCTGCTGCCGCCGCCGCCGCCGCCGCCGCCGCCGCCGCCGCCACCGCCGCCCGATTGATTGCATCTTAATATAGTTATAATAATGACTCCTATGAGTATCTGTAAAAGCTTAAATTATATTTAGAAACATATTCACGTGTAACTCACATAATTAAAGAATTATTATAGTATGAGTAAATTTTAAAACTAAGTGTTGTTAGAAAACAAGTTTTCCTCTGTGCTAGACTGAATACATGTCCATTTAATTGCTAGCATGCATGCGTGCCCTGTACCACTAAGGTACATCCTGAGCCCAGATACCCTTTCTTCCTAGAAAATGGTAGCGAGCATTTTAATACCTTCACACTCTCCACTTCTTAAACAAACAACAAAAAGACAGGGTCTCATTGTTGCCACTGTGTGGCCTGGAATTCAATGTAGACCATGCTGGTTGGCCTCAGAGCTCACAGAGATATTTGCCTGCCCTCTGTTCCTACTGCTGGGATTAAAGGCATGCACCACCATGGCTTGCTCCCCTTTGTTTTTAATAGTAGGAATTCTTATTTATATTAAACATCACTTTAACAGTAGAAAATAAGTGTTGAATATCGTTGTCCAGTACATCTTGTACACTGCCATCCTTAATAGTATTGTGCTATTGAAGTATTTTGTTACTGTAAAACTAATTTTAGGTTTCCCATCCCACATTTCTTCCTATGTTCTCTTTTCTTCTCTTCCTCCCTCTCCCTCCCGCGAGCGCGTGTGTGTGCGTGTAGCCCAATGTAGCTTATTCATCCTGTACCTCCTAAGTACTGGGGTTAGAGGTGTGTGCAGACCTTTATTGCAATTTTCATAACAATACATATCTCATGTGTTTGCAGTTGTATGTATGTATGTATGTATGTATGTATGTATGTATGTATATATGTATGTATTATCAAAGTTCTCCCAGAGCTCCTGAGCTCAAATATGACTCACCCCAGGAATCATTCCAATTTGAAGTAGATTTTTTTAAAGATGACTTATTATGTGTGTAAGTATTTTGTCTACATATATACATGTGTATATACTATGTGCACACCTAATACTCAGGCCAGAGGGCTCCAGATTCTGTGAACCTGGAGTTATGGGCCATTATGAGCTACCATGTAGGTGCTGGGAGTTGAACTCAAGACCTCTGGAAGAACAGCCAATGCTCAACCACTAAGCTATCTCTTCAGCATCCTCCCCCCCCCCCCCTTTCATTCTTTTGATATTTTTGAGACAGGGTTTCTCTGTATAGCCCTGGAACTCACTCTGTAGACCAAGCTGGCCTCGAACTCAGAAATTCACCTGCCTCTGCCTCCCAAGTGCTGGAACTAAAGACGTGTGCCACCACTGCCCGACTCCTCTCCTGCATTCTTAAGAAAAGAGGAATGAATGGCATAGTAGTTTTCAGGTGTGTGTGTATAGTCTATTTTTACCATAGAAGCCAAGTAAAAGTATAACGTAGCTCAGAAATCTGTAGTTCAGAATTAATTAGAAGTTATATAAATACATTTTAATCAAATGTTCATTACACATAAAAACTAGAGTATAACTTTGAGATTTGTTCTTTAAGAATCAGAAAGTCATAGATGAAACTTTATGTATATACTCTCTGAGTTAGCTGGGCTTTCTATTGCTACAACAAAATACCAGGACCAAAGAAACTTGGGGAGGAAGGAGCTCACTTGGCTTATACTTCACAGTACTGCTTATCACCAAAGGAAGTCAGGACAGGAAAACAAGCAGGGCTGAACCCAGCCAGAGGCTGGAGCTGATGCAGACCACAGAGAGGTGCTGCTTACTGATTTACTTCCCCATGGCTTGCTCAGCCTGCTTTCTTATAGAACCAAGGATCACCAGTCCTGGGATGACACCACCCTCAATGGGCTGGGCCCTCCCCCATCAGTCTCTAATTTAGAAAATGTCCTACAGATTAACTGCAGCCTGATTTTATGGGGGGCATTTTTCAGCTGAGGTTCCCTCCTCTCAGATCACTCTAGATGTGTCAACCTGACATGACCTAGCCGTATCACTCTGTTAGTTTATATATATAAACTAACTTTCATTTTACTTAGGTTGAACTCCCCTGTCGTGGATTGTTTTTCTTTTAAGCCCAAGATGTTCTTGAATATTTTCAATTATGACCTTAAAAAGCATTCAAGAGTGCCTCTGCCTAGTTTGAGGTAGATACAGTTAGTAAAGTGTGTTTAGTAGATGTTGTAAGCAGGTGACTCAGCTATATGTACTCTATGTCAAAATATGGCTTGAAAAGACATTTCCTTCTTGCTTTCTAGATTTTTAAAAACGTTCACAAGTATTTAAGACATCAAAAAGAATTGTGTGAATTTAGAAGGAAACTCCCCCCCCCCCCCAGGGTTTTTCTGTGTAGCCCTGGCTGTCCTGGAACTCACTCTGTAGACCAGGCTGGCCTCGAACTCAGAAATCCGCCTGCCTCTGCCTCCCAAGTGCTGGGATTAAAGGTGTGCGCCACCAACGCCAGGCGAAGGAAACATTTTTTAATAGCTTAAAAAAAAAAAAAAAGACAGTATCTCTCTTTGTGTAGCCCTGGCTATCCTAGAACTCAATATGGAGACCAGAATGGAGTTGCACTTACAGAGATCCGCCTGCCTCTGGCTCCCAGAGTGCTGGGATTAGGCTTGGCTTGGTTGTTAATATGATTGTTTTTAAATAGTATATAGTTTACTCTGGTAACCTAGGATGGAGAAGGCCTCATATGGTACTGCAAATTGTAAAAATGCAGAAGTATTACAGTTCTTTACATTTTTCTTATCAACGGATTTATCTAAAACAAAAAACCCCGTGGATTAATTTTACTCTTTGTCTCCCTTTCTTATTTTCAAAACAGGGTCTTGCTGTAGAGCCCTGGCTAGTCTACACCTCTTTGTAGGGTAGGCTGCCCTGCAGCTTCAGAGCTCTGCATGGCTCCGCCTCTCACAAGTTGGTAGGAGGCATGGACTGCACTGCACTGCTGCTGAACAGGGAAATAAGGCTATTTGAGTTGTTTTTCTAAAGTTGTTGAGGGCAATGGTAAATTTTGTTTGATAAATTTTATTTATAAATTAGTAACTTAGAATTGTCCTCATTTCATGAGACCATGTAATGAGCTATTGAAAACACAGCCGAGTTTTCACACATTTGATTCTATGTTACATGAATCATTGAAGAAGTAGAAAGGCCTTGGCATGGCTGTTGCTTATTTGCTTTCCAACTGGACACTTTGGAGGAAAAGTACTTAGTTTATGATTTTCTGTTTAGTAGAACAAATAATCATCATAGTTATTGCTAAGATCAAGGGATTAACTGGCTGGAGTGGTGTTCAATCTTAGGACATACTTAACTGCATGAGGCCCTAGAATTCCCACCTCCTGGGATTGTCCTTGGCTGTGGCTTGGGACACTGGTTCCAGTGCCCCTCTGCCATGTGGATTCAGGTCACTAGGCTTGATGGCAAACACTTTTACCTGCCAGTCTGTCTCCGATACTTTTGAGTTTTCGAACATTTTTTAAAGTTATTTTTACCTGTGTCAAGTAGTGCATAAAGTTTCAAAATGGCAATCTATAAAGACTAGAAATTGATTTGTGCTAACAGTTACTTAGTTTTCCATTGTGTTGAGATAAAAGGTAGCAAAGGGTTTGCTACTGTGCTTGATAGCATGAGTTTGATTCCCTGGACCCATCCCCATGATAGAGAGCTCACTCCCTCAGGATGTCCTCTGACATCCACTTGGGCACACTTATACATAAAATGTTTAAAAAATGTAATTTAGTTGCCTATTAAATACATGTGTATTTTGTATTTGTGTGTGTATGTTTGTATATATGTATATACATTAAATTTATTATGTATAAAGATGTCACTGTGGCAAATCTCATTCTGTGTGCCTTAGCTTTGTTATGTGTAAAATGGAGACAAAATCGGTGCTACAGTGCTATATTGAGGAATAATTTCCATAATACAGGCAGGTACCAGTTGTATGAAAGTCCTGTGATTAAGTAAATGGTGCTAACAAGATGTTGATGTAGTAACTAATTCTTTAAAGTGTTGCATTAACTTTTCTAGTTGGAAAAATAATAAAGAATATTTTTGTTATCTTTTCAGGCAAAATACACTGAGTTATTGCTGGTTTTTGTCGTCATTGTGTGCTTGCTTAGTTTTTTGAGTTAGGGCCTGACTTTGGCTGATCTGGAACTCACTGTTGAGAGGTCCACCTGCCTCTGACTCTGAAGTGCTGCATAACTGCATGCATGGACATGTTTGGCAAGACAAATGTTTTTTAGAAGCCATTGCTAAAAGAGCTTTCTTTTGAAGAAATACTTTCTATTCAAAAATTCTGGCCTATGATAGAAAATTATATTAAAACATTTGCATCTTATTATGTTTTGTTAACGTTTTTATTTCATTATGATACGAAATCTGTCTTTTCCATTTTACATAGAACTTAAAGTTTGGTTTTGTGTTATTTCATTCATGTCCCCGCTGTCCCAGCATCAGTATCTTAATGTTTGAGAATGGGAATGTTTTTTTATACAAGGGGAGTGTGCTGTTGTTTTTGTTATTCCACAGGTTACTAGCTTTGAAGCATTTATCACGAATGTCAAAGTTAGCTAAGAGAATTCAAAATAGTCATTGAAAAAAACTAGTTTAATACTGTTTCACTTTAAATGAAGTTTACAGTAACAGGAGTTTTAGAGAATGTCAGCAAAGTTGACACTTGAATTGTAGCAAAGTTTAAAAAGTAAATGCAAAAAAGGAGGAGAATAACAAACTGAATGCAGTTTCTTCAGTAATATGTGTGTTGTATGCATGTAAAAATCTAATAAAAATAGGAAGCAGGGCTGGCAATTAAGACTGGTTGCTGTTTCAGAGGGCTTAGATTTAATTCCCAGCATCTCCATGGCAGCCCACAACCTTCTGTGTTTCTAGTCACAAGTGGCCCAAAGCTCCCTTCTGGCATCTGTAGGCAGCAGACACATATGTGCAGCACACAACACACATACAATTGGAAGCAGATATTTCATAGACTTGAGTTTACTTTGTACAGTATAGGCACTTAAATATAATCTCAAGGAAAGGTAGTGCTGAGTGAGAAACATCTCAGTGTGGACCACAGAGTCCTTGAACTCAGAGATCCGAGTGTCTGTGAGTAAGTTCCCTGGATAGTTACTGGGTTTTGTTTTGTTTTGTTTTGTTGTTTGTTTTTGGTCATGTGCTCACTCATCCCAGGCTTGCCTAGAGCTCACTGTAAGCCAGGCTGTTTTAGAACTTCATGTAATTTCTCTGGTCTGTGTTCCCTCGGTACTTGGAGTGTATGGAGGAGCAACCACATTAGGCCTGAGATTGCCTAGCTAGGAAAACACTACTACTGTGATGTGATGCATTCACAGCGCTGCTTCCAGATGCTCTGTTTCTGTCTTGAGTCCCCTATTGTATTGCTTGATATAATACCCTGGTAAAACAAACTTAAGAGGAAAAAGGATTGTTCTTGCTAACATTTCATGGCAAGGAAGCTGAAGTTAGCTGTTCACATCACATTGCTAATCAGGAATAGTGAACAATGAATGCATGATCGTCCTCTGTTCACTTTCTCCACTTAAACACTCCAAGATCCCCTTGTTGTATGGT
The DNA here is from genome assembly GCF_947179515.1 of Apodemus sylvaticus. Taxonomy (NCBI): domain Eukaryota; kingdom Metazoa; phylum Chordata; class Mammalia; order Rodentia; family Muridae; genus Apodemus; species Apodemus sylvaticus. Next base: position 20,370,539 of record NC_067490.1, on the reverse strand, counting down.
GCCACCCACAGGACAAATTTCCCACCCTTATTACTGCAGTTAAGACAATTGTCCCAGGTATGCCTAGAGGCCACTATCCACTAAGTCATCTATCAAGGTGACAATAGGAACTTCTACAATTCCTAGTAAAGGATATACTGCCAAGTTGAACTTTCCCATTTGTCATTTGCTAGGGGTTATAACTGACATTAAACAGGATGTAGTTTATACAACAGGAATGGTAATCAAGAGTGCTATTCGTTCCATGCCTGAGTAACTTGCTTTCGGAAAAATTAAATATATATTATTTTGTCAAAAATAAAAATATTTTTGTATAGGTAATTATAGTTCATGTCTTTAAAAGGTTTGAAAAGTGTTGTAGGTTTTAAAAGTATTATGTGGTGGTGGTGGTGTGTGTGTGTGTGTGTGTGTGTGTGAGAGAGAGAGAGAGAGAGAGAGAGAGAGAGAGAGAGAGAGAGAGAGAGAGAGAGAGAGAGAGAGAGAGCCCGAGCTCGCCTGTCTGCCTGTCTGTTATGCCTTGTTCTTAGAAGAGGTCTTTGAATTCCCTGGCACGGGAGTTACATACAGGTAGTTGTAAACTACTATGTTGGTGCTGGGAATCAAACCTGGATTTTCTATATGCACAGCAAGTGTCTTAACTGCTGAGCCAGCTCTTCAGTTTTCCTTTTCCCTTTTCCCTTTCCCTTCCTCACTCGTGTTCACTATAAAGACCAAATTGGCTTGTCCCTTGGAGCTATCCTCCTGCTTCAGCCTTTTGAGTGCTAAAATTTAAGGTGGTCACTGTACCTGGCACTTGCTTGTCTCTAACTGGGTCTCTCTTAGGTAGCTCTGGCTAGCTTTAAACTTTTTAACTTTTTGCCTCCTCGTGGGTATTGGAATTAATTGCATGTGCACACCAAAAAATAGTATCATTACTTTATGAAATCTTATAATAGCCTATTAAGGCAAATGGCAGATTTTAGTAACTACCTTACAGATGAGGGGACTAACAAATTCAGACAGTCTTAGTAAAGAGATTTACAAAACCAAGTTTTATTATTCGGTGTCACTTTTGAATATGGTAGTAGTTGTCAAGGATCAAATCTCACTACTGTATACTACTGTTATAGTTGCTAAGAGAACTAATTTATGAGCGGATGCTTTTATTTAAGGAAGTTCCTGAAGTGCTTAGAATATAAGTTATAGCACTATTGTTTCCAAAGTGTGCTGAGGCCTTCTCTTCTTGTTTATAATTCCAGGACGACACAGACAGCCTAAAGCCCATACTCAGGGACAACCCTCAGCTGCATGCAGAAGTGAAAGTCTGGGTAAAGGAACAGAAGGTTCAGGAGATTTTTATGCAAGGTATCTATTTTGAAGTTCCACATCATTTTCTGAAACTAAACCAACTTTTTTTGATTGCTCAGTTTTATCCAATCTAATAGTTTTAATTTCATGTAGTCTGCCAGAAAATAGTTGGCAAACTGTAAACAAACATTTTGATAAAGTTTATGATTTTACTCACTTATTGTACATAGAATTATAGTTTCACAGTTGCTTTGTTGGTAGGGAAATTTCCATAATGTAGACTGTTCAAGGTATGTTCTTCCTGGAAAAAGAAGCATTGTTTGCAGTGGAGAGTTGCCCACAGTCATAATTGATGTCCTTTGAAGCGGCAGCTGGTATCTGATAAGTGCCCCTGTACTTCTATAGCAGTTACCACAACACTAGCTTCAGTTTGGTTTCCTTTGTTTAGTTAGTTACAGGGTTGTCTAGACTATGTGATTTTCAAATCAGACCAGCTTTATAATTCCAAGTAATTTGTTTTAATAGCAGTAAAATTATATGGCAAATATAAGGTTTTTGTGAAGTTGAAACTAAGACATATGACTTAAACTGTTGGTATTCTGTTGCATGCAAAGAATACAATTTTGTTAAGTTTGTTAATTTATCTCAGTCTTTGAAATTCATGCCAGCTTTTAATTTATCACTTCAAAATGAGTTTAAGGCCAGCCTGGTCTTACAAATTGAGTTCCAGGATAGCCAGTGAGACCCAGGATAGCCAGTGAGACAAAATCATCTATGTCATTAAGTATTAGTAAGCAGTGATCGTGAAGATGTAACTTCTGTTTTATGTGCTAATGTACAACAACCCATCATCTAGGTAATAAACAGTTCTTAGTGTAGTATTTTTGAAGCTTTAGTCATGGAGACTAAAACATAATAAATGAACAGATAAATAAATAAATTGGACTTCCTAAAACTTTCTCCTACCCAACAACTATAAAGCCTCAGAATCCTTTCCTGTCTAGAAGTCATCACCTTATTCTGTACAATTTTTTTATTATTGTTTTTAAATGAAGCTACTATCTTCTTGTTATCCTAGACTGGTTTGGGGGACAATTTCTTAATATCAGATATAAAAATGGGGGTTACAAATTACATATGTTTAATAATGTCATCTAAAGAGATTTTAAAAATATTTTTTGAAGTTCAAAGATGCAGAACGTATTGCTTGTGGTTAGACGGTGTGATGTGATTAGCTTCACCTTCCTCCATACTTTTGGTCGAGTTTCATGAGATAATCACACTATTTCTTTTTAAATAATGTTGTTTATTTATATCCTTAGGGAAGAAAAAAGTAATGTATTAATAATCCCTTTCTGTCTTTGGCAAAACATATATGAGGATTACTTCAGATTATGTTCAGTGTGGTTGCTTACTAAGGTGGTTGTGCTTTCAGACTTAGCTCCTTCTTCTTGTCCCATAAACCAAATTATTAATTACTTTCTCATTTCAGACATGAGCTCATTTTCCCAAACTTAACTAGTTTTACTTCTGTACCATATTTTAGAACACTATTGCTTTACATTGTATCCTGTTCTCTTCCCAGTTTATTATTGCTAAAATACTCTTTGTGTAGCTGTGTCTATAATAATTTGAATTCTGAGCTAAGATACTTCTAGGGCATTTTTAAAGCCAACATTGTATATTTCTCATCTGTCACAGAGCTTTGTTGCTTTTAAAAGGTAATTCCTAAGTATTCCTAAGTGGGAAATGTCCTCATTTAAGATATCCCTTGTGTTTTGTTTTATTTTTTTCTTTTTTTCTTTTATTTTTGTTTTTTTTTTTTTTTTTTGTTTTGTTTTGTTTTTTTGTTTGTTTTTTCCTTTTTTTTAAGGTCCTTATTCATTAAATGGATACAGAGTGAGAGTCTATAGACAAGATTCTGCCACCCAGTGGTTTACTGGCATAATTACTCATCATGATCTCTTCACCCGCACCATGATCGTTATGAATGATCAGGTAAATAGTTACAGTCTTGGTGCTGGGGTTCAAACCCAGGGTTTTGCACATACTAAGCACGCCTTTCATGTGCTGAGTGCATGTTACTCCCAACCCCCAACCCCAGCCTCTTAAGTAATCCTTTGACAAGGATATTTTTACAAGGTAAATATTGCATTCCCAAGGCAAGGTTTCTTTATGTAACAGTCCTGGCTGTCCTGGAACTCGCTTTGTAGACCAGGTTGGCCTTGAATTCACAGAGATCTGCCTGGCTTTACCTCCTGTGCACTGGGATTAAAGGTGTCTGCCACCTGACAATATCATATTTTACTAATTTTTTTTTGGTGTGTACATATATACATGTTTATAGGTGTGACTGTCATAGCACACCTATGGAGATCCTAGGATAAGTTTTAGCTTTTACTTCAGGATGTGGGTCCTGGGGATTGAATCTGCAGGCTACAGAGTTAGTGCCTTTACCCACTGAGCTATCTGTCTGACTATAGCTAGCCCCTATACAGGTCTCTAATCATATAAACCTAATAAGCTTAAATCTATCTGATGTTACACTGGGGCCACTTTAGGTCAGGAAGTGATAGTGATGACACATTTATTCCAGTACACACAAAAGTCACAACCTAATTGATTAGCCTTTCCTCTCCCCTCCCCCACCAGATTAAAACTTAACTTTCTTAAAACTTGAGTTTTCTTTTTCCTCTCCAATAATAATTATCTCCCAGGTAGTTTCTTTTCATTACTTAACACTTTCAAAACAAGCATAGTTCTCATGCCACATTTAATTATTAAAATTCTCTTTTAAGAATTACAGTGAATGCAAAAGGGAAAAGGTAATTTTGTCTTTTGTAATTAAAATTGGTTATGTAAGCAAGTGGTATAGTACAAATTTGAATTCTTAAACTGATTTGTAAATAGTTCAACTGAGTAAAGAAATTGTACTAATGTTATGCTGGTCAGTTTGTTAGATTTAATGTTTGTTTTATGTCATGGATTAGGTACTAGAACCACAGAATGTCGATCCTTCTATGGTTCAAATGACCTTTCTAGATGATGTCGTTCACTCTTTGTTAAAAGGTGAAAATATTGGCATTACATCACGACGCAGGTCTCGAGCCAGTCAAAATATCAGCACTGTTCACGTATGTATGTTATTAGTAATGCATTTTAATAAAATACTTTTCCTTAGGATACTCAAAGCAAATAGTAATGCAATCATTGTTGATTTATTTTTAGGGTCATTATACACGTGCTCAAGCACACAGTCCCAGACCAGCAATGAACTCTCAAGCTGCTGTACCAAAACAGAGCACACACCAGCAACAGCAACAAAGAAGTATTCGTCCCAATAAGAGGAAGGGCTCAGATAGCAGTATACCTGATGAGGAGACGATGAAGGAAGACAAACATGATTTTGTATCACGAGGAGGTAGGACCCACTATTAAAAAGTTGCTTTTGAGAGAGAGATAGACAGGGTCTCATTGCATACCCTTGCTATCCTGGAGCTCACTGGCTGGCTAGTGTCAGATTCAGAGATCTGTGTGCGAGTGACAGCATTAAAGGTCTGTGTTGTCCTGCATAGCTAGACCTGCTTTATTTTTTAAGAGCATGCTTGTAAACAAAAATGCATTAAAATACGCTTATTGATCATGGAAAATAAAATCTTATTTTTTTATGTCACAGAAAATCCTAAAGGTAAGAACAAACACATGGTGACTAAACGACGGAAACCTGAGGAGGATGAAAAGAAGCTGAGCATGAAAAGGCTCCGGATGGACAACGCTTCTGACGCTGCTGAGAGCAGTGACTCAGAAAGCTCCAGCAAGAGAGGAACTGAGGATTCCTCTGCGCAAACACCAGAGTGTGACCTGAAAAATAAAGTCACTTCAAAGATAAATGGAGAGGAGGGACAATCCCAGGCTGCTGAGAAAGAAGGAGAAGAGATCCTAATAGATACTCGGCCTCGCTGGGACCAGATGCAGGAAGGTAAAAACCATGAAGAAGGGCAGAAGACCAAGTCCATGGACAGCCACCTTCAAGACAAAATGACTCTCCGTTCATCTGAGCAAGGCACAGTTGCTGACCACAATTCTAATGATTCAGTCCTTCAAGAATGCAATGTGGAAAACCAATGCACAGTGGAATTATTACCAAAGGACAGATTAGTGTCCAGAACACCGACCCCCAAATGTGTTATGGATATCAAAAGCGACACTCATTCAGAGAGGGCGGCTCAGGAAAATTCAAATACTTTTGGCATCCAGACACCTGAGAACATGGATACAAATGTTAGTGATTCCACACATTCAAATGCTAAATACCTAGAAACAGCAAAGCAAGATTGTGATCAGAGCTGGGTCAGTGATGTAGTTAAAGTGGATTTAACTCAATCAAGTGTTACAAATGCTCCTTCAGGAAACAATAACCGAGATATGGAGAAAGAGAGAAATCACTATGTCTCATACGTGTCTTCATTAAGTACAGTTTCTGTCACAGAGGATCAGCTGCATAAACGAAGTCCACCCCCAGAAACTATAAAATCTAAACTAACTACTTCAGTGGAGACTCAGAAGGCAAAATCCAGTTGTTCACCTGAAGTGGTTAAAGCCAAGATCACCCATTCTCCGGATTCTGTACAGTCTAAGGCTGCTTACGGGAGCAGTCAAGCTGTGGGGGAGCGAAGGCTGGCAAGGAAAATGGAGCACGAGCCATGCAGAGGTAGTTTCCACCCTGTTCCTACGCGAGGCAGTGCTTTGGAAACTACAAAGAGCCCTCTAATCATTGATAAAAATGAGCACTTCACAGTCTATAGGGATCCTGCTCTTATTGGATCAGAAACAGGAGCTAATCACATTTCACCTTTTTTGAGCCAGCATCCTTTCTCTCTTCATTCCTCATCCCATAGAACCTGTTTGAACCCAGGTACTCATCACCCTGCCTTAACGCCAGGACCCCACTTGCTAGCTGGGTCGTCTAGTCAAACTCCATTACCTACCATCAACACTCACCCCCTCACTAGTGGTCCGCACCATTCTGTCCATCACCCTCATTTGCTTCCCACTGTGTTACCTGGAGTGCCTACTGCCTCTTTACTCAGTGGCCACCCGCGCCTAGAGAGTGCTCATGCCAGCAGCTTGAGCCACTTAGCACTAGCACACCAGCAGCAGCAACAGTTGTTACAACACCAGTCACCTCATCTTCTCGGACAAGCCCATCCTTCTGCTTCATATAATCAGCTTGGACTTTATCCAATTATTTGGCAATATCCGAATGGAACACATGCATACTCAGGACTTGGTCTCCCTTCTTCTAAGTGGGTTCACCCAGAAAATGCAGTTAATGCTGAAGCTTCATTAAGGAGGGTAAGTGACACTGTTGTTGGCTACAGAGCAGCGTGTATTTGCTAATTATCATCTCTAGGCTCTTTAAAAATAGTACAGATTTTCAAGTGCTTATTTTGCAGATGGATAATAACCTTACCAGGCTTAACTTATAGATAACACTGTCTATTAGAACGTGATTTATGGTATATATTTTAGTAGTAATAGTACAGGCTTAAAATTATATGTAATAATTACGTTTTTTTAAAATAACATTTCTTTAAATGATGTTAGCCCTTGAACAGCTGAATGCATCATTTATGTACATGGGATGTTTCAAAACATCTTTCTAAGTGCCTTTGTGCTTAAGGACATTCAAAGTTAGACACTCCTAGTATTTGGCAAAGCCATCAGCACTTCTATAGTGACATTATTGCAGGGTCATGTGTCTTTGAACAGGTGGAAAGATGAGACTCACACTCTTCCATGCCTTAAGTGATTTCTCCAGCAAATAGCTGTGCACTAATAGACAGTAAAAAGTAAGGGACTAGATAGCGTTGTTAAATTCTTATCATGGAGCTACCTTGGCCTTTTCCTGACCATGTACTCCTTATGTATTCCTCCTCCTGGACTGTCTTAAATACCACCACACTTGCAGTAAAAACAGCATGAAATTTATCATTTTTATCATTTTCAAACTTTTGGTTAAATAAATAGTGTCAAGTTTTTCCATCTTTCACATTGACCCATTTATCCATTTATTTACTTATCCATCGATCCACCCATCTGTTGTGTATGTGTTACAGTGGTGTGCCACAACACTCATAGAGATCACAGGGCAACTTATTCTGTATTTGGCTCTTCTTGTGCCTTGTGACTGCTGGGGCTCTAACATTTACTATTTATTGTTAGGGACAAGTTTATCCTGCTTAATTTGGTTTCTGAGATAAGGTCTGGATTCTGTTTGTGCCATTAATCATGTGATTATGTGACTTGAAACCCAATGGTGTTTTCTGGCTAAGTCATTCCAGGATATAGAAGTCATGTAACGTAGGTGTATCATGCAATCACTGAGCACGTTTCCACCCACGTGCCCTTTGCAGTCACTCTGGATCATGACTGAAGTTGGCACTGCCCAAGATGTGCTAGAGGCACACAGAAGCCAAGCGTTGGCAAATGGATTGGGATCTTCTTCTCTAAGTTCCAAACTCTGCAAACGAGAAAACAGATGGCTTAGAGACCTTCAAATGATTTATTCTAGTTAGGCTTTTATTTACTTATATAAAATTATAATACAAAGATGTAAACTAAGATAATATTTTAAGCAACAAAAAAAAAAAGATCAGGGTGATCAGATAATATAAGCAGAAGCCTCTAGATGAAGAAATAATTTTAAATGCTACTTCATAACAAAAAAATCTTTGATCATTGTCATTGAGTCTTATAAAATGACACAGAAGGCCATAGTTACATAAGACTCTTACGTCTTAAATGTTCTTCTTGTACATCATTGTGCACTATTCTCTTGTGAGGTTTAGAGCTGTAACTTATCATTAAGCTATCTCTGTGGTCCATGCTAACTACTCTTCATTATTGATATGAGTTTTACGGTTTATTCCTTTTAGTCAGACTAAAGGTAGTTTGAATTTTCCTGGTATGTGACTCATCCTGATGACAAATTTACAAAGCTCACTCTTGAGTTATATTGAGTCACAGTATAGAAAACAGTTTTTAAACAAGTAATTAGATGTATGCGCTTTAAAATGTATGTCACTGTCACCATATAAGTACTAGCTTACCAGACACACAGCATACTGTCACAGAAAACTGTTAAGGCTTACACACACACACACACACACACACACACACACACACACACACACACACCCTATTGGCCTAACGGTGTTTGGCTTACAGAGTACAGTAGAACACATTTAGGCCTTAAACGCAATGATCTGGGAGTTGTGTATAAACTCTTACATTACAGCGTTAATTATTCTATGGGAAAATTTGACAGACAAATTTGATTATAATTTTTGCTTCTAGTAGAATAACATGTTATATCTAACATTCTGGTTTTACTGTAAGCACCAATTCTTCTGGTGGTAGAATCATAGGGAATCATAAAATTAGGTCTGTTGACATTGTTAATACACTTCAGATCTGCTTTTAGTGAAGGAATATTTTTAAAGTTACTATTTTAATATTGATTCATGTTGAATGTAAAAAGTCTGTACAGCTAATGTTGGTTAAAAATTTGAATATTTCTCACCAGATTAATTTAAAAATAATAGGTTTTATAAATGTACTATGGTCAGAAGTCTTGCTATAAAACAGGATTAAGTACGTAACAGTCTGCCCAGCTCAACAATTTAGGTTTGTGTTTTTCTGTTATTGTTGTTTTGGTAACTAAAATGTCGGGTTTTTTTGGCTTTGTTTTTAATAGAATTCTCCCAGTCCTTGGTTACATCAGCCCACTCCTGTGACCTCAGCGGATGGTATTGGATTACTTAGTCACATTCCTGTCAGACCTTCCAGTGCAGAACCTCACCGACCTCACAAGTTGACAGTGCATTCCAGTCCCCCACTGACTAAGACTTTAGCAGATCACCACAAAGAGTAAGTTTACCAGTGTTTAACACTTAACACATACCTTTGACTTTCATGACTTTCTTAATTCACTTTTTAAGTAGTTTATTTAAAATTGGTATCAAAACTAGACTTTGAAGATTCTTTCCTTTTCCTTGTGTTTTGCCTTGTTGAGTCAGTCTGCTATTGAACTCATTGCAGTCCTGCCTCAGCCTTCTAAGTAGTGTAGAAGCATAGGTATAAGTCACTACGTGTAGCTCTGTTCTTTTCATACCAGTATATCTTCCAATTTTAGAGACTATTAAAGCTGTTTGCTTTCATAATAGAATAACATTTCATAAAAAATCATTTTGTATGACAAAGTGACTACAGGAATCTTTGTGTGTTTTCTTTGTAGAGAACTGGAGAGGAAAGCTTTTATGGAACCATTACGGTCTAATGCATCCACATCAGTAAAAAGTGACCTGGATCCTAATAGGTCACAGGCAGGAAAAGATTGTCACTTGCATAGGCATTTTGTGGGTCCACGGCCACCCCAGGAGACTGGAGAGAGACTGAACAAATACAAGGAGGAACACCGTCGAATCCTTCAAGAGAGTATTGATGTGGCTCCATTTACAACCAAAATCAAGGGGCATGAGGTTGAAAGAGAGAATTACTCCAGAGTAGTACCATCATCTTCTAGTCCTAAAAGCCATGCTGTCAAACAAGATAAAGATGTAGACCGCCCTGTGTCAGAGATTTATAAGATGAAGCACTCAGTGCCTCAGAGTTTGCCCCAAAGTAACTACTTCACTACTTTATCTAATAGTGTGGTCAATGAGCCACCAAGATCCTATCCATCCAAAGAAGTTTCCAATATTTACACTGAGAAACAAAATAATAACCTTTCTGCAACAGCCAATCCTCAAACTCTTTCTTTTATATCATCTCTTTCGAAGCCTCCACCTTTGATTAAACACCAACCAGAAAGTGAAAGTTTAGTTGGCAAGATAGCAGAGCATCTTCCCCATCAGAGTGCATCTCACTCAGTAACAACGTTCAGAAGTGACTGTCGGAGCCCTACCCATCTGACTGTCTCTTCTACAAATGCACTCCGCAGCATGCCTGCCCTGCACAGGGCCCCAGTATTCCATCCACCAATCCATCACAGTTTGGAAAGGAAGGAGAGCAGCTATAGTAGCCTTTCTCCTCCAACTCTGACCCCAGTGATGCCAGTAAATGCTGGTGGCAAAGTTCCAGAGTCTCAGAAGCCTCCAACTCTAATTCCTGAGCCAAAAGACTCTCAGGCAAATTTTAAGAATTCTTCTGATCAGAGTCTAACGGAAATGTGGAGATCTAATAACCTCAGCAAGGAAAAAGCTGAGTGGCATGTGGAAAAGAGTAGTGGAAAGTCCCAGGCAGCTGTGGCATCTGTCATTGTTCGTCCACCTTCTAGTACAAAAGGTGACAGTGTGCCAGCTGTACTATTAGCTTCCAAAGATCGAGTTTGTGAAAGATCTTCATCTGGGGCAAATAAAACAGATTACCTCAAGCCAGAAGCCGGGGAGACTGGAAGAATTATTCTACCAAATGTGAATTTAGAAAGTGCTCATGTGAAATCTGAAAAAAACTTTGAAGCTATCTCCCAGGGCAGTGTTCCTGTTTCAGTCATGTCTGCTGTAAATGTAGTCTCTACTTCCAAAACAGATGTGTTCACATCTGCTGCCACCGCCACCAGTGTCTCCAGCTTGGGTGGTTCAGAAGCAATTTATTCTTTATCAAATACCATTTCGGCCTCTAAACCCTTAGAATGTACTTCTTCGAAAAATGTTGGTCAGTCAGTGGCGCAAACAAAGGATTGTAAAGTCAGCACCACAGCTCCACTCACTTTGGCCTGTAGTAAGACAGGAAGTGGTGTTCAGCCTGGCTCTGGCTTCTCAGGCACAACTGATTTTATTCATTTAAAAAAGCACAAGGCGGCATTGGCTGCAGCTCAGTATAAAAATAGTAATGTCAGTGAGGCTGAACTTAATACTGTGAGAAATCAGACAGTGGCAGCCTCTCTTCCCCTGGATAGCACCATGACCTGCACCGCAAGTAACAAAGCAATCTCTGTAGGAAATGGGCCAGCAGCCCAGCCCAGTCAGCCAAACTACCACACTAAACTGAAGAAGGCCTGGCTCACGAGACATTCAGAAGAAGATAAAAATACTAACAAAATGGAAAATTCAGGGAATTCTGTATCAGAAATTATTAAGCCATGTTCTGTCAATTTAATAGCCTCTACATCTAATGATATACAAAATAGCGTAGATGGCAGAGTCACTGTAGATAAATATGGAAGAGATGAAAAAGTCAGCAGGAGGAAAGCCAAAAGAACTTACGAATCTGGCTCTGAAAGTGGAGACTCAGACGAGAGTGAAAGCAAGTCAGAGCAGAGGACTAAGCGGCAACCGAAGCCCACGTACAAAAAGAAGCAGAACGACCTGCAGAAGCGGAAGGGCGAAGTGGACGAGGATGCGAGGCCCAATGGAGTGCTCAGCAGGAGCGCCAGAGACAAGAGCAAACTCAAGTTGCACAACAGTAGCAGTGGTGAGTAAATACAGTTGTTCATCGCAAATAAAATGGGCCACGGTCCTAGCTGTAAACCACATTTCTGCCTTTCCTTGATCCCCATTCTTGAGAAATGTTTTCACCTGGCATTTGAAATACATGTAATCCAATATGTAATTTAGGAACTGATCTTTTCCTAGAAATGTCAAAATATAGCTTTGATTATTACACCAGAAAAAAAAAAAACTGTACTCCTGATACTAACATATTTAGTTGTGACATGATCTCCTACTTACCCATAAGCATAGTACTGAGGAGCAGTGTGAGATGTGTCCGTCTCATCCTCACCACTTAACAAAGCTGTGAGTTTGTGGAGATTGCCATTGGTAACAATGGGTAGAAGATAAGAGAAACTTGTAATTTTCTGTACTTATTCCAGCAAGCACTTCCATAGTAAATAAACACCTCACACCTCAAAACTCAAAAATGAAACCACAGAGTTTGTGGCTACAGCTGGACAAAGTCATTTAGTCAGTAGTAGTCATTGTACAGTGTTTCTATATGTCTTTTAAAAGAAGTTGTCTGCTTCTTTGTACATTTGTTGCATAACGCAGGAAGCACTTAATAGCTTTACTGCATCTCTGTAATTGCCTACATACATAAAACATCTCTGTCAGTGTGGATTCTCGAGCAGTACTTCCATAAGTGCGTGGTTGCTTGAAGCCTCTTATTTGTGCCCTTTCCAAGAGTAATCTTTTCCCATGTGCCTATGTGGGACCAAAGGCAGCATGAAGTAGAGAAAACCAGGAGAATGGAATTACAGAACAGGACAGGCTCAGTCTGAGACCAACGGACAGACTGCAGGGCAAGTATAGTCAGAAGGCAGAGGGGCTGCCAGCAGCCAGCCTGTGTGTGGATAGGAGTGCTGCCTTCTCCTTCTAGTTACTGCCCTGGCCAGTTCCACAGGAGGCTTAGTGGTCTGTAATTGTGTTAATCCATATATTTCTTTTGCTGTTGGATATTCAAATTTTTTTACTTATACTTTGAGAAAATAGCTTTCAGCAGTTAGAAAATACTTTCAAAGTTAATTTCATAACATTATGTTTAAGTGGCATATATATAGATATAGATATTCTCTTCATATCAATACTGAATATGCATCCTTCCAAGTGAGACTCTGATTTAGTGGCCAGAATAAGTGGTTACCACTCTACGTTCCGTTGCTTAGTAAATCTCCCTTACATGGTAACACATAGTTTCAGATCAGGCTTTAAATGCTATTTGTTTGAAAACTATTTATTAAGTAAGGGCAGGGTTGATGTGCCTCTGGCTCATCTAGAAAAATTACTTAGTATGGGATGTTTTCACAAGTTAAAGAATTTTAAATTTTGATTATCTATTTCTTAGATGAAATTTGACATTTTTATCCCCTTTTGCTTAATGAAGTTGTCATTTGTCATGGTCAGCTTTAAGAATGATTTCGGTTGGCATGTCATACATGTATAAATTTAATTATAACTTAACTATAATTAACTGATTATAATTAAAATAAGTTTATAATTAATTTATATTCTATATATTAATTTATATATACATAAGAATATTTTTAGTACATTTTGTAGTAAGCTACAATAGAGTTTGCTTTATTTAGTCATTTAGCATATCTTCTATCTTTTGTTTTAATTAGAGATTGGCTGCCTTTCCTAAATAATTTTTACAAAAATTTACTTTATGAGCTGAAATTGTGATCAAATTTTAGAATATTTACAATATACTTGTTGATGTATGCACTAGTAACTCCGCTATAGTCTAATTAATTTCTGTATCCCAAAGCACATATATGGTGCTGGCACACAAGAAATCAAGGGTCAGTATGTTTTTATGTGGCTTGAATTTTCTCCTCCCGAGTTCTCATCACTAGGGCAGCTGGTTTTGAATTTATTTTTTTTTTCTTTTTTTTTTTTCTTTTTTTGGTTTTTTTGGATTTGGTTTTGTTGAGACAGGGTTTCTCTGTGTAGCCCTGGCTGTCCTGGAACTCACTCTGTAGACCAGGCTGGCCTAGAACTCAGAAATCCGCCTGCCTCTGCCTTCCAGAGTGCTGGGATTACAGGCGTGCGCCACCACTGCCCAGCTGGTTTTGAATTTCTTAACCAAAACCCTAGGGCTTAAAGGTTCTAACTGCATAAAAGAAGCATTGTTAGGTAATTTATGTTAGCAGTGTTTTATTCTCAGACCTATAGATAAATTATCAATAAATTAGACATTTCAAATTAAAGGATGATGCCTTATTTAAAGCAGATACTATTATTAGATTACTAAAAGAAATTTAGTATTATCAAATATTGCTTAGTATAGAAGAATTAATAGTATTAAAAACCTTCAATAAATTACCCTTGTAATTCATTCACTTCTTTAACGCAAAACCCTCAGATGTGCCTATTTTATTATTACATAATTAAGAATTGGTTTCAAGTATCTCTTTTTGAAAAATTCATAGTACTGTTTAAATTATTACAATCAATGTTATGAAGTTTCACATTCTAAACTGTTCCCATCATATAGAATTAAAAGTATATTGGTTAAAGTTAATTCCCAGTTTAAAAGAAATAGAAACAGGATTGCATTTTGTTTTCTCTAGTGTAATCAATTTAGAAGTAAATGCTTGAGAAAGTGTGCCAAATGTTTTATCAGTGGTATGATATGCCTTGTTTATTCTAACACCCTTTAATAAAGTCCGTAGGAAAGATCTCTTATGCATTGGAAAAGAAATGCCTTTTTATTACTATTTTATGTGTAGAAGTTATGTGTGCACTATGCGTATGTCTGGTGCCCCTGGAGTTCAGACAAAGCATTGGATCCCCAGGGGCTGGAATTGAAGTTGTGGGCACCGAGGATTGAACCTTGGTCTTCTGGGAGAGCAGTCAATAGTATTGACTGGAATGCCATCTCTTTCCCTTAGAAACATCTTTATACCAGTCATTAAGCCGAAGGTGGCCTGGGCTGTGTGCATGAGCATATGTGCTGACTGGGTGGCCTCTAGCCCAAGATAAAGACTGAAAAGGAGGAAACAATTGTAAAGAATAAAGAAACAGGCAGCAATCTTTTTGTTGTTGGTTTTGGTTTTGGTTTTTTTCCAGACATGGTTTCTATGTGTAGCCCTTGCTGTCCTGGAACCCACTGTGTAGACCAGGCTTGCCTTGAATCCAGAAATTCCCCTTCCTCTGCCTGGGGATTAAAGTGCTGGGATTAAAGGCGTATGCCACCACTGCCCAGCTCAGGCAGCACTCTTAAAAAGAATTTTATGTTTTAATCCAGCGCTAAACATTACTACCTATTGGAGAATTGTGTGTGTGTGTGTGTGTGTGTGTGTGTGTGTGTGTGTGTGTGTGTGTGTGTGAGAGAGAGAGAGAGAGAGAGAGAGAATACTATTTACACTGTCAATAAGTAGGTATTAGTGGGAAATCTAGTGTTTTGATACAATTTAAAAAGGATAGGAAATATTTATTCTTGAGTTACAAATAGTGGTTTGTACATCCAATCTCTGTGATGGATAGGATGGTAAGGATAGGGTAAACAAATGCATCTGTTGGCTACAGAGCTTGTTCTTAAATGAATACCTTTTAGATATTTATAGGTGGAAGTTCAGTCATCTGTATTGACTCTTGTGCTATGAAACAGCAGGACTGAGTGTAGTAAAAGTTTTTTTTTTTTTTTGCCTAGAAATCTTAGAGCACAGTCCATTTGAGAGATTGTTTTTCCTTACACACTGGAGAAGGTATCTCTCTGTGTTTGCAGAGATTAACGATTGCCCTCAGAACACTTGCTTTACAGATGCTCATAATGGGGAGCAGTTAATTGATCTGATTTTGCTTTTCAATCATTTTCAAACAAAACACCCCATTTAATATTGCAGGCCTTTCTCTCTTTCATCGGAACCCTTTCAGTTTTGTAAAAGATACTGTTCCCATCAATACATTGATGTATACTAGGTTCTTGTCATAAGAGAAAGATTGTTTTCGGTGGTAGTGGTTTTTGAGACAGTTTTACTAGATATCCTAGGCTAACCTCCAACATGCTTACTCCTCCGCTAGGATTAAAGGCACATGCCTCCATACCTAGCAACAAGTTTATTTTCAGCTAAGTGTGTGTATAATGTGAATGATTCTTATGTTTGATATTATACCCTTATAAAGATGCATTTTAAAGTTTTCATTTCCCCGAAGGATTTACTGCTTTTCCGTTGCTGTCTGATTAGCGTGGATGAGCAGGTAAACAAAGGATGTTGGAGACTTAGCAGTTGTCCATCCTTTACCTGGAGTTTAGTCTCATCAGCAAACATGTCACCTCAAAGACTAACCCTTTCTGTAAGATACAAACCTGTCACTATGCTCCTTCTAATTTTGCAGCTGGCATTCCTCGTTCGGTGTTGAAAGACTGGCGAAGAGTCAAGAAGCTGAAGCAGACTGGAGAGTCATTTCTGCAGGACGACTCCTGCTGTGAGATAGGGCCCAACTTACAGAAGTGCCGGGAGTGCAGGCTCGTCCGCAGTAAGAAGGGAGAAGAGGCGGCCCACTCGCCGGTGTTCTGTAGATTTTACTACTTTAGGAGGTAAGTCGGAATACAAGAAGTGGCAGGGTCTAGTTATTTAATACTGGAGCTTGTACTAGTATTCTGAGAAGACCCTTTCCTGATGGAGGAGTGTGTCTTTATTCTGATATAGTCTAAATAATATTAACTCATGCTGGGCTGTGACAGTGGCCAACACACACACAGCCTTTTCATGTTAGGACTGAATTACTCATGTTCCCCAATCTTTCTTCATTCTTCCTTGATCAGAAAGTGTTAGCATTTTATTTCTTAAAATTTTTTTCTTTGAAATTTTCTTGCCAAAACAGTTTCCTTAAGTAAAAAATGTTGTCTGTGAATCGAGATAGACAGATTTAACTATTAAACATGGAATGGTTGTATGTAAACATTGTAGCTAATATCATAGTTCACAAACTTTATAGTAAAATACAAAAATTATCTAGATATCAATCTATTTAACATAGATATTGTTAAGTTCTCCACGTGTAAAACCTTTATATAAAGAGCAGGTAACACCACAGTGAAACTAGTTGTAAGTCTACTAGGCCCCATTTCTGTTCTTGAATCCCGTCTGGTGCCTCTGTGAAGTCTATGACCTTTCATAGGATGATAGCTGTTCCATGTGAACATGTGTGGCTACTCAGTGAAGGTTCAAGAGACGGGGGAGGGGGGGTGGGAAGGTGGGGGGTGGGGTGGGGCAGAGTGCACACACCCTTGCCGTCATTCAACAGTGTGCCAGTGGAAGCAGACTCCATCTCCAAAAAGGGAAAACAAAAAACCCAAAGCCATACATTGTTTTTTACTTCAGAGTCTATAGCCAGCAGTCACCAAAGAAAGGCCAGGCAGGCCACCTTGGGAAAGAGCTGAGGTTTACAGAAGTGGTTCTCATCCATGTGTAAAAGAAATTCCAAAGGAAGCAAAGCAGTAGTTCTGACAGGATGAGGCAAAGAATATTCTGATGAAGACAACCGTACTGGATGAAGGTGATTCAAATTGTTGCTTCTCAGAAGGCTGAATATATTCGTTTTCAAAGAGAAGCAGAACAAGGGGAAGTAGAAGTTCAAGGTTGCCGGCAGTGGTGGCACACGCCTTTAATCCCAGCACTTGGGAGGCAGAGGTGGATTTCTGAGTTCGAGGCCAGCCTGGTGTACAGAGTGAGTTCCAGGACAGCCAGGGCTACACAGAGAAACCCTGTCTCGAAAAACCAAATCAAACCAACCCCCCCCCCCCCAAAAAAAATGAAGTTCAAGGTTATTGTCACCTTCATGGCATTGCTATATAGCAATTTTGAAGCTAGCCTAAGGCTGTGAGACTGTCTCAAAAACTAAACACCTCATTAAAAATACAAAGATGGCTACGATTATGAAACTAGAAATCCTGAGGTGATTAAAGGTGTTTTTAACTTGATCAATTTTAGATTAAGGAAGACTAGTCTTACAATAACTTTAAGCCTGGTGTTACATGCTTCTAATTCCAGAACTCAGGATAATTACCCAGGAGAAATGTTGCTAGTTCAAAGCTAACCTAAGTTACAGTGGTAGCTTTTGGTGGGTGGGGTAAAGGGAAGCAAAAAAATGGACAATATTGCTTTGACAACATTGGGCAGATTCTGTCTCCTTTCTCTTATACATGCAGAGTGTTCCCAGTAGGTAACCGCTGACGGTAGTTACTTAAAATGCATAATTGAGGATGCCCTGTTGAGGGTTGGAAGTAGAGGCTTGTGCATGCTGGCCAATTGATGTGCCTGTGAGCTTTAGATACCCAACCCTTGGTTCTTGAAATAACCTAAAACCAGTGCTACTTATCATTGTCACTAGATAATGCCTGAGACGTTGAAATCGATCAACAACTTGAGCATGTGTGAGAAACTATCCTCTTTTATGGTTTATAATTACAACATATTTATAATGTGGGAGCATAAAAATTAATTCTCATCTTGGTTTCTAATATTTTATGTTTTAATGTTTCAGATTGTCCTTTAGTAAGAATGGAGTAGTCAGAATAGATGGTTTCTCTTCTCCTGATCAATATGATGATGAAGCCATGAGTTTATGGACCCATGAAAATTATGAAGATGATGAAATAGATGTTGAAACCTCTAAGTATATCTTGGATATAATAGGTGATAAGTTCTGCCAGTTAGTAACATCTGAAAAAACAGCTTTGTCCTGGGTAAAAAAGGATGGTAAGGAAGTTACTATAACGTGCACTTTAAAAATTTCATTCTAAGAATTCTCTCTATATTGTTTAATCTGTAAGTCCCTCATCTTACCTAATTTTATTGATATTTTAGCTGTGATAATGCCACCTCTTAAATGAAATTGAGGTTCCGATGTTCCATTTTGAAACTGAATGGACGATTTATGAAATTTACAATATTTTCATAAGTCTATAATATAAACTAGTGTGATGAAATGTCTTTGCATGAAAATTATAGTGTATACACATTATATACGTACGTACATACATACATACATACATACATCACCTGTTTTTTATATTTAAATCTTCTACATTTTGTTTAACTGACTTATTGCAGATAATGTGTTCAATTATCAGGTCTATAAAACAGAAAAGTTAACTACTTTGTGTATTTGTTTACGAAGTAACTTCATTCATTCTGTTAACTTAAATGTAAAGCGTTTTGCCTCAGTAAGTACTGATGTGTCAGATGCCCTTGGTGTTAGTTAGCTTCTTTCTTTACCTTTTCTTCCCTAAAATTAGTGGCTGATTTGTCAATGTATATGTGGTAATAATTAGAAATATTTTTTAGCATAACTGAAAAGTGATGGCTGTGACTGCTTGCTAGCCTGTGGGGAGGCTGTAGACCCCACTAATTACGCTGTAGTTTATACATGGTGGAAACCCTACTTTGAATACAAGCCAGCCATTTTAATGTTTACTTAGGATTCTTTGTGATTCCTATTTCATTTTAAACTTTTTTTTAAAGATTTATTTATTTTACATGTATGAGTACACTGTAGCTGTCTTGACTGCTGAGCTATCTCTCCAGCCCCCTCTTTGTAATTCTTATAAAGAGATGCGCTCATTATCTACTTTGGGAGTATAATCCCCACAAATAGGGAGTGGCGGCAGGAGGACAGTTAGCTTGTGGCTCGGCTGGTAATATGACAGTTGCATATTGAGAGGCTATGTCATAGATAAATAAGAATGGGTTCCTTTTTTACATTAAGACAGTGTGGTCATTCTTTGTTGATTGTCACTTATTTCTGCTGTATTTCAGCCAAAAGTGCGCCAATCAGAACATGTTCTGCTTTCTTCCCTTTTCAGCCAAAATTGCCTGGAAAAGGGCAGTCCGAGGTGTCCGGGAGATGTGTGATGCATGCGAGGCCACACTGTTCAATGTCCACTGGGTCTGCCGCAAGTGTGGATTTGTGGCTTGCTTGGACTGTTACAAGGCCAAGGAGAGGAAGAGTTCTAGAGGTGGGCACATAGGCTAATGAGATTCAGTGGGGATACTCTGTGTTGCTTGTGCCCGTCCTTACTGTGAGCCGTGGGAAAACAGCAGCAGTCAGCTCACTTTATTAGTGTCTACATTTGGAATGAGGTTTCATCTTCATGTTTAACCCCATCCACCCAGCAAAGCCCAGCCCGCAGTGGATCCACTCTGAGGCAGAATTTCTTCAGTCACCAAATTCAAATTTAGCTAAGGCTTAGTACTTTCCGACTCCAGTTTACAGTCCCTGGTATCTTTCTAGAATCTTTCAATTCAACAGTCATTCATGTTATGTCATACTTGAATATTTCTACATATCAGTCTATAATGTTTAAACAAAATTTTAAGAATATACTGCCATTACTACTATTATCACATATGTCTTTTTGTTATTTTGTTTGGTTTGGTTTGGGTTTTGTTTTCCATTTATTTACTCACTTTACATCCCGATCAATGACTGCCTTCATACCTGCCCCACCCACAACCCCATCCTCCTTGCCCCCCCCTTTCCCTTTCTGTTGTGAAAGACCCCATCCTGGCTTATCATGTCTTTTCAGGAATAGACACATCCTCTACCACCGAGACTGACAAGGCTTTGTAGTTTCTTTCAGATAGGACGAATTTTGTGTTGCATGTTGTATGAGTAGGTTGGTGTCCTTAGCACTACTGGGGGTCCTGCCTGGCTATAGGTTCTATGTTCCTCATAGTCTTAGCTAACATTACCCACATACACTCCTGGGAGCCTCCCCCACCCCCAGACCTCTGGCAAGTCCTAGGGATGCCCATCCCCACCAGCCTTTGATTTCCCATCATTCTCCTGTCCATCTCTCCTGTTTCTCCCAACGATCTCTCTCTAGATAGATAGATAGATAGATAGATAGATAGATAGATAGATAGATAGATAGATAGACAGACAGATCTATATCTATCTATATATCTATATCTGTATATATAATATATGTAATATACATATACATACATACATATATATATATATATTGATCCTGACCATACCACCACCCTGACCACCACACACCTCCCATTCCCCTTCTCATAGCCTCCACCAGTGCCCTCCCTCCTGCCTCCTATGTTGATTTTATTCCCTCTTCTAAGTGAGATTCAAGTGTTTTTGCTTGAGCCTTCCTTCCTATTATAGCTTCTTTGTGTTTCTGGATTATAGCCTGGGTATCCTGTACTTATAGCTAATTTCCACTTACCAGTGAATACATATAATGCATGTCCTTTTGGGTCTAGATTACCTTACTCCGATGATAATTTTAGTTCCATCTATTTACTTGTAAAATTCATGATGTCCTTTTTTCTAATAGCCGAGTAGTAGTCCATTGTGTAAATGGATCACTCTTTATGTATCCATTCTTTGGTTTCTTGACTACTTTTGATTCCTCTGTTAAGAATTCTCTATTTACCTCTGTACCCATTTTTTTTTTTTTTTTAAAATTGGGTTATTTGATTTGTTGGTGTCTAATTTCTTGAGTCTTTACATATTTTGGATATTATTCCTCTGTCAGATGTAGCGTTGTTGAAGATCCTTTCCCAATCTGTAGGCTTCTGTTTTATCCTATGGATAGTGTCCTTTATCTTCCAGAAGCTTTTCAGTTTCATGAGGTCCCATTTAGCAGTTATTAATCTTAGAACTTAAACCATTGGTATTCTGTTCAGGAAGATGTGTCCTGTCCAATTATTCCCCACTTTTCTTCTGTTAGATTTAGTGTACATAGTATTTCTGATTTTTTATTCTATTCCATTGATCAACTTGTCTGTTTCTGTACCAAAACCATGTGGTTTTTATCACCATTTTTCTGTAGTACAACTTGAGGTCAAGGGTAGTGATTTATCCAAACATTCTATTATTTTTCAGGAATGCTTTGGCTATCCTAGGTTTTTTGTTTTTCCATAAGTTGAGAATTGATCTTTCAGGGTCTGCAAAAAAAAAAAAAATGTGTTGGAAATTGTATGGGAATTGTGTTGATTCTGTAGATTGTTTTTGGTAAGATGGCCATTTTTACTATGTTAATCTTACTGATTAAGGAGCATTGGAGATCTTTCTATCTTCTGAAGTCTTTGATTTTTTTTTTTGAACTTCTTGTCATACAAATCTTTCACTTGCTTAGTTAGACTTTTATCAAGATATTTTATATTATTTGTGGCTCTGTAGAGGATGTTGTTTCCCTAGGTTCTTTCTGAGCTGATTTATCATCTGTATTTGGAGAGGTACTGATTTCTTTGAGTTCATTTTATCAACTTTTTATCAAATTCATTGATCAACCTGTTTGTTCCTATGCCAATGCAGTTTTTATCACTATTGCTTTGTAGTACAGTTTGAAATCAGGGATGGTGATACTCCCCAAAATACTTTTATTGTGCAGGATTGTTTTAGCTACCTGGGTTTTGTTTTCCCATTTGAAGTTGAGGATCTCAGAATCTGAAGGGAACACTTCACAAATTCTCATGTCATCCTTGTGCAGGGGCAATGGTAATCTTGCCTGTCTTGTTCCACTCTATGTGATGGCGAAGAGAGCACTGTCATCTATCTGTCTTCTTTCTTGGCTTTTGGTTTTGAATTTTATTTTTGTTTTGTTTTGTTTTGTTTTTTTTTCTTAAACAGGGTTTCTATGTGTAGCCCTGTGTGTGCTGGAACTTACTCTGCAAACTCAGGGATCTGCATATCTCTGCCTTCCATATGCTGGTGTGCCACTATATCCAGCTAAAATACCACAGATCTTAAAGACTGAAGAAAAAATATTATTATAATACAGATAATGAAAACTTTTGTATATATTTTTTCACATAAAATGGTATTAGTATTTTACTTGTTAATAAATATAGTTGATTCAGTTTTAAAAGGAAGTTACTAAATGCATCAAAAGTGTTGAAGGCTAGTCAGAAGCTTAGTATGTAAGGTTAGTGGTAGAACACTTGCCTAACATGTACAAAGCTTGCAGTTCAGTCTCCTCTACTGGAAAAAAAATAGATTGTGCAGGTGTGGTAGTAAATGTTCTGGAAAAAGAAGCAGGAGGTTTGGCTTGGGTCCAAGTTCATCCAGGGATGTAGAGCAAGACCCTGTTGATCTGGATGGATGGATGGATGGATGGATGGATGGATGGATGGATGGATAGATAGATAGATAGATAGATAGATAGATAGATAGATAGATAGATAGATAGATAGATAGATAGTTTGTTTACAGAGGGAGTGGCTACAGTAGTGGATCCAGTCATGAGTAAAGCTAGGGCCAGGTGTCCTTGGCTTGCTCATTAGGAGAAGAGCCCTGTCTTAGCATCCTGCCTCTTCCATTATTAAAGTCACCCCACTCTCTCAACCCTTTTCTTACACGTTTACTACCAGTAAGACCTGAGTATATAAAAGTGTTTCAGAAAATCTACAGCTATTTTTTTCCTGGAATATAAAGTAAATATGAATATATGACGTAACCATGTTAAAGAATTCATCTTGGCTTTTAAGTTACTTCCTATGATCTGTAGTTGCAGCTAAGTGGTAGGACACATAGGAGTCCTGTTTGATGTATAGAATCTTTCTAATACTATTAAAATGCATTTTGATAGGCCTTTTGTTTTCCTTTGTCAGATTTTGGAAATAGATTTTATTTTGCTGTAGTTTGTCCCCCACCCTACAGCCTTGTCCTGCATGAAAGTTTCCTCACCCTTTTTAAATATGGCATAATTTTTATAGAAATGCAGACAGCACTGTCACTGGCTTCCATGCTCCACTGTTTGGGAGCTGTATGTACAGCTTGTGTCAGACTGGATCAGTCTCTCCGGTCTCTTGACACGCGCCTTCGTTTATGTCCTTTGACTCTTCCGTTCACTGCTTTATAAAACTCACAGAGAATAGCTGTGTACATATGTTACATAGTGCTTGTCAGCTTCCGTGACTGCAGCATAAGCAACATTTACAGGTTCCTTTTCAGGTTTGTGAAAGAAAGACTGTTAAGGTAGCATTTGAAGTTTATTTACTGAAAATTACTTTCAATTAGGTTTTTCATGAAATAATTCTAGAATTTATGCTGAACTGCTTGTGCTGTTTACATTTTTATTGTTTTGTTGTTTTGTTTTAGAGCCACATTGTAAGTGGCTGCCTGTGTCAGTAAGTTCATAATGTTCCCTGAGATACATGGAGTACCCATGCTGTGCCTCAGTACAACTGCATGGAGGAGCCTTGTTTGAGATCAACAACAACAATTAATATTGGCCCTATATTATGTCCTGTCTTCATCGTCTTAACTGTGCGTTTTCCTTGCATGTTAACAATTATGGCCTTGAACCAACCCATGACCTTGAACATGCTAGATACATGTCAGCATTCATTGAGCAATATTAGAAGTCAGTGGTGCCTTAAGCTTGTATCAGTGTAAGAAGTCTAATGGCATGTACAGCCTGTTCTACAAAGACAGTAGCCAAGAGCTAAAGACTAACTACAGTCTGGAGGCAGTAAAAGGAAGAAGTGACCCCTACAAAAGCAATAGCAGACAATAGTTGTTTTAGAAAGTGTTATCAAACCCCTCCACCCTTTTTGCCGCCTCAATCAATGCTTTTATCAAGATTTGCTGGGTGTTAGATTTTTTTTCTGACATTTTAACAGAACAAAATAAAATCGAAAAGTATATTTTAAATTTTATGTAACTATACAACCATTACTTTTATAATTAAAAGATATGAACTTAAAATAAAATATATTGTCTTACAGATAAAGAATTGTATGCTTGGATGAAGTGTGTGAAAGGACAGCCTCATGATCATAAGCATCTGATGCCAACTCAGATTATCCCTGGCTCTGGTGAGAATGCTTTTTTGTTAGAGTCCTGGGTGCTCTGGGAGGGAGGGAGGGAGGGAGGGAGAGAGAGAGAGAATGAGAATGCTTACAGTTGCATAGCTGGATGTAATGATTTTGTGCTTGCGGTGTTTGAGGACAACCTTGGTTAAGTAACATAGCTTGTATTCATGTGTCCTCCCCACCCCTGCCTCCCCAAACAAATAAACAAGTATGCAATAAAATGGGAAAATATGGTTTAACTAATCTTGAATTGTCTTTTTCAAAATTATAGGACCACTTAAATTTAATAAAGATTACAGGGAAAAAAATCTTTCTTCCCAGACTTAGTGAAGAAAACTGCACAGAAACTGTGACAGAGAAATTGGATAATGATAAAGTTTTGGTCATACTGATGCTCCCTACAAAAAGGTTTTAAGTATTCTGATATCTTAATAATTGAACAGTAAGGAAATGAATATAGATTTGGTTGGTGGTTCTGTGATGCTTAGATGTCTGACAGCACTGAGTGATCCCTGGTGAGAGATCTGATAGCTCCAAATGCTCTGCCTGCTCACAGGCTCTGAAACAGAGCACGGGGGTGTGCTCCTAACCGCTGATGCTAACCTCTACTAACTCTTCTGTTTTACAGTGTTGACAGACCTTCTTGATGCCATGCACATTCTTAGGGAGAAATATGGTATTAAATCCCATTGTCACTGTACGAACAAACAGAACTTACAAGGTGGAAATGTTCCTACAATGAATGGTGTGTCTCAAGTAAGTAGAAAGTCTGTTCACATACAACACAACTGTTACATGACTTAGCTTTAGGTGTTTGAAACTCAGGTAATACCCAGACATGGTAGATATGCTTTTAATCACAGCATCTAGGAAGCTGGGGCAGGATTGCTGTGAATTCAGTTTCTAGGCTAGCCTGAGATATACTGTGTGTCTGTCTCAAAAGGGGGGAAAAAGCTCTACTCTTGGGTTTGTGTTTCTATATTACTGCATAAATTTCTTATGACTGCTTTTAACTCTGAATAATTGAGGAATAGTGTTAACTGTTCAAGTGTCTTACTTTATAGGCTCTACAGAATGTTCTCCATCACAGTCATAAACCCTCTGTGAGCCTGCCTGAGTCTCAGCAGCAGAACACCCCTCAGAAATCCCACACTAATGGCGGCAGCAGCCCTGGCAGTGCAAGCACAGACAGCAGGTTGACCCCTCCAGAGTCCCAGTCACCGCTGCACTGGCTGGCCGATCTTGCTGAGCAAAAATCCAGAGAGGAAAAACAAGGTGACTTTGTCCACTCTGTTTGTGCTGAAGGGCTTCACCGCCAGTGTCCTGACTACACATGGCCTGTGACTTACTTTGCTTTCTGCTTATTTCAGTGATAGCTTAGGATCAATAACGTATTCATCCTCTTTTATTAAGAACCAGCCCTCCAAAGATTGGTATCAAAATTAGTTACATACTCATTTATGATTGACGTTTGCAAAATTGTCAGAATGCTATATTATAAATTAACCCTAGTTTCTGATAGCATTTGACCATTTTTCTTCACAACAGAGAGAGCTAACATGTCTGAGGTTCTGAGAAAGTTATTAAATAAAATGCAAGGAATCTATTGTTTCTGTACTTCAGTATTAAATGCATGCACAATTTTTGTTAAATTTTATTTTAGAAAACAAAGAATTTACTCTTGAAAAGGAAATTAAAGAAGATGGAGACCAAGATGCCTCTGATTCTCCAAATGGCAGCACATCACCTCCAGCATCCCAGAACAGCGAACAAGGTTCAACCCTACGTGATTTGCTGACCACAACAGCCGGCAAGCTTCGAGTGGGCTCTACAGATGCGGGCATTGCCTTTGCTCCAGTGTATTCAATGGGAGCCTCAGTGAGTGTGCCAGCTCAAGCCTGTGTGTTAGATTTGCTTTTTACTTGCTGTCCAAGTGCCCTAATATTTACCTGCCTGCACCTCCAACCTCTGCTTTTAAGTTTGGGCCTTAAATTTATAGAGATTTGATAGTTAGCTATGGTTCTAACAAAACAGATGCAGATGAAATACAATGTGCTAAATTTGCTAGGCCTGTTCTCATTCGAGTTCTAACTTCAAAGCTAGAGTTTTGTGTATTTTTCATGTGGAATGCTGGAGAAGGTTCTGTGAGTCTGGATGAGCTTTCACCGTGTGAATGTTGTATTAGTAGTGGGAGTATTTGAGAGTATTTGTGGAGTGCTTGCAGAGCAAGGTTTTTTAATTATCAAAAGTAGGAAGCAGAATAATTTCCTAAGGAAATGATGGTATAGATGCTTTTAAAGTGTGTGGAGAATTCTTACCCTGCCCCCTTTGCAGCAGTTCAACACCAGTGTGTAAATTACAGTAGCTGTGCTGCTGTGAGTCCTCAGAGCTGGGGGTTTGTTGCATTACCAAACATAGGGTCCTCATTGTTTTCAGAAGTTTTTTTGGTTTTCTTAATAGAGTGGCAAAGGTGGCCGGAGTATGCCTAACATTCTTGATGACATCATTGCTTCAGTTGTTGAAAACAAAATTCCACCAAATAAAACTTCCAAGATCAATATAAAATCAGAGCCTAATGAAGAACCTGAAGAGAGCAGACAGTCTGCCACAAACGAAAGCGATAAGTTTTATCGTGACGTACCACATTCTTGGATCTGTGACCAGCATATTTTATGGCTTAAAGATTACAAGAATAGTAATAACTGGAAGCTTTTCAAAGAGTGTTGGAAACAAGGACAGGTATGTATGGTATACTCCATGGACTGAGGAGACGTAGGCAGAAGATTTAGTTTTTCCTGTGGGAAAAAGAAGATCCCCAAAATAACAGATTACCAACATTATTATCTCTGGATTTCTGCTTTTGTCCAGGTGGATGTAATTTTACAAGGAAGTAGATTATTAGTCAAATAGCTTTAATAAGTAGACATGTATTACTAATATATTTACAAAATTAATTTTTTCTTGTTCTGATTTGTGTTTCAAGTATGTTATATTAAAAGTAATTGTTTTGAACTGATGAAAACTGGTGCAGGTGTTTTTCCTACAGAAATCCCCCTGCCTCTGCTTCCAAAGTGCTAGGATAAGAGGCGTATGCCACCACACACCTGGCCTTAATTTTATTATATCGTAAATAAAAAGTTTGATTATTTCTTTGTGCCCAGATAAAATTGGTTTTCCATATGATCAAAGTTCTGACTTAATGTTTAATGCATTCTTCTGATGTCAAGTACTTATATTCATAAAAAATTATGAACCGATTTAATTACTGGCCTCAGAATATTAATATTGCTTAATTTGCTTCTTCATCCTTGAAAAATTACTAGACTTGTTTTTTAACCATTATGTACTATCTGTATGCTTGTGCACTATGTGCCTGTTGCACTCTGTGTGCCTGTGCTCTGTGTGCCCGTGCACTCTCTGTGTGTACTGCATGTACCTGTATAGTGAAAGTCAGTGGGCAGTTTTGGGGGTCAAGTCTATTCTTTCCACCTTGTAGATTTTGGGATGGAGCTCAAGGCATTATTAGGCTTGAATAAACATCTTTATCAGCTGACCCACTTCAGCAGCCACACTGTACAGTTAATCCTGGGGTTTAATTAGTAAGCTTGTGAGCATGACTAAGAGCCATTCCCCCACAGTGATTCTCAAGTCTTTTAGTGAACATTTTGCTATTTGAATTTTTGCTAGTTGAACAAGGAAGGGTTTAGCACATACTAATTATTGCTGAACTCTAGAACCTAGAAGAGTGTGGTAAAGAAATACACAGCCAAAAATATTCACAATGAAAGGTCTATAAATATCTAGGAATTTTAACACACATTGCAAGCTATAGCTATGTATTACAGGTTATTCCAGAAGAATAATCCTAGAGGTGAGAAGTCTGATTAGGAGGAACTGAGGTGTTTCAGTAAGATGATGGCAGTAACTTTAGAATTCTACTTAGAATTATTTTAGTATACCATTTAGCTGTCTTTTTACAGATTGGTAAATGGCTTAACTGGGAACTGTATTGTGTGAATTGCCAGCAACAATTACCTAATATCTGGGCCTATCTTAAGAGTTGAACATGTTATTAGATGATTGAAACAATATTTAATGGAGCATTCAGCTAAATTTCTTGATGAGTTTTGTTTTGCTTTTCATTTTATTTTATGTGTATAGGTGTTTTGCTTGCATGTTTGTCTGTGCCCCGCTTGCATGGCTGGTACCTGTGAAGGCCAGAAGAGGGCATTGGATCCCTTGAAACTAGAGTTATAGATGCTTGTGAACCACTATGTAGGTGCTGGGAATCAAACCCACATCTTCTGCAGGAGCAGCCAGTGCTGTGCTGTTACCTGCTGGGCCATCATGCATCCCTTGGTTTTGTTAGGAGCCGGTCTCACTATGTAGCCCCAGCTGGCCTGGAACTCATTGTGTAGACCAGAGTGATTGGGATGACTCTTCAAAAAATCCTTTGTAATTAAAGTTTTTAATTTGAGGCTTTTCTTTAATGATGAAGTTTTAAATGTTTTAGACAGTTAATGTCTTTTAGAGCGTCTTATAAGTCAGATTTCTAATTTCTCTATACTGTAGAACTATATTGTTGGAGTAAAAACTACATAATTTATGGGTTGAACAATTAAACATAGAGGTATTTTAATATAATTTAGTTGTTTTTATGAGTACTAAATCTTTAGTTACTGGTATTTTTTAAACAGTGATATAAAATTTGAATTCATGAGATCTAAAAGGTAGGATTCATTTATAGTCAGTCATCCAGCTCAAAGGTTGCCTCATACCTGTGCCCAGGGTTTCTATCCAGACCCTTCTAGAGGTAAAGGAAAATGTGCTTTTAGTATAAGTTCACTGTCCACTGTGTTTTGATCTTTTTCCCCAGTGTTACTGCAAATGTTTCATAGTTACAAATAGTTTTTACAATATCTATAGAAAGCTTGCCTATGGATAAAGCAGTCTCCCAAAATATTTCTGCTACCCATAAATGCAATATTCACTTAGTTTCTGAAAAGTCCTTTTCATTGAAGTTTTCATGCAAAACTGCCATTTTGTTGGGTACAGTGGCACCTGTAAATCTCTGCAGTCAGAAAACTGAAGCTGGGGACTCCTTATGCAACAGTGCAAAAGCCTGTGTCAACATGGAATAAGACCAAGGAAATACATAAATTTCTCCATTTCCTGCTGCGGCCTCTCCCATTGTTCTCATTCACATGCAAGCACCTTTCAAGTCCAGAGCTATTGAAGTAGCCAGTATTTTTACAAATTTGCCAGTAGAACTGAAACTTAACAGTGCCACCCACTTGCATGTACACTGAATCTTTAAAGTATTTAGGCACCTTTTAACTATTATTTATTTGTGTTTATTCATAAGCCTGCAGTGGTTTCCGGTGTGCATAAGAAAATGAACATTAGCTTGTGGAAGGCAGAATCAATTAGTCTGGATTTTGGAGACCACCAAGCTGATCTCCTCAACTGCAAAGACAGCATTGTTTCCAATGCCAACGTTAAGGAATTCTGGGATGGTTTTGAAGAAGTGTCAAGTATGTTGTTTTTCACTGTTGTCTCACCCATGTAACCTTAAGATGATACCTTGATAATACAACTTCAGTTCTTCACCTGGGAAGGAAGCCTCTGTATTAACATTGTTATTCATGAGAGAGGGACAGACACACACACCTGGGGGTAGTGACATACAACTGTATCTCAGCACTTGCTTAAGCAGAGAGACAGGGAATTCTTGAGTCCTAGGTCGCCCTTGGCTACTTAGTAAATCTGAGACCAGCTGAGCCTGTGAAGACCCTGTCTATGAAAGACAAAAATAATCTGGAAACAAAATAGTGGTTCATAATCCTAACTCTAGTCCTGATTTTCTTTAACTTTGACATAACTTATGCTGCATTTCCTAGTGGAATTTTGGTAACTCCCCAAAATTGTGGAAATTAAATTATATCATTTGTTAAATACTTTCAAAATTAAAAATTTTAGTTGTAAGACCATTATTAAGAAATATAAATAATTCTGAAGAACAACTTCTTTTAGACACTAAAAATAGTTAATGCATGTATCCCATATTAAAGTCTTCGGGTTGGAGAGCTGCCTGAGCAGCTCTTGGGGAGGGCCTGCGTCTGAAAGCTCACAGCTGCCTGCAAGTAACTTCAGGTCCAGGAGATCCAATGTTCTCTTCAAACTTCCTTGTATATATCTACACACGCATACATGAGTGCACACATACACAGTACGTCTAAAATGTGTTAATGCTGCTTGAATACATGAGGGAAAGGCCAGCCATTGCCCACGAAGCTTCTGTGGTGCTACAAGTTAGTCACTGACATTTTTTCCCAAATGCAAATAAAAAGGCCCAAGTTATATTTTCAGTAACTAGCTTCTGTCTTTATAGAACGTCAAAAAAACAAAGGTGGAGAAACAGTAGTATTAAAGTTGAAAGACTGCCCATCTGGAGAAGACTTCAAGACCATGATGCCAGCAAGGTAAGTATGTCATGGGAAGTTAAGCTGGGCTTGTTCCCAGCAAATACAACTAACTACAAGAGTTGTCTTTGTTTCTGCGTTTTGTTTTGGGGTGTTTTTGTTTGTTTGGTTGGTTGGTTGGTTTTTTGTTTGTTTGTTTTGTTTTTTGTTTTTGGTTTGTTTGGTTTGGTTTGGTTTGGGTTTTTTTTGGAGATTTATTTATCATATGTAACTTCACTGTAACTGTCTTGAGACACTCCAGAAGAGGGCGTCAGATCTCATTTCGGATGGTTGTGAGTCACCATGTGGTTGCTGGGATTTGAACTCAAGACCTTCAGAAGAGCAGTCAGTGCTCTTAACTGCTGAGCCATCTCTCCAGCCCCCTGTTTCTGCTTTTTGTTTTGTCTTGTTTTTTCCTCAATAAAGATAAATAACCCAAAAGCCTCATCAATGTGAAGACCTTGTACTAAGGGGAAGTACTATTAGGGTGTTGTGTCTGCTATAGATCTCCCTCTTTCTGGATCTTGCACCTGATCGGTTGTATTTAGGAAAGTGCAATTGAGACATTAGTATTTAGTTTACTGCGTGCCTCCCTCATACAGTACATCAGTTTAGACTCTGAAGGCATTCTAGAACGGTGTTGCCTAGTTTAAGGAAAGGGCATTACAGTATTCTTCACAACTTAAGGATTTTGTACCCGTCAGTGGTGGTTCAGGCCTTTAATCTTAGCCTTCATGAGACAGAGGCAGGCAGGCAGATCTCTGAATTCAAGGCCAGCCTGGTCTACAGAACTGGTCTACAGAGTTCCAGGACACCCGGTGCTACACGGAGAAACCCTGTCTCAAAAAAACTAAAAAGAAAAAAAGAATTTTCTACTTCAAAAATAGTTTAAATGCAAGTCTTTTATTTTTTTAAACTGTATTGTTATCTTTAGATATGAAGACTTTTTAAGAAGTCTGCCGTTGCCAGAATATTGCAACCCAGAAGGGAAGTTCAATTTAGCTTCCCATTTGCCAGGGTTCTTTGTACGCCCTGATCTAGGACCCAGGCTGTGCAGTGCCTATGGTAAGTATAATTCACATTTCTCTTTAAGTTGAGACTCTGTGAGAGGATAATAGACTTTAGCCCAAAAGTCAATTGTCCAATGACTTTATCTATTTCTAAACCTGTTCTTTAAATAATGTTATTGAAACCCTTCTTAATATCAAATAATATATGAATTTGGTAGATAGTGTAGTTAAGTAATACTTTTTAATTCTCTTTAACATTTCTAAGTTATATTTATTGAATTGTTTTGTGTGGGCATTTCCATTGAGAGTTTTAGGGGCTAGTGTTTAGGGACAAATGTTTATAGCAAGGCCAATAAACCCGACTTGTAATTAATTTGTTGTGTGGACATAATATCTGCATTATCAGATGCACCCAGTGCACTGCAGTGAACAACCTCATCTCCTACACAGGTGTTGCTGCTGCTAAGGATCATGATATAGGAACCACAAATCTTCACATTGAAGCTTCTGATGTTGTCAATGTTCTAGTCTATGTCGGCATAGCAAAAGGAAATGGCGTCCTCTCCAAAGCAGGTAAAGAACCCTAAAGAGCAGCGATGGGTGATGCTGTGGTCCAGGCTGGCGCAGAGGGTGGGAGGGGATTCTGACCTTTGATACTGAAAATTACTTTTCCCGTTTCTCATGTACAAGAAATTGTAATTTTAAAGGTAGATCTTTTTATTTGACCCTTTGCTTTTACTAAGTACTGCTAAATAGGCACCAGTTCTTGGAAATGTAAAGTGCCATTTGCAATTGTAATCACACACTCCCAACACCACACACACACACACACACACACACACACACACACACACACACACGATTTAGAAGAAAAAGAAGGCTTATAGGGTCAAGCAGCCATTTTCTTGTACTCATAGCTTTTACTTTTTATTCTTTAAAACCTTGCTCTACCATCTATCTTACCATCCTTTTCTTATTTGAAGTCATGGCTGTTAAGCTGTTACTCTCCATCGACTTCTTTTTAAAGTAGGTGTATATTGCTCAGTGAGGGATTTTGTGCCCAGTTAGTCAATGACACTGCAGGTAAAAAAAAAAATAAGAGCAGAAGAAAAAGTTTTAGGAGCAAGTATTTATAACAAGACAGACTAAAACTGTAGTTAAATTGTTGCATTGGCATAATATCTACACCTCAGTCACTGTCCCTCCTGCCCTCCACACTCCATCACCCCGCACACTCGGGCTTGTCTGCATGCGTGCTTGAATTAACTGCTTCTCTTGCATTCGCTGACACATAATTGGATAGTTAGTCATTTCTGTCTGCCTATCCCTTTCCCGCCTCCTATTGGGAGGGGTGGAAGTGTTACTGTCTCTTCATGTTTAGGACTTGACTGCACTGGCCTATTTCTGACACCTTATGACCAGACTTTGCTAGAGCTGTAGCTGTAGCTTTTTTAGTTTGTGTTTTACGTCTGTCTAGCTCAGAGTAGTTGTACTAAGCTATTACACACTGAATTTGATGTACATTTGACAGTAATAGATCTCAACTCTCTGTTTGCTGCTTAGCTCCTTAACTTTCATTTCTTAATACATTGAAACTCCCCCAACCTTGTTCTGCCCAGAAAACCTGGAGAGTCCATGGCACGTTGGAGTTGTCATGCCCAGCACTAATCTAGAGATAGAAACCACTTCTGGTTCTGATGACACATCTTTCCTGGAGCTTCCATGTTCCACTTAGTTGCCTCCTTTTATGTCAGTCCACTGACTGACTGGGTGTGACATTCATGCAGTGCTCATTGCAGCCAGCAGAGGGTGTATGATCCAGTGGAACTGCAGTTAAACCTGGCCCTGTGGGTGCTGGGGATGGAACCAAACCTGTGACCTCTGCTGTATTTAAATGTTCCTTTAGAATCCTTTTCGCTCTGAGGAACTTAACACCTAATGTCTGCAGTTCATCCATGGCCTAACACTGGGTCCCTGACTCCTCCTGATTCCCACCTTCCTGTATATGCTCTTTTGAGAAAACTTTACATTCTTTATACTTCTATTTCTTTTAATCATTATAAGTGTACACAGAGGGATGTTTTAGGATTATATTCACAATTAACCATTTCAAGGCACTGACCTATGCACGGCTCACGCTCTCCTGCAGCAGTTCTCCGGCCTGCATGTGTAGCTTGGATTAGGCCCATCCTGCCCGCTCTTCTGTTACTAGTGGGCCCAGTCATTCTCATCTCCCTGCTGAGTCATGCTCTTCTCTTGCTGTTACAGATTTAGGTGGCAGAAGTTGGGAATACCAATCCATGAATTGAAACTACTTTTATTTTAGTGTATTTTGGTATTTTATGGGTTTTGTTGCCATTGTTTGTTTGTTTTGAGGTAACACTTTGCTTACATGGTTCTCACTAGCTTTGCACTTGCTGCGCAGCCCAGGCTGACCTTCAGTTCATGTCTTCCCAAGAGTTGGGACTGTACAGATGCTCCGACTCACATGGCCCATCCTGTAATTTTATTGAGAAGACATTAAAAATATAAAACATTTTAAAAATACAGTTTTAAAGCAACCTAAATAAGCATCAGGTTCTCTATTAACCTTGTAAAGTTGTTCTTTTAATATTATTTCCTTAATTAAAGGTAAAATCTTTTCATAGCCATTATTTAAAGACTGAACTAGTCTCGTGGTGCTTTCATATTGTTATGACAGTGTTTATTAAATGTGTTTAATTTGTGTAGGTTTATTAAGACCTTCTGGAACTCCATGAAGTCCTGACTTTTTTAACACCCCCACCCAAAAAAAAGCCCTGCTATTAATCTATCACACAAATGATCAATACTGGGAATAAAAAACCTTTGCAGTCAGATTTGAATATTCTAAAGACTGTGCCATCGTAGATGTTAGAGGGCCTCTGATACATCCTTCGCAGTAGACAGCATCCAAACCTTAGAAAACACTAGAGAGATGTTGCTGTGGTTACCGCCACTCACTGCTCTTCAGAGAACCCAGGCTTCGTTCCCAGAAGCTCACAACTGTCTGTAACTCCACTTCAGGGTATCTGGTGTTTTCATCAGAATTCCTGAGGCAATAGGCACACGTATAGTACACATACATGCAAACAGTTATATACATTTACCAATATGGAAACAAACATGGAAAATTTTTCTATCATTGCCATACTGGGAATGCCTAGAGTTGATACCTTTGTTGGTGTTCTTCAAATTCCTTAACATAGATATGAGGATTTCTAATGTGTCAGCATTTGACAAGGATTATCCATTGTTTCTTTAGAACCTTAGCTTATGAAGAAATCTATTTATATGCGGTGACAGATTAGCCATAATAAAGGCAGAGGACCTATTGAAGTTAACGAGAATGCTTTTCATTAGTAACCACTAGGAAGCAAGCCCACGCACATACTTGCTACTCGCTTCACTGCGCCTAAGATTAAGGCAGTGGCTTCTCTTAGCCTTATTCAGTAATTATAGGAACCAAATAATAAAAGTCAAAAACAGTTGTTTTTTTTTTTTTTTTTTTTTTTTTTTTGTCAGTTAAGAAATGTCTTGAGTTTATGATAGCTCAGTCAGACCATCCCTGAGATGGAGAAACTTTTTTCTTTTTCTTTTTTTAAGATTTTATTTATATGTGTGAGTACACTATCATTGTCTTCAGACACATCTTAACTACTGAGCCGTCTCCCCAGCCTGCAACTTTTTTTCTTTTGAAACTAAATTTCTAACTTGAGAGTAGATTCTTTGTTTCTGAGGGAAAGAAACATGAAATTATTCTTTCTCTTCCTGTGGACACATAAGTCTCAAACTCAGACCTTTGCTCCCTTAACAATTTTAAACTATAAAACTAGGTTTAACAGTGAGAGTACTGACCCTAGCCCTGCAGGGGAATACATGTCTTTGTCTAGAAGCTGAGACAAGAGAATAGTGGGTCACAATCCAGACTTTGTTGAGCATCAAGTTCCACAGTAGTCTGCACTACATACTGAGACCAGGTTGGGGGGGTCGGTGCAGTAGATAAACAAAGGCAGAAGGATAGGCCTCCCACTCCAGTAGTTAGTCCTGGGAGGAGAGGGGAGGCCTTCCTCTCCAGTAGTCAGTCCTGGGAGGGTCTGTTTTTTGATAGCCTTTACTGACCAATTAAATAATTTCCTGTTTCAGGAATACTTAAGAAATTTGAAGAAGAAGAATTGGATGATGTTTTAAGGAAAAGATTAAAGGATTCAAGTGAAATCCCTGGTGCTCTATGGCATGTTTATGCTGGAAAAGATGTTGACAAGATAAGAGAATTTCTTCAAAAGGTATAACAGACGTCAAAACACCCCCCTTCCTTGAACATGAACTATCTGTGCATTTACCTTTTTGGCATTCTGTTATTTATGATCAGTTAAATACTTTTTAAAGTCTTTTTTAGTGTTGTGTTAATTTTAAAGCCCTATATGTGGAACGGACACAATGGTTCAGTAGTTACGATCGCTTGGTGCTCTTTCTGAGGACCTGCGTGGCAGCTCACACCCGTCTGTCACTTCAGTGCCCAGGGACCAGAAACCTTCTTCTGGGCACACACACATGTAGGCAAAGTACTCAAACACGGAAAGTGTAAAAGTGAGTGCATAACAGTTTCCAGAGCCGCTGCCTCATGGTTGTAAAGCCATTGTGTTTTGCTCATCTTCTTGATTTAAATAAAGTTTCTGCGATCTGTGTAAAGAATCCTTACCAGTTACCACCTTGTACCAAAAACCCTAAAAGTATTTTAACCTAAAATATAATGATTGTGCTTCTTAAATCCAGCTTTTCATTAACTATTAATAGTTTCTTGAAATAAATTTTTGATGGGTCAGGTCGCTGCATCTACAGGTTACTTATTTTTGTATCCTTAAGGGCTTATGAAATCCATGTGCATGACTCTGGAGAGAAAAAGAGGCAAGTGGTTTTCTCTCATCTGTCTGATGAGGAAGTGAATGTGAGAAAGCCAACTGGACAACTGTGTCAGTGTCCTGTGGCTTTCTAAATAACTTACAATGCTTTGAGACAGATTTCCATTCTCTAGCTCTGTCTGCCCTGGAACCCACTGTATAGAACAGTTAGGCCTCAAACTCAGAGGCATCCAACTGCCTCTGTCTCTAGAATGCTGGGATAAAACTTATGAGCCCGGCCTTACTTTCTTACAATTCAGAACAGTCAGTAACTTTTTTGTTTGCTTTGGGATTTATTTCATTTTTCGGTGTATAGATGTTTTTGCCAGCTCTCTTGTCTATGTCCCCTGTGCAGAATGCTGAGGACACCAGAAGGCAGCATTACAGATGTTGTGGGCTGCTGTTGCTGCTGGCGGCCAAGCCTAGGTCCTCTGCAAGAGTAGCGAATGCTCCAACCACCACTGGGCAATCTCTCCAGTCCCTAGCCATCGTTATAAAAGTATAAGAGCAAAAGCCCAAGTAATTAAGATTTTTCCAGTCCCTTAAGTTGGTGTGCACAATTTTATTTTTAACCTATATCAGATTTCAAAAGAACAAGGCCTTGAAGTTCCGCCAGAGCATGATCCAGTCCGGGACCAAAGCTGGTATGTGAACAGAAAGCTGCGCCAGCGCCTGCTTGAGGAGCACGGGGTGAGAGCCTGCACGCTGGTTCAGTTCCTGGGTGACGCCATTGTTCTGCCGGCAGGAACACTTCACCAGGTACCTACTTATGTGGCTGTCACTTCCCTGTACTGAAAAGAACTGCTTTGAGGGGGAAAATTACTCTATGTATAGGTAAAAATCAGAGAAAATGTTGTTAGGAAAATGTACATCACCATTGCATTTCCATTCGAATGGTATTTACAGTATTTGAAACCTAAAGCAGTTAAACACTTTGAGAGCTTTGGCTGTTGACCTAAGCTAGCTTGCCAGTTTACTCATTCTCTCTGAGTCGATGCCTGCCCACCGCTGCTCATGCTCACCAGCTCTGCGAAGAGCGTGCAGAGCGGCGAGGCTTTGAATTTGTGAACGTCTTGCTTGTCGATGGCATGCTAGTATAATTCTAACATATTTAATGAAAGATCATGTACAGTTTATATAGCTATCTACCCACAGAACTTGGGTAAGTCTGTATTAATACCAAGCATGACCACCTGTAGCTCCCTGGTTAGGGAGGGAGGCTGGAACAGGAGCATCACAAGTTCATGGCCCACCTGGGCTACATAGCGTGGCTTTAAGAATCAGCAGAGAAGAATGAAAACCGAATCAGTTTTTGCATCAGTAGGTAGGTCTGCAGTCCTGGGAATGGCCTAGACTACTAGATGGTGGTGGGTAATAAAGTATGTAAGGAAAACCTGAGATACTTGCCACCCCAGAGGAAAAATCCAGTTTGCCCTGGGGTGACTGTGTTTCATGTATAGTAGTGATATATATTCCTTAGTTTTGATAGTGGGTGCTTTTTTTTTTTAAGGATTTATTTATTATATTATATGTAAGTAAGTACACTGTAGCTGTCTTCAAACACCAGAAGAGGGAGTCAGATCTCTTTACAGGTGGTTGTAAGCCACCATATGGGTGCTGGGATTTGAACTCATGACCTTCAGAAGAACAGTTGGTGCTCTTACCTACTGAGCCATCTCTCCAGCCCCTAGTGGGTGCTTTTTAAAAAGATAATCAGATTCATCGTTCTTAGATCTCAAGTATCTTTTGTGAGACTAAAATATCAACACAGTCATATGGCTTGAACTGTTCTAGAACGTGTATTGGTTGGTTGTGATCATTCGGGGATGACAACCACTGTCACTCATGTTGAGTTGACTCACCAGAAAGTGGCTAACTTGTACATAAATGTAAATGGCTTTAAGAAAACTGCCTAAGGTGGAAGAACTGGATCAGACTGTGTTGATAATAGAAAATAGATTTATCTGCAGGCCCTTGCTTACATGTGTAGCCTGTTAAGTACTGGGGTTACTGTTGTTGTTTTGAGTCATTTGAGCCAAGCTGGCCTTCTGTCAGCCTTGCAGTACCGGGTTGTGTGAAATAGTCCTGCTCTGCAGACTCGGCTCCTGAGTGCTGGGTTACAGGTGCCGCCTCACCTGCTCTCAGTGCTGAGATTCCAGAGCTGGCCATTGCAGCCGCTCTTCGTCATGGCATGGCTTTGTAAATTATTGTTTATGTGCATGGGTGTTAAGTGAGCGCAGGAACTAAAGTTATAGATGGCTGTGAGCTACTGCAAGGCATGCTGGGAACTAACTCAGGCCCTGTGGAAGAGCAGCGAGTGCCCTTAACTGTTGAATTGTCTTTCCAGCTCTTTGCCCTGCCCCTGCCTCCTTCTTGAGGACATGGTTTCATGTTGGCTAACGTGGAGCTTACGGTGTCTCTAAGGATGACCTAGAACTTGTAGACTGTTGGCTCTTCCTTCTACTTTTCTGAGATTGCCTTTTTGTTGCATTTGTACCAACTGAGATGTTCACATCTACAGTGAGCACTCTGGACGTGAAGGAGGACTGTGTCAAGGTCCACGCCTGCGCTGACTACAGCCACACCCTCTTTCAATAAGTAGTAGTAGCAGCAATGGAATCATATAATGTGTTATTTTTGTTAAAAAAAAAAATTAGTGTTGTTGGTTTTCTTTTTTGTTTTAAATCATGGCTACGTGAGTAGAGGTGCCTGAATCCCCGTCCTCTTGGAGCTGGGGTTATAGGGTTCTTAACCACTGAGCCACCTTTCTTACCTATGATAAATACTCATTAACTCTGGCTTTTCTTTACAGTGAATTTCAGCATCATCAATAGTGTTTAGAACCATGGTCTGTTTTGTTGCTAGTGAGCTGTGGCTGCATGGGGATTTGGGTTGGGGAAAGAGTTGGGGCTGTTTGGGTTGTTTTTAGTTCAGATAATAAATAAATATAAATATTTATATGTAGGCGTCTATACCAACATGGTCTTTGGGTAATTGTTGGCTAGTGGGATTTGCCCAGTCAGATGGTAAATGTACAACAAGCTGTTAAGACGCCCCCCCCCCCTTAAGATGAATGTAACTCGCCCCCCCCTAAGATGGATGTAACTCGCCCCCCCCCCCCAAGATGGATGTACCTCTCCCCCTACCCCCCAAGATGGATGTACCTTTCCCCACATGTGCCTTATTTTCTCGGCCTCCCTTACTGCTTTCCGATTTATTTTCTAGACTGTGGTTGGGGTGTGATGGGAAGGACTAGGTTTGAGATGGTGTTTTGTTGTGTAGGTGGGGCGGCTTCAGATGAGCTTAGTCTGTTGACTGTTTGCCCTGGAAGACACATAGGTGCCACGCCCTGCACCTAGTGTTCCTGATGATTGAAGTCTGGGTGGGGAGGAACATGCGCTTTCACATTTCTGAGAGTCTGTCCTGATGGGACTACCTGGGGACTACACTTTGATAGATGCTCAGACTGAACTATGCAACACTGCTTCGCTGGGACCAGCAGTGCTACAATAGCAGCAGTATGGCATTCTGGCCTCTGAGCAGTGACTGGGAAGAAAGATGGTGGCATTAGCAAGTGCAGGGCAGTTTGCTTATCTGTCTTACCAAGCACAAGTATGGTAGCTGCCGTCTCATCTCAGTTTGAAGTTGCAGCTTATGCTTTTAAACATGATGGAGCATGGGAAATACATGTATCCCTCAACAGTCCCTGGCCTTGATCTCTGTGTTTACCTGCCCTCTGCTGTAGTGTTCTGAATGGCTTTTAAAACAGACCGGCGCTGGGGCACAGGAGCCAAGCACTGGCCTAGACTACGAGGCTCAGGTGTCCCCTTCCCCTCCCACCAGACCACAACAGGGAAAGAAACAGAAAGGAAAAGAACATGAAGAGAAAATCTTTATTAATAAGTTTGCCCTAACTTTAGAGACTGGTTTGGCATTGTGACTTGATATTTTTAAGAGTTGCAAATTGTGTGCAGAAGAAATGCATGGCAAAACCTTCTCACATAATATTTTCACAGGCAACCAAATACTGTATCAAGATAACGAAAACCCCCTTTTAAAAGATGACGTTCAGACTATAGACATGAAAAGCTTTGTTTCCCACCTCCCTCCTTATAATCACAGCCAGGATGATTAGTGACTAAAGAAGGGCAGAAATGGGACGGGCAGCTCTTTGGTGCTGTGCTTTCTTTCACGCTGGATCCTCTAACTCTCAAGCTTTCAGAGACACACACTGTCAGTGCTGACACACTTGTCAGAGCTGAGCTCTGGGCAATGACACAACGTTCAGAAGAGCCAGGAGGCACTTTTAAAAGAAATTCTTGTTAAGAAAATCTCTGTTAGCACACAGCTAACCACTGGGGGTGGGGGGAATGGGACAGTTCCTTCCTGACCACACCCAGCAAGAAATATAGCCTTCTCAGAGACTCTGCAAAGTTCAAGGACAGCTGCAGCCCTCCATGACCTGGGACCCAACGCTTGAGGCAACGGAAGATGCTCACCAAAGCTCACATAATAATACGTAGATGCCCAGCCCTCAGCCTAGAGTGGTGCACATGTGCACAGACAACAGGATGGCCGTTCCCCGGAAAGAATGTATTGGGAGAAACAGTCCCCGACCTCGTGCTTTACTACACAACTCAAAAGAGGAAACCACACGATGGTGGGTGAACAGGATGCAAAGAACAAGACCTTGAGCAAAGGATCAAAGTGAGAGCTACAGCTGGTTTTAGGTCATACTAGAGTTAACCATACCAAAGGTAACATGCTAAGACTCCTGAAGGACTCACTCTCCCCACAGCATCCCCAGATAAGACATAACAGACAGGGCATTGGAGACTATGTAGCTGATGTGAGAGACTTAATGTAGCAATGTAAGCATCTGTTAGACAAGACATCACAGGAGTTGGCCTCCTGTTGACTTGCCATTTATTGGCTGATTTGTCTTGGGACAGGAGCCGAGCATCTCATCCATAGTCTACTGTTGTGATAGAGCATCTGTTCTACAGACATAAGGAAGACCCAGGGAGACATATGAGGCTCCCACTGTCACTCTTCAGAGGAACCAGCATCCCAATGAGCCCAGAAACAGAACGCTTACTTTATGATGCTACCAGCTTGTCACTAGAGGCCCAGTGCTTGAGTTACACAACTCTGCAGACTTCAGCAGCTGCTCAGGTGGTCATATGTCCAGAGGAGGAGTTGTAGCCCCTCTGGAGTCCCATCCTGTCATCAGTTAGACTCTCCACAGTCTCCATTTCCCTCTTCCTACCTGCCTCATCTCACTCTCCCCAATTACATCTGTTTTGCAAACTTCAACACTAGACTCAATGGGAGTGCTTAGTGTTTCAGCTGTTCCTGCTTTCCCAGGAATTTTTATAGCATTTTAAAACATCATTTGAAGACAACCTAGAGACTGTTTAAAAATCTCACATTAGATCCACGTGGGCCTTCCTCTGCTATACAAAGTATTAAGAGAAAGCAGTTATTAGGAACAAGGGTGTGCAGAAGGTATAACTGCTAAACAAATGGCATAATGCTGGCTGGCTCCTGAAGAAAAAACTTTTGGTCAACAACATGATTTTGAAAAACTTAGACTAAAGTCACCTGAGATCAGAGGATCTCTTTAATTGGCTAATTTGAAACAAAGGCACAAATAAAAAATTCTAGAACCGTTCTGAAACTCCTGTATGGCCAGTAGATCATGTGGAACTAACATTCTGCCCCAGGCTGAGCAAAGGAACTGAGTTGCATTTCCTTCCTTGTCTTGATCGAGTCAGTGTTGCCGTGAGCAACAGCACAGACCGAGTGCTCCGGCAGCCTCCTCCCCTTCCTGTTGTCATAGTCCACCCGTACAATATTGATAAGTCAGGATCTTATTAGCCTCTCCAAAGGATTCCTGGAAAAGTCATTTGTTTTTATCATTTAAAAATACTTCATTTACAAAGTCACTTCACATGAAGCTTTTTGGTGACATAACTTTCTCATTAAAGTGTGGTCTTAAGCTCTGAAATCCATTTGTTGTTCTGAGAAAATTCTCTTGCAGAATTGTCCTTTGTATTTATTCATTTTAGACAGCTTGGCATTTCTTTGCTTCTGATGTGACCATCTGTTCTAAAATGTGCGTTTCACCTTTTTTCCTTTTTGAATAGGTACAAAATTTTCACAGCTGTATTCAGGTGACCGAAGACTTTGTCTCTCCAGAACATCTTGTACAGTCGTTTCACTTAACACAGGAGCTGAGGCTTTTGAAGGAAGAAATCAACTATGATGATAAACTACAGGTAAAGAGTATTCAGAGCAGATCTAAGATTGTTTTGGTTGTGGGGTAGGGTTTGTTGGGTTGTTTGATTTTTTTTTTTTTTTTTTTTTTTAAATACTCAGAAAATAGGATGTATGAACTCCCACTTAGGTAGCTGTTTCTGTCTTAGCACACACTAGGATAGCCACTCACAACGGCATGGGTTACTGAATTCACTGACGGACAGGTGCTGATCTCCTGGATTTTTGGTGCTTTGAGCCTTTATGTTTCCTGTCTTAAGTTTTCTCCTCAGTTCCCTTAAAAAGCTGTCGATTTGCTTTTAAACAGGTGTGTAGTACCTGCCTGATAGGCCCTGCGCCCAGGAGGCTGATGCCAGAGGAGGCTCACTTGGGCTACAATGAAGTCCTGTGTGTGTGCACGCGAGTGCGGTTTATAAAATTTTGTCTTTGATCTAGCAGCAGCTCAGTGATTGCAAATATGTCTCTTTTAGGTTAAGAACATCTTGTATCATGCAGTCAAGGAAATGGTGAGAGCTCTGAAGATGCATGAGGATGAAGAGGAGGACATGGAAGACACCTAATGGCTGGAACCACGAGGCCCCCTGAGTGACACGAGGTCCATTAAACCATCAGTGCCAAGAATTCTCTCTGTAATTACTTGCTACTGACACCATACCAGTACAGCATTATGTCACAGCCCCTGTGATTCAATGCTAGCTATAAACCAAGCTAAATTCAAAAGCAGCACTATACAGCTGTTCTGTATCATAGTGTATATGATGTTTGTGAAGATGCCAGATTTA
Source organism: Apodemus sylvaticus (assembly GCF_947179515.1). Lineage (NCBI taxonomy): Eukaryota > Metazoa > Chordata > Mammalia > Rodentia > Muridae > Apodemus > Apodemus sylvaticus. Next base: position 20,326,508 of record NC_067490.1, on the reverse strand, counting down.
AAATGATGTATTTATTTTTGGTAAAAAACAAAAAAAAAATCTATGCTATATTGTTGATCAAGTGTAAATGTGCTGTTGTACAGTTGAATAAAATAACTGATATTTTTCACTACATCGAGACAGTTACTGTGAGACTAGAACACACACCAGCTGTTGCCTGCGTTTGGGAAATTGCTGGATTGCACAGCAGTCACGTCATAATCAGAAAATTACTGCCAAATAATTGTAAAATGTGTAAAATACAAAGTACATAAAGTAGATACTAAACTCAGACACTTCAATATTTTGTTGAAGCTATTGACTGTACAATTAAACATTTTCAAAAGGTGTAATTTATTTAAGATTGTCTCATTTTGGTAAAATTTATGTGAAGTTTTAAAGCTAAATATTAAACTTAATATGCTATGTAAATATATACATATATACATTTAAGGATGTATTTTTTTAAAACATTGGCTTGCTTTTGTTAAAGTGCAAGTGTTACATATGGCTTTGTACATTACAGTTGAAAGGGGTTTTACATTTTCCATTAAAAGACTTTATCAAGAAGCTGGCTGTTAAGTTCTCCCTCTCTGGTTTGATACTGCTGAGGTACAGTGGAGCTGCAGCCACGGGCTCTGACTAGGAGCCCGCCTCTCACTGTGGAGCCTGCCAGGTGTGTTCAGTCTCTGTAGCTGCTCACTGTCCCGCCTGGCTAGCCTTTGTCACTAGAGTGTGTAGTTCTCCACGGACACCTACTGGTGTTGAAAAGGAGTAACCTCTTAGCCACCTTGTAGTTTGTGTATCGTTCCGCTCCCTGTGGTCTGCTGCGCCACACTTTTTACCCAAGGCAAGCTTCAGCCAGGAGTCTGAGCACCTCAGCACCTCGCTTCACATGAGTAACTGACTGGCACAAGACCAGTGAGGTGGTGGAGGTTGAGCCCTTGCCAGGAGAAGTGTGCTAAAGACCATTTTACACTTGAGCTTTGTACTTAGTAAATCAGGCTTGTCTCAGACTCACAGATGCACCTGCCGCTGCCTCCTTCATGCTACGATTAAAGGCATTGTCACCAGACCTGGTCTGATTAAGTTTTGATAGGAAATTAGTTTAAAGCCATGGAATTGGTTCTGGGTATTTCTACTTTCTGATTTAAGATTGCAGAGGAGTCCAATCCTTGTAGTAGTTTCTTCCAAAAAACTTTTGCTTCTGGCTGTACCCTAGTGTCCTTTTCACTGTCCTACAAAAAAGGGTTTGATGTGGCAGAAGCCAGGCAGTACATTAAGCTAGGCTACAGTGGCTTTCTGAGCACACTGCTTCTTCTAGCCATTATTCAAGAGGTGGCCATATTCCATGCTAGTGATCTGATGCTCCTTAACCCTGGGCGGAGTGATCACCAAAGATGTTTGTAGGCTTGGGAAGGCTGGGGAGTCAGCATTTTTGGATTCTCTTCTGGCTACTAGAACAAGAGTTTTGTGTGGGGGTGTTATGTGCATTGTGGATGGAGATCAGAGCACAAGCTGGAGTTTGTTCTCAAGAGTTGTCAACTTTTTTTTTTTTTTTTTTTTTTTGAGACCCATTCTTGGGTATTGCTTTTTCCTGACTGAGCCGTAAAGCTTCAAGGATCTTCTATTGCCACCTCCCCAGCACTGAGATTTTAGACATGCACCGCCATTTGGCTTTTGATGTGAGAGATTGATGTAGCAATTGCCCAGCACTGCGACTTCCCCAGCCCCTGGAGCAACACTCACCATATCTGCTGTTCCTCTTATGAAAATGTCTTACTGTGTCCATTTTCCGTGTCTTAGATTTTCCTTTGCTGTGAAGAGACCTCATGACTATGTCACCTCTTATAAAGGGAACTTTTGATTGGGGGCTGACTTAGCGTTTCAGTCCATCATTATCACTCCCCACAGTGGGAAGGCAGTATGACAGCATGTGGGCAGTCCTGGGGCCAAAGGAGCTGAGTGAGAGTTTTACTCCAGATCTGCAGAGAGCAGAAGTGGAGACACACCTCCAACAAAGCCACACCCAATAGTGTCCTTCCTTATTGGCCTATGAGGGCCATTTTTACTCAAACTACCATACCCTGTAAAATGATCTAGAAGCTGAAGACCTGCCTCAGCAGTTAAAGTTGCCTGCTCTGTAATTATGAAAGCAGGTTCAGGTCACCCCAGCACCATTTAGGATATCCCTACAAATGAGTGCTTCCTGGGGAGTAAAGACAAGAGTACTTGTGCTTGCTGTTCCTTGGGGGCTCAAAGGTACATAATGCTCTTGCAGAGAATCCAGGCACCCACATAGGTGGCTCCCAACCATCTGTAACTCTTAACTCCAAGGGATCGATCTTCCACTCTTTAGAAGTCTATGTATACATACATACCTGCACCATACGCACATAAAGAAACCTTAAAATCCCGTTCCAAGTTCAGGTATCAGCCCTGCCTCAAAGGACTGAATATATGCAGTGTCCTCCTCTTGTCTTTGCAAACATTTACAAGCATACGCATGTGCACACACTCTTGCCACACAAATATCTGTAAAAGATAAATGAACTATGTAGAATAGTTTGAGAAACATCAAGGTCAGGAGGCTTCCCATAGTACATATGGAAGTCATTATCCTTAGGCCTCCATATGGGTTCTTTTTGACAAGTATATGTACATATGTATGGTTTTATGTTATTTTTGCTGCCACGGATTCTGAGATTGCAGCAACCTTTTACATCAGTATCTAGTAAAGATCAGTGACTGAGGGGGAAGTACTCTTAAATACTTGATGAGTACATACGGTTTTCAGGGACTGATGCTTCCGGATGCCAGGCCAGCTAGGTAGGAGGAAAGGAATGCCACTGCTGAGTTACTCAATCAATAATCCACTCTTCACTGTGCATGGGGGATAGCAGGCCAGGTAGGACACAAAGCTATGTGTTTTGCTCATCCTGTGTTAAGGTCCAGATGTTGACTAATGGCGAAACTTAGGACATAGGTGATTACACAATTAGATGACAGCATCCCTTGAAGTCACCCAGTCTTTATTGAGATACATTCTAAACTCCTGGTGCTGACTAGGCTGACCCTGGACTTGTAATTTTTCTGCTTCTGTGGCTCTGGAGTGTATGCTGAGTTTGCAGGCTGACGCTACCTTACTAAGTTTATATGGTGCTAGGGCTGAAGGCCAGGACATAGTGGGTTCTGTACTGAGCATGCACCCAACCAACACAGATCCCAAGCCCTTACGTGACTTAAAATATGTTAGCTATTGAGTCACTAGTGTGTAGAAATTTGAATTTCCAGTCTTGGCTAAGGAGGTTTTCACAGCTGACTTCAGCTGGGTTCTCAGTTGTTGTGACTTAGTAATAGGACACAGCACAATATTTTGGTTTGACTCCACCCAAAAAGTAACCATTGTCATTCATAAGCTTTACCTGGATACAGCTAAGGCTAGAGGTTTGTGTGTGTGTGTGTGTGTGTGTGTGTCTGTGATTTGCCTTCGAGCTCAGTCCTGGGGCTAATGGAGGCTATACCCTAAATGTAGGCTTGTGTGGGGAAGGTCAGATCTTCATCTTAGGACACGGGTCCAAACACCACTTCCCTTGTCCATTTAATATGTGGTGCATGTACATGTGGCAAATACACAGGAACTGTGGGCTTATTGAACTATGGAAGTCAGAGGACAAGTTGTGGAAGTTGGCTCTCTCCTTTCCCCATGAGTACCAGGGACCAAACTAGGATCATCAGGTCTGGTGGCAAACAGTCTTACCCATGGAACTATCTTCTTGCCCCTGGACCTTATATTTAAATGAAAGATTGAATGAACACACACACACACACACACACCTACCTGATCCCCTGGGCACCTTGAGATTCAAATGAGGCAGCAAGTCCAGATTAGTGGCCAGAGATTATGCAGTGGTTAATAAATAGCACTGGCTGCTCTTCCAGAAGATCCGGGGTTCAATTTCCAGTACCCACGTAGTTACCTTTTGTAACTCCAGTTCCTGGGGATTGGACACTTCTGGACTCCATGGGCACCAGGCACACAAGTGGTAGGTACACAGACATACATACATGCATGCAAAATACCCATGTACTTTGTGGGCAAGCCTAAAAGTTCCTGACGGTGCTTCCATATTTCTTTATAAAACTTACTGCCCATATCTTTTGTGTGTGTAGTCAGAGGACAATGTTCCCGACAGGTTCTCCACCATGAGGGTCCCAGGAAGCGATGCATTTGTCCTGCCTTTACCCACTGAGCCATCACATCTGCCCCCATCTCTTTCTTAAACTTTTAAAAATGGGCTTTCTTATCTGTTCTACGCTAGGTAAGCAGGACTTGGGGTACAGTCAGTGGCAGAGTGCTAGCCTAGTATACATGGCCTTGAGTGCCACCCTCAGGATTGCCAAGAAGGCCTCACTAAGACCCCTTCCACACTGCAAGACGGAAAACTGGCTTTTGATTCTGTCCACCAGATGGCACTATGGGTCAGCAGTGGCCTCTACAGGGAAGACCAGAAACCCAGGCAAATTCTAGTGCTACTGCCTACCTCCCACCAACTGAGGCCTAGGACAGACCTCACAAGATAGAGGTCCCCTTTCATGTCCAACCATCCACAACAGCAGTTCTCAGTCTCTTTGAAGGTCCAATGACTCTTTCACAGGGACCACATTATCAGATATCCTGCATGTCGGATATTTGTATTACGATTCATAACAGTGAAATTAGTCATACAGTAGCAACAGATACTTTCATGTTTGGGGGTCAGCACAACATGAGCAACCATATTTAAGGGTCTTCAGCATTAGGGAATGTGAGAACTGCTCATCTAGAGTGACTCAATAACCTAGTCCTGAAGGTATAGGTGGCCCACACTGTGCCTCACCCTACCCAGAGGCATTTGACGTAACTATCAAAATACGTATGTTAGTAAACTCTCCACAAAAGCGACCATGGGCCTGTAAGGTCCTGGCTGTATAAACATGACCACGAGTGAGTAAAAAGCCAGGCATGGCGGGGCAGACCTATTGTCCCAGTGTTAAGGGAAGCAGACAGGAAGGGCCCTGAGCTCCCAGCCTAAGTCAGAGGCCTAAACTCAAAAGGTGGAGGGAGCCTGAGGAAGACACCGGTGTTGGCTTCTACTGCACGGGGCATGCTCACACAGACTTCACGCTTTCTATTAGGAACAATCATTTCTTTGCCCAGACGTCCGAGTAAAGGCCGGCCAACCTGTTTTCCTCTCCATTCAGTACCTTCCTTATGATATGAAATACGCGTGGGTTTGCCACTCACTGCATCTTCTGGCTGAGACTGGTCCTTCGGTTTACTCTGACACCCACCTGTATGTCGTGTTGGACCCCACGGGTCAGTGTCCATCCAGGACCACACATCGCAAGGGCCAGGCTTGCCTTCTGCCTGCCACCTGGAGGTTGTCCTCCTGCATTTTGGATGACCTTGCTAGAACACGTCAGGTAGATGAACCCCATCTTGTAGGAACGAAGCTCGGGAGGTCCTGAGGGTTGCAGGAGCCACAGAGCTCGGCCGCACTGAGCTGAGCATGGCGACCCAGCAGAGCACCCAATCCAGGGCCAGGCCACGCGAGAACACTGAATGGCGTGCACAAGAGCTTCCACAACACACGCACAGAAAGAAAGGGGCCTAAGAAAACGGAGCCACGAAGTGAAGGGAGGAAGAGGTGGGAGCAGACGTGAAAGAATTCACAACTCACACAAAACAAAGCTCTCCCTCCTGTCTCCCTGGCAAGCGCTGCACTGAACTATGTCCCCTGAGAGCTCTCTGAAGCAAGCGTGAGACCAGCAGGACTCACATGAGCCTGTCAGTCTGCAGCTGGGCCCCGTGGGAGGGAAGGGCAGGGACGCAGGGAAGCCACTGAGTGCCCTGCCCGTTAGCCACCAGTCATACTCAACAAAGGTATGAAACACAATTATTTTATTGAGTCTTACAATCAAATACTGCTAACTAGCATTACTTTCACACATGCATCATTCAGAACAAAGGAGAGATCCCCAGTATTTTCAAATGATGCATCATATAACACAAAGTTAGAACTTAAAATGCACCCTGATTAATTATGTAAACTGGTAATTTCTTTTTAAAAAGCGTAACTAATAATTTGGTTCCTTTCTTCATAAAATGGAAATTTAAATATTTCTCCTGATAGTCTTGAGGTTATCATTATGTTACGAGTAGTGCAAACCGTGGCACATACAGTTCCATCCGGAAGCGTGTATCTTACACACCATATCTCAAACAAACAAAATGTGCATAAAATGCATACAGTCAACGCATGATAGAGCATGTTCCGAATACGAGTGAGCCTCTCAGGCCACCATATTTAGCTTTTGCATTATCATTTATGGCATTATAGAGTAATTACACATGACATACTTTTATACATTTAACCCTGAAGATAAGAAAAATAACTGTTTGAAAAATTATTCCAGGTAGCCATTTGGTTTGATCATAAGAAAGCGACCCTCCAAGAGTTCAGTGTCTGCCGAGTCGGAATCGTGAGCTTTAGTCGTCAAGAAGGTGAGTGATGGTTCACAGTGACTTTCCCAGGGCCTGGCACAGCCTCTTCTCCCCGAGCACACAGAGGAAGGAGCATCTCCGGCATCCCCTGGGGCGTGGCTTTCCCTTTGTATTCTTTTCTGGATTAACTGTCACCAGCCTCTCCAATGGCCTTCCATTTTAATCATTCATGAATCCTTTCAGAATGTCCTCCGAAAGCTCCAAGAGAGGCAGCTCTGGAGACGGGAAATCCAGAGGAGGAAGGTTGGGGATTGGGATGTCCTTGGCTTTGCCCGAGGGAGCCGCAAACTTCTGCCAGGTTGGAGAGGCGGCGGCGGCTTCCGCGTGTGGCGGGAAGCCCCACAGCTCCGACTTCTCCACGAAGTCCGCGTCTGCCTCCAGCTCCTTCTCGGGCGCGCCTCTCAGGAGTCTGGCCTTCTCGGCCTTTAGCTGTTTGTTTTCTTTCCTTAATCTTTCATTCTCAGCCACAAGGAACTCCACATGCCTCTTCAAATCTGCTATTTTGGTTGCCTGCTCCTCTATAATCGTTTTATCATCTTTTGGGGCTTTGCTTCCAATGCAGGGCTCTGACGGCTCTTTCTTTTGCTGAAGTAAAAATAGCAATGTGTCTGGATCCCTGTCAAAGACCCCCTGCACCTCAGGGAGGCGCCTCTCTGTGGAAGGGATGTACGTCTGAGAAAGGAGCGGGCTCTGGCCTTCCGCCCCCTCAGAGGGCCTGTGAGAGGCCTGCAGGTGGGCGTCGGCGCTCTGCTGTGCTTTCAGCCGCTCCTCCCGCTTTGCCCTCTTCCACCTCTCCTGGATGAGGAGAAGCTGTTTCATGTGGCTGTCCCTTTGCAGTTCCAGTGATAAGTGAGCCTGTGACACAGAAGAAAAGGTCAGTGTACAGAACCTAACAGCAGAAGGTTCCGGGGCTCATGTGTCTGAACACTCGCTTGAGTGCTTGTGGAATCTTTAGGAGGTGTGGCCTACGTAAGGAAGGGGCTTGCCTGTGGTGGGCCTTTGGGGTCACAGCCAGTTCTCTGACTGCTGATCCCCAGGGAGTAACAAGCCACCACAATCTACCACTGCGGGCTGAGCTCGCCGCGCCGGCCGCCCTGCCGTGATGTCTGGGTCACCTCTCCCAATCCACGGGGTACTCAGAAACGACACACCCGTGTGACAGCCAGCACACATTCTGTGCTGTCAGCTGGAGCTTCTCAGCCCTTGGTTCAGCCTGCCAAGGCTCCAGCCTGTGGGAATGATGTTCCTAGTCCAGTCGCTGCCCCCTTCTCAGCTACTGTCATGTGAGGAAGAAAAGCATCTGCACAGCCCGGGATGCAGCTGTGGGATGCCTTTATGACGTGTACTCTGAAGAAATGAAATCCGAGCTTTGGACACAGTTGTTTAAACATATCTAATTTTGGACCGGGCAGTGGTGGCGCATGCCTGTAATCCCAGCACTTGGGAGACAGAGGCGGGCGGATTTCTGAGTTTGAGACCAGCCTGGTCTACAGAGTGAGTTCCAGGACAGCCAGGGCTACACAGAGAAACCCTGTCTCGAAAAAAAAAAATCTAACTTTCTGTGTGGACATGGAGGTTAGAAGAAGCAGTACATCTCCTGGAACCCTGACGAGGAGTGGCAGACGAATGAAGAAAGGGAAGATGTATGTCCAGAAAAACTAATGGAGCCACAGCTGCCCCCACTGCAACCTGGAATCTCAGCGTGTTCACTATGTACAGCAGGGGGGCCGGCTAGTCTCTGCAGGGCGAAGAGCAGCCTCGGGCTATCACCACCAGAGGACAAAGCTGCAGTGGCTAGCTTTTGTGAACACCAACACTCATACTTGGACCACAGAAAAAAGGGTTGGCCAATTCTGAGCCTGACCCATTTTGGAAAGGTTTTGCCAACTTCCCATGGGTCTAAAGTCTTGGTCTTTGTCAAGGCTGTGCCCAAGTAAATAAGATGCATTCGCTCACTCTGGGCTTTCTCTGCTAACTACAAACTACCTGGTGGGATCTATCTGGGAACCAAACCCTTGTCCTCTGGAAGAGCAGTCAGTACTTTTAACAGCTCAAGCACCTCTCCAACCCCCAGAGGAATGTGTATTTAAGGCTTAGGCACAGGCCTGTCTTCCCCGAGTCATAAAATATAAAGTCACCCAGAAACAGATCTCAAAGTCCAGGAATCCTCTAAGTATTCAAGATACAAACAGGACATTGGTCAGATTTAAATTGCCTTTGACTAAGCAAAGTGTAGTTATGTGGCTGCCCTGGGCCATTCGTGCTTCCTCAATGGAGCCAATGTCAGAAGCTAGTGGGGCTTTAGGAAAGGTCCTGGTGGGCTCTAAAGAGAACACCCCGCTATCTGAGACCTGTAAGTAATGACAGGAACAGGAAAGCAGTCTGGAATGCCAATGGCAGCTCACAGTTTTAATTTCCTTCCTAAAATAAATCTGCATATTTTTCGGTCTCACAATTCAAATCTTCACAAGAAAACATTGTTTTGGAATAAAAGGAAGTGTGTGGGGGGGTGGGGGGCTGTATTTTCTGCCAGGCATAGTAGCACATGCCTATAACCCCAGTACTAGGGAGGCAGAGGTCTGTGGATCTCTGAGCTCAAGGCTAGCCTGCTCTACAGAGTGTACTCCAGGCCAGCAAGGACTATATAGTGAAGCCATGATTGTCTTTTACATAATGGCTGGGGAGAGTGTGGAGTGTGGTGTCTATGAAGACAGAAGGCGGCATCAGACCCCTGCACTGAAGGTCCTGGTAAGCTGGGTCCTGGCACAGAGACTGGGCCTAGGACCTGGGTTCTCTTAACTGCTGATCCATCTCTCAAGCCCCCAAAACACTTGTACAAATACTATGAGCACGTCTTACCTGCTCAGACTGTGTCAGCTTCATGGCTTCAGAGAGATATGCTAGTTAAAAAAAAGCAGAAAATTAATATATGAGTATCATAATTTTGTAATTTATAGTTTAATAATAGGAATGTTTACTCGTCACAATACAGAGAACTGGTCTTCTAAGCAACTGTACTAAAAAGGTAAACTTCAAAAGGTATTAACTTCTCCCAAAAGGACATCACTGTAAACAAATATCCTCTAACCCATCTTAGGAACCAGAAGATTCAAACCCTTCAAAGGAGGGGAGGCTGGGGACCGAGTCATGGCCTGTGCTTACCTGGCACAGGTCTAGGCCTAACAATGCAGAACATAAAGGTTTGAAGATTTTATGATGAAGGAACTAAAGATTTAATTAAAATAAACTGTTTATAGAGAACCAAATTAAATAAGAATTTACTGAGACCTGCGCTCAACAAAAATATCCAGGGACGCTCACGACTCTGTTCCTCTGGACACCTGCACACCACCATGGTCGCTTATGGGAACTATTTTTCTCAACGGTTTCTGCGCATACCAACAGCAGTCGACCACTACTATTAGGTGCTTAAGAGCCCTAGCCAGACGCTGTGGCATGTGGGAGGATCACATGGGAGGACCACAATTTCAAACCCAGCATATGCTACAGACTGTCTAAACAAAGAGCCTTTAGAATATGATAATATAGACTGCAGTATAACCATTTAAGGCAAACTTTTCTTTAATTTGGTCAAATTCTGGGTGATTTAATAACCGGTTGAATTTAAACAGGCAATGCTGAAATTTTTACATTTACTTTGGGCTAAGCTGACATAATTTGGATGTATCTTTGTTCAAAGTAGGGTCTCAGGCAATGAAGAATACTGGTTGTTCATTCAGAGGTCTGGGGTTCAATTCCCAGAATCCACATGAAGGCTCACAACCGTAACTCCAATCTCGGGGACCCCTGCCCTCTTCTGGCCTCCAAGCATAAACACTGTGTACAGATACATACATGTAAGCCAACACACCCATTAAAATGAATAAATAAAAACTTTTTAAAAAACATCACAATGTAGCCCAGGCTGCCTTCAAACTTAAAAGTGCCGCCTCAGCCTACAAGGTGCCCTGTCCGCCTACATGGGACAGATCAACCTGAGGGATCCTAAATGTACCCAAAAGCTCCATGGCAGGTGTGTGCAGGTCAGAGGACAACTTGTGGGAATCAATTTTCTCCCTCCACCATGCGTGTTCCGGGAACAGGCTTGGTGGGAAACACCTTACTTGCTCTTGTCAAAGCTGATTTCTGGAGCTGTTAAGAGGGCGGAGCAGCCGAAGACACCTGCATTTGATCCTTGGATACTGCTCCCCACAATTATCCTCTAATCTGCACACATGCATATTTTCCTCACCCCAACGTACACAAGTAAAATAAATAATAAAGTTGATTTTCCTCAGATATTTCTGCCAGTGATGGAAACTTAACCCAGAAAACTAGAATAAAGACTAGAACCATTGTTATGACCCTAGCTAATCAGACTGTTCAGAAGTGCTTGGCACTGGTCTACACAAGTTTGAAGAAGGAAGGCTCAAGAAGGCAGCTTAAGAAGTTGTTATGTAGCCGGGCAGTGGTGGCGCTCGCCTGTAATCCCAGCACTCTGGGAGGCAGAGGCAGGTGGATTTCTGAAGAGGCCAGCCTGGTCTACAGAGTGAGTTCCAGGGCTACACAGAGAAACCCTGTCTCGAAAAACCAAAATAGAAAAACAAACAAACAAAAAGTTGTTATGTGAAGGGAGCATAATGGGCAGTTTTTGGTGTAAACAGCAGAGAATAAAGGTTGGACTCAAGACATTTCAGACAAAAATGTATTCATAAAAATGAAACCCTGACTAATACAGAACCAAGAGCAAACTCTGCAGACTCAGACCGAAATCCTCTTTCTGAGTCCGCTTATAGTCCTTTCCCGCTCCAGCTCTGCCTGGCTTCCCTCATTTACTTGTTCTTAGCTTCCGCACGGGCTATATGTCCCTCTGTAAGGTATTTAATAGTCTTTCTGGAATAATTAGAGTGAAGTAGCAAGTGTTACTAATATTGGGTCAGGCTCTTGCTCACTATAAGCTTTTTTGGAGCCTCTGAACTTTACACTTCCTTTTGTGTCTGGTCTTAATCCAAATACCTTAATATATACATATTATTCTCGCTCAACTTGCACACCCCTCTTCATCGTACTGGCTAAGCCTGGATCCCAGCAGCAGCAGAGCACTGAGGAGAATGTGGCAAGAGGTTTGCCAGCAGACAAACAAATGCAGAACTGACAGACTGCAGGACACACGGTGGGATTTCCTGTGACAGCTCTTCATCCTGTTCACATGTACTTGTCTCCCCGGAACTACAGTTTGCTTTAAACCACCGGTCTTAGCACGCAGAACAGCTTTCACAGAACCAAGTTTAAACCAACTGGAGATGCCGACCTCAGCAGAGCGCTGAACCTAAATTTAACATGATAGGAAACCTACAATAATCCAAAAGTGCAAAGACTTCAGCAAGGATCACACTACCATGTTAGAGATCACCCACAATAAAGTCTTAATACGAAGGCGAAAGAAAGAAACAGACAGACAGACAGACAGACAGACAGAAAGAGACACAGAGAGAGAAAGAAAGAAAGAAGAAAGAAAGAGCGAGCTTACTTTAAAAGAAAAGAGGGGCTACAGAGACGGCCTAGCTATTAGGGGCACTAGAACTCTTCGATCTGTGTCCGGGCACCCAGGTAGGCGTGTCACTCTAATCCCAGGGACTGCAATGTCCTCTCGCCTTCAGTGGCACCTGCACAGATGTGCTGCACATAGGCAGTCATGCATGTACACAGAAATATGAATAGATATTTTAAAAATGTTTAAAAATTAAGTGCATGGTCAGTGTTTTCTTCACAAAATCACATTTGAGGATCTAATACTGAAGTTTATGAAAGTACTATCTCAAAAAAAGCCACCTTTCTTTTTTTTTATTTAAAATTTTTTCAGATGACATATTTCGATCATATTCTTCTCCTTCCCAACTCCTTCTAAATCGTTTCCATCTCCCTACCCACCCAACTTCATGTTTTCTCTCTCTCAAAAAAAAATTAAAATAAAAACCAAAAAGACCAAAAAACAAAACAAAAAGGTTTACAGACCCACACACTCACACACAGAAAACCAAAAACCAAAACAACATACAGTGTGTTTTGTGTGGTTGGCCAGCTACTCCTAGGCACAGGGCCTGTCCTGGAGCGTTAATATCCCCCTCAGGACAGTCCACTTGAGAAAATGTATTTTCCCTTCCACTGGCAGGTGTCATCTACTACTAGCTTCTTGGTTAGAGGTGAGACTTACTAATTTCCTTTCTCAGTACTGGCATTTTCCTGTTGTGTTCAGAAAAGTCTTAAGAATACTGGCAATTACTTCTTTTAATTATAACACAAGGCTAATATAATATTTAAAGTACATATTAAGCAAACAATGAGAAATACCCTCACCCCACAACCTCCAGAATAATTGTCTGCAAGTTTTCCACCACTGTGGGAAACTAGACATTGCCCAGTCTCCCATAGTTGTTCAGTCTTCAAAGGCAAAAGATCAGCCTAGGGATGATTTTTCTCTCCCTTCTATGTTCTTCAGAATATCCTGCATTTAGAGTACAACATCGTTGCAGGATATCCAATCACACTGCAAACCCAGAGATTGTGTTTCTAATTGTAGTGTGGCTCAGCCTTTAGTATATACCTTTAATCCCAGACAATGAAGGTAAAGTTAGTTTGTAGAAGGAACACCGGTCCGAAAGTGATATCTGTGTGGCAGACAAAGTGATGAATCTGAGAAAACTTGGACAGAACAGGATATGGCCAAGCATTACAAGAGAGAAGAGAATGGAAAGGGAAGCTACTTAAGAGGCAGCGCAGTGAGAAAAGGGAGGCTGTTTTAGCGGGAAAGTTGCACAGAGACAAGGTACAAAGAAAAAACAAGAAAGACACAGGTGAAGACAGGAGGCAGAACATTACAACAGACTGCTATAGTTAGAGACCAAGAAAAAACAGATTGAATCAGTCAGCATGGAGAGGAGTTTGAGCCAGAACAGCTGAGTTGAAACAGCCAGCCAGAGATCAGGAAGAACTAGAAAGGGTAAACTTATTCAGCAGTAAGTCTCAAAGACTGAAAACATTCTATAATCCTAGATTATACTGTACAGAAGCTAGAAGCTTCCAGGACTAAGCCAAATTAGCTGACAGAGGCAGTAAACCTCCAGATGACAATTACAACAGGTGAATAAAACATACACTTACATACGTACACCAGTTCACTCCACTTTCATCTACCACACACATACATATGTTATCTACCATGGTTAAAGGACCATAGCACTCATCAATATCATGGTTTTCTATCTAAACAGGTACACCATCACAGGGTTACACTACTCATTAACAATCCAGTTAATACTATGATGAAGAGAGATTTAAAGACAACTGGTTTTGGACTGTAAAAAACTCCATCTAATATCATACACATACACACACACACACACACACACACACATCTGGTGTCCAATTCCACCTAATATCATACACACACACACACACACATCTGGTGTCCAATTCCACCTAATCTCTCTCTCTCTCTCTCTCTCTCTCTCTCTCTCTCTCTCTCTCTCTCTCTCTGTCTGTCTCTCACAACACACACACACACACACACCCAGGATTCTGGGATGCTTCTGCCTCTCACCCCAGCAAGTGTGAGGATTACACGTGTGAACCACTCATCTAACTACAACTACTTTACTATTTTCAGCTGGGTGTGACTGGCACACACCTGCAATCCGAGCACTTCAGGAGGCTGAGGCTGGAGGAGTACTCAAGCTTGGAGAGTTAGCCTGGGCTACAGGAGTACTGGGCCAGAAGGCTATATTAGCAAGATCCTGAATCAAAAAAATAATTTTTTTCTCTTGGTTATTACTTATAAGCAAAAAATCGTAGAGGAGATTTTGCCAAAGTAGTGCCCACCATGAGTCTGTCCTTCAACAGTAAAATAATAGAATATTCTTTTCCCTTCCAGAAAAGAATACTGCTTTAGTCAGAAGAGAAAGAAAAGTGCTTTCCAGCAGAATGTTCTAGAACAGAGGCAGCACCTACTCTAGATGAGACACAAGTAGCACTCCCCACAGGCTTTTGTCACTCAGCTGAGACAGAGCTTTGCAAATCAGGCCCCCATATCTACTTATGAGGATAACTCAGAAATTTTGGTAGGAAACCAATGCATTCTAAATATGTACTTAAACGACACTCCATCTCCAGCCTGGAAAGTCAACAGCTTCATACCTACATGACTGTTACCAGTGAGAAAGAACTCTTGTTTCTTTCTGTCACAGGACTTCATCTGGCAGTCCAGGCTTGCCTACAACTGATGGCAATCCTCTCGCTTCTCTGCCAACAGCTCTATTCAGTATTTCTTAAAGAAAATACTTACCTGTGGCCTTTTTGTGACAAGAAATCGCCTCTTCGTATTTCCCAGCAGCTAATAGACGGTCTGCTCGTCGGCTCTGTTGGTGAGCCTAGAAGACAAACATTCTGAGTTACTCTGAAATTATAAAACAAGACTTCTAAGTAAAATCAATCTTCTAACAAGGTAACTGATGTTATTTGTTAAACAAAAAACTAAGCTATGAAAGAAGCTAAGCCAAGAAGCACAGTATCTGATAGGGTACTACTATTCATAAGCCCTCTCTGGTTACTGGGCTTTAACTGCTAAGTGGCCTCTGTTCTATTTAATATTAACTATTTTTCATGTGCAAGTCATCAAAAAAAAAAGAAAGAAAGAAAGAAAGAAAAGCAAATTTAGATATGCATAGATTAAATTGTGCTGACCTTCTTACATGGATACTTGAAATGTCCCAAAGAACCAGCCATAGAGACAAACACCTGTGCTGCTGGCACCCCAGAGGGGAAGCAGGAAGAGCGAAGCCATCTTCTCCTAGTTCAGGTTAGCCTGACCAACGCAGTGAGACCACATCACACAAGACCAAGTGGTAGAAGGCAGAGCTAGCATCTATCCAGCACAGTAAGGCCTTAGGGTCAATTCCTAGCATGGCCAGAGGTAGGGGAGAGGAGATACCCTCCCCCAAGGCTGCCTATATACACAGCTCAGGGTAAAGCACCTATCAAGCACTTCCAAGGCTGTTAGATCACAAACTACAACAAACAACCACCACAAAAAGAGACTCTGAATGTACTTATTTCACTTACAGCTTTGTCAACATTTCCATCTCTTACAAGACCAGCAACTTCTGTTAATATTACAACATTAAATAAGAAGAAAGAAAGAGCTGGGGTGGGGGGAGGAAGGATGAGGAGGAGGAAGAGGAGGAGGAGGAAGGCCACCAGGAACACGTGGTAGGCCAAAGTCTTCTGTTAGAATGGTGCACTCTTAACAAGCTTATAGATGATATAGCAAAGATGGAAGGAAGGAAGGAAGGAAGGAAGGAAGGAAGGAAGGAAGGAAGGAAGGAAGGAAAAAAGAAAGAAAGAAAGAAAGAAAGAAAGAAAGAGAGAGGGGGAGGTAGGGATGGAGGGAGAGAGAAGAAAAAAGGAGGAAAGAAAAGGAAGGAAGGGAGGGAGGGAGGGAGAGAGGGAGGGAGGGAGGGAGAGAGGGAGGGAGAGAGGGAGGGAGGGAGGGAGGGAGGAAGGAAGGAACGAACGAACGAACGAACGAACGAACGAACGAACGAACGGAGACGTTGCTGGGCGGACCCCAGCACTCAGGAGTCAGGGAAGAGGTTAAGGTCAATGCTAGAGTGGGACCTTTTCTCAAACAAAAAAGTCATGCATGCACAGACACATGCACAGTAGCTGTGGATAGCTGTTGTCTGTTTGTTTATAAATCAACTTGTCACAGCTTGGGTTATCTGGGAAGAGGAACCCTCAACTGAGAACAGGCCCCCATTAGACTAGCCTGTAGGCACGCCTACAATGGGAAGGCCAGCACACATTAAGTCAGGGCCAACACCTCTGCAGGCGCCCTTGGATTAAGAAACCAGGGCTGAGCAAGCCATGGGTAGCCAACCAAGGAGGAAATATTCTTCTGTGGCCTCTGCTTCAGTTCCTGCCCTGACTTCCTCAGATGATGAACTACAAACTGTAAAATCAAATAAGCCCTTTTGTCCCTAATTTGCTTTTGGCTATTGTCTTAGTCACTGTTTTACTGCTGTGAAGAGATACTATGACCGGGGCAACTCTTACAAAAGAAAGCATTTGAGGACCTGCTTATAGTTTTAGAGGGTTAGTCCACAGCCATCATGGCGGGACGAAGGAAGCAGAAGGCATGGTGCTGGGGAAGAAATTGAGCACTTTCCATCCTGACCCACAAGCAGCAGCAGACTGGCCCTGGCGAAGGCCTTTGAATCTGAAAGCCCACCCCAGCATCACCTTCTCCAATAAGGTCATCCCTCCTAATCCTTCCCCAGCAGCTCATCCACTGTGACTGAGTGAGCAAATAAGGTGTTTATCTATTGTAGCAATGGAGACAGAAAGCAGCTCACAGCTCCGATCCCAGCCCTGGAGGGGGGAAGGAAAGTTCTGAAGTACATGACAACTTACCAGGAAAAAACAAAGACAAAACGAAACCTCTTGTTCACAATAGCATTATTTACAATAACCAAGCAGAACTAATGCAAATGTTCGTAACAGAAGAATAGACAAATTAAAGTATAATGTGTCTGCTCAATACAATCTATTCAGTCTTAAATTCATTTCACAAGAAAATGAATTTATTTAATCTTACTAAACTATGTACATAAAAATGGTTAGGATGGCAAACGTTATGATTTGGGGATTTGTTTTTTTAAGTGAAAACACTAATCTGTTCAGTTAGATGCAAAATGATTTATTTTGAAGGCTTTTCAAGAAATGCACCATAAATGCTTCATAAAAAAATCACTTTTGCAACTGAGATTATGTATGTATTCTGGGCATGTTTATCGAGTTTACTCAATACAAAGCAAACAGAGTAGAAAATAGCACACCTGCTTGTATTTCCCCTACTTCTATTTTTGTAAAGAAGAAACAAATAACTGTTCTTAAAAGCCACATCGGCCCTATTGTTTTACAGAGCTGTTGCTCTATTTTTCCAACCCAATTACCCGGTAAAATAAATTTCAACTCATTCAGTAACAATACAAGCTATGAGCCTAGATTGGGCAGATCTCCCACTACACTACTCTATTCCCATCTATATTATCCTATATAATTTGCGGCCTCTCCCATGATCCTCCGTAGCTCCTCCCCTTCCCATAGATCCTTTTCTCCTCCCCCAAATCCTCAGCTCCTCCTCCTTACATCTGCCCAATTGTTGGCTCAAGCCCTTATTTGAAAACTTCAGGTGGGGAGAAGGTTCACAAGGCAATTCCTTGTCTGCAGCCCCTCCCAGGAGTGAAATTAGCATCAAAATACAAGCCCAGGGCTATCCACAACACAGAGCTTTTATTCTTCAAATAGCAATAATGCAAACTTTTCCCTAAATCTCAGCTTATAACAGGATCTTAAAATAATAGGTTAATTTTAACTATGGAGACTTGGACTGAGCAAAAAGTATGTTTTGAGCACTATCCAGATAAAACATTTGGGGTGGTTATAGGAGGGGCGGATATTTATAGATAGAACCCCATGTCTTGCCTCTACCACCTAATACATACTAGAAGTATAAATGCACACGCACCACCACACTCAGACCAAAGGGCAGATCATTTGAGAAAGACAGTATACTTAATGAGAGCTGGCCGATATCTGCAATGAACAGTAATAATCAAGGTCTTAGGCATGTGCAGGAGCCTTCACCGTTTTTAACTTAAAAAAAAAAAAGCCCACAGCTTTTCTTTCACAAAAGAAAACTTCCTTAAAGTTCCTCATAACAAAGATAGGACAGCAGAGACCTAACCCCACCAAGAGCCAAGGGGCTCTATGATCAAGTTCTGACACGCAATAAAGCAGCTAAACTCTTCCAACCTGTGGGGGCTATTTCCTCACTTGTTAATAAAAAGCCACCATTGTTTAGGTGCTGTAAAGAGAACCGTTCGGACATTTATTTAAAAATGCAGAATTTCAATCAGCTTTGCAGTAGAGCTTTCAAGTCTACTGCCATGAAGCTGTGGCTGAGGTGCATATCTGAAGAAAGAATCAAAGACAACTCAGGCATGGTGGCGCAGGTCTTTGATCTCAGCACTTGTGTGGCAGGGGCAAGGAGATCTATGAGTTTAAGGCCAGCCTGGTCTAAAAAGCTGATTCCAGGACAGCCAGAGCTTTCCATAGAGAGAAACAAAAAAATAAAACAAAACCCAAAAAACCCAGCCAACTAACCAAAGTGTGGGGGGAAGCTAGGACCAAGTACAGTCTTAGATGTTACAGGTGGAGGCTCACACCTCTAATCCCTAAAAGGGCTGAAGCAGGACCACAAGTTTGAGGCCAGCCTGAGATGTAAGCTTCATGTTCTCCAGGCATACATAGTGGCACTCACCTACAATCCTAGTACTGGGCAGCTGTGAGCAAGTCATCCCAAACAACATAATGAGTCTAAGACCAGTCTGAGCTAGCTACACAAGACCCTCTCTCGAAAAAGGTACAAGATACTATAGAAACCTATAGTCACCATTATCTTTTAAAGAATCTTTAGAGGATTCCCATTTTAATGTTCTGTTTAAACACTGTTTGTGATAAAATTGCAGCCATTAAAATAAATCCACAAGACTGTTTCTTTAGAAATTCAAAGTAAAACAAAACCAAAACACCGTCTACCTTTCTATACTGCTTCTCCTTGGCAACCAGGACACTGGCTATCTGGACACCCAAAAAGAATCCTAAACCCCAGATTGTCACAACTGGAATCTGTTCAGGTTTGGTCTGTTGCTATGTATTGTAATGCTAAATGCAGGGTCCCCAAGACATGGGTGCCCAGAGACATTCCACAGTAGACTCAAGTGACCCTGTATGACCTTGCCCCCAAGTCATTTATGATTGGTAAATAAAGATGCCTATAGCTAGGCAGAATTGAGATAGGTAGTGCTCCATGTCCCCTGAGGAGACCAGGAAGGGAGGGAGAAAGAGGTGAGGAGAGGAGAAAGACGCCATGGGTTAGGAGTCAAGAAAACATTGCTCTGAGGGCTGGCCAATTGAATTTTTGGAGTTAAGAGCAGCCCAGATGAAACACAGTAATAACTCAATTATTGATAGGAAAGTAGGCTCTAATATCATAGATAGTAGATCTGCCCAGCTCTTGTGCTGATTAAGGTTTTTTTTTGTTTTGTTTTTGTTTTTTTGTTTTTTTGATTCCCCCCCCCCCCCCCCCCCCGAGACAGGGTTTCTCTGTGTAGCCCTGGCTGTCCTGGAGCTCACTCTGTAGACCAGGCTGGCCTCGAACTCAGAAATCCACCTGCCTCTGCTTCCCGAGTGCTGGGATTACAGGTGTGTACCACCACCGCCCGGCAAGGCTTATTACTTACTGTTGCAAGATCTTTCCTATCCATTCACATCTAGGCAGTGGGAGGCCAGTGATTGGAGGGGAGAGAGGAGGAGCTAAGAGAAGTGAGGGGCAGAGAAAGGCTGGGTGGGAAGACAGGAGCGGAGCAGGGAAGGAGACTCCGGCTTCAGACGTATTTCTGGTGTTTCGAGGAGGTTAGAAATATCGGGATAAGACCTTATCATTGTGAACTGGCATTATGTAATTGGGAGTTTTGTATAATAACGATATTTGGTTAACGAAGTTTAAGAGCCATGCTTTACTGGATACATGGAAGGAGTGGGTGCTGGGCAGAAGTGTGGGATTCCCTCTAGTTACAGAGTCTACGCGGAGAGGAAACACGGTTGGGAAACCAGCTGTGAGCTAGCTAAAGAGAGAGTCGCCCTGAGCGGGACACGCCGGGAATTGGTGCAGAGGCTTGGCGGGTGGTACTCTTTATTAACTATTTACCCCTACATATTATAAATATAAAGGTTGCATGTGTCTTTTATCTGGAAATGAAATGGTAAAAGGCAAGACAAAAACCCCAGATTTGGGATTAAATATTTTCAACAACAGAAATCAGAAAGCAAGTATAATATAGTGTCAAGTGGCTGTAACTACAGTGCATGTTGAGAGCAGCCAGGCAGAAGACATGGGGCTGAAGCAGTTCAGAGTCTATCAAAGGAAATTCCCCACGTGCTCCCAGACCACTGCTCTTCCTGCTCCTTTCTTTGGAGTCTAATAACTCTTTTGGCCTAAACTAAGACAAGTGGCCTTCCATAAACAAAAACCAATAAAAATCTTAGCAACTGCAATTAGAGTGCTGAGTGAATGAATGTACTGTCAAGAAGGACTTTTTTGCTTCTCTGGGCTGCTTTTAAAAATGTAAGTTCAAGGCCACCTTTCTTAGCACGGTGGTACCAGCATTCCAAAGGTAGAGACAGACAGAGAGCTCTGTCAGCTGAAGGCCAGCCTGTCTACATAGTAGGTTTCAGGATGAAGAAACACACCACCACCACCACCACCACCACCACCACCACCACCACCACCACCACCAATAACAACAACAAAAAATCTCCAAGTTAAATGGTACTATCCCCTATATCTTTCAATCTATTAATTTCTATGGCCTGGAGTGCTGTGTCAAAAGGAAAAGAAAAAACACCATTCCAAAAAATAGAAAGAAGGCAGAAACCAAAGGAGACATATTATCCCCATGCCCCAATCGGTCCACTCAAGCTCCCACAAACAAGTATCAAGCAATAACTACAAACAAACGCACCGAGTCTCCTGTGTAACCAACAGAAGAATTAAATGTAAGGTAAGTGCTCAAGCGGTGAGTCTGAGGACCTCATTCTATTCTGAAGACCAACACTGTTCCCTTGTGTTGCTTTGTTATAACCTTTTCCCTTCCATCCGTTTCTAGTTTAGCTTGTTTTTCTTTTTTTGAAAACTGTCACCATCTGCTGTTAGACGGTGAGAATCTAGTATAGGACCTTTCAAATTACAGGATGCGTTATGAAGTCAATCTGGTGAATTCTGGTGGTATGAAAAACTCCAGAGGATGGATCGAAGGCTAAGCAGTAAAAGCACTGGCAGCCCTTCAGAGGACCTGAGTTTGATTCCCAGCACCCAGATGGTGGCTCAATAAGGTCTCAAACTCCACTTCCATGGCACTTAATGAGCTCTTCTGGACCAAGGCTCTAGGCTCATATGTGGTGCACAAACATACATATATGTATCCAAAAAAATCATTCAACATTAAATATTACAGCACCTCATATATGGACAGCAAAAGTTAGAGTTTGGCTTTATTTTAGGTGTGAGAGGCCCTGTGTTTCTGCAGAAGCCCAAGAGGCTCTTCCACTTTATAGCAGTTTGACAGTTCCACACACAAAACCAATTGTTATCAATCTGTAAGGATTTCTCAGCGCAGGTCACAGGTAAAGCAGATGGGTAAATAATGCCCTAATACAAAGCTCAAGGATTTATTTTAGATTCTGGCTTTTAAACCCCACTACCTCAATTTATTCTGCATTTCTATGTCATAATCTATAAAACTGGTAGCTCATCCAGCTATTAAGGGAAGATTAATAATGTAGCCCTACCACTTAGCAACTGTTGGCTAAAAATTAGCACTCCATTATCCCCGCCCCATGCTCCTTAACCCCATATGCTTCCGAGTAAGCCCAGCCCTGCACATGGCACAGGATTTCCTTCCCTTCCATTATGTTCAGGCCAACACCAATTAACAACACAACGTTGTGAAACAGCGTGAGATGCTTACTGAGATTTCAGGTACAGAAAGACCGTACCTTGGCCCCTGATATGAACCTTTTTTTCTTGGATGAGATGCTTGAAAACTTTAACCACTTTAGGCAAAATAAGAACTAAATGCTGCAGAGGGAGGCTGTTAGTCAGCACACGCTCCCAGCCACAGAGAGGAAACAGGTGTGACTGAGGATGAACACATAGAAAACAAGTATGGTTATGCAGTCACATGGGCATTGCCTGCAGCAGCCTAGGCAAGCAACGCGTGAGCAACAGTCATGCGCGCTAAATCTGACATCACTCCCCAAGCTGGCAGCTCCAGAAAGTATCTCACGCAAGTTTTGACATTCATTTGCTACCAACTGAATGCCAACAATTAAATGCATGGAAAGAAATACCTAACACACACTAAGTGCTTTTATAAGTTAAAAATTAATGAGTGGGTGTGGTGGTACAGGCTTGTCATCACAACACTCAGGAAACTGAGGCAGGAGGATCACAAGTTTGAAGCCTGAACTCCACACCCAGGCCTGTTCTTAAGACCCTGCCTCAAATAAGCAAAATAACACAAAGGAAACACCTGGACAAACCAAACTGAATTCTAAATTCAAATTTAGAATTGAAAGACTATTTTTCCCTCACAGGAAGTCTTGACTAACTCTGAAAATTAGAAAGCTAGAACATTTGTAATAGCTACATATTAAAATGCAGAATGACTCCAGCTACTCTCTTCCAAATTCTGAAAATTCATTGTGAGGGATTTAGCCTTGCTATGACCCTAACAATAAGGCACGGTGACATACAGTCACTCTAAGAAGCACGCAGAAATGAGACCCACCAGTGCATTGGTATGAAATTAACCTGTTGCTAGAGGCAGGTGACAATGAGCTGGGATGCAAAGTGTATTTAAGGGACTGACCTAAGCAATGATTTAATGTCCTTTAGCTTAGGTTTGTTCGCCAGCAAAGCTCCCAGACACTTCTCCCAAGGCTGCTCGGAGGACACAGGACTGTAAACCCATGGACAGTGGTCACGTCCTACACTATGCATTTGGAGTACATTCCCGGGACAAACTCGTATGGTTGACGAGAATTTTCAAAGATACTTATGAAGTCACAGAATTTAGGGCTACCTTTTATGTCGGGTGAAGACAAGACTGCAGTGTATTCACTGACATTCAAAAACAAAACAAAACAGACTTCAAAAAAACTTTAGGATTCAGGCAATAAAGACACTCACCCCGACCCCGGTTACAGGAACTCAATCTCCAAACCCACATGATGGGGAAAATGGCGCTCTCGAGTTGTCTTGACATCCACACACATGAAACACAGAGACACAAACCCTAGTCTCTTGCACCTTGAACAGAAGCTTACCACTGCTACTCTGCAACGCCCTTAAATCGGTCCAGTAAATATACTGTTGTCTTTCAATGTTTAGCTAGGCTGGAAATCAAAAATCTTCAAACTCTCAAACGGCTTAAAATTCAAACTGCCACATTTCTGAAATCTGTCACATAAATTTTAGGACCAGATAAAGGAATTGTGCCGGCCTCCTAATTTACCTCTTTAAGACAGAAAACCTCAGCAGGGCCTGGAATTTAGAAAGCTGAAGCTCAAGTCCAGCCTAGGCAACAGAGTGGGCTTGGAGCTAGCGGGGCTCAACACACAGTAGCTAAACAAAAGTCCCATTGCCGCCAGTTCCCCCCTTCTTCCCCAGACTGAGGATGTGGTGCTCCGACTTCCACTGACCCGGGATTCAGTGTTCTCATAGGCCTGCACACCCTGTGGAGCAGTTAGCCAGGGATAGGCTACACCCTGCTGCCAAATCAAGTGAAGCTAACTGGAAGTGAACCAGTGATCCTTCCGCAAGGACACTTGAACTTTGAAGCACTCTGTAAACAGCTGGCTCCGACTAATAATATTCCTGTAGAGTTTCCCTAGTGAGCCGGCCATAGTTCACTACAAACTATATATATATATATATATATATCTGACCACACGAGTTCTCTTACAAACAAGAGAGGTGTGAGGTATTTCCCTGGCTTCCAAAAATTCACCAATGTAGCCTCATTAGCCTTAAGTGTAATCCACTTAGAAATGGACGCAGGACCTAATTAAGTAACTCTTGGATGGGTTAGCTCCTCAGAGCTGCTAACCTGGCGCCAGGGATGGAACCACAGCCTTAGGTGATCACTCTCCTCCAGAGTCAAGCTCAACAATCCCAAATCTCATTAAGTGACAAGGGCTTATGGTCTCATTACAGGTGCAGCTAACTCCTTCAATGTTCTATATATAAAAGTATAGTTCTAGGCCTTTTATCCGTTCAGACCTTTAATCCTCACAACGAACGTGGGTAAAACGAACGAACAGAAAACCAAAACAATGCAGTAAAAATTTTTGCTCAAGGTCTCTCGAAGCTATGAGGTGACTAAGCCAGAGTTCAAATCCAAGAGTCTGGCTCCAGGAATCCATACCCTGAAACCACTGACTCTGGCTTCTGTACACAGCACGGGACCAGGCTCTTCCAAGCCGGGAGGGCAGAGTTCCAGAGGAATCAATCAATCGATCAATCAATCAATAATCAATCCTCCACGGTCCTGTTCCCAATCCCACCGCGTCGCAAACCACCTACAAACTTGAGACTTCAAAACTTTTACTCTGCAACGCTAAAGAAGCCAGACGCCTGCATCTGAATGTCACGAACCTTTCCCAGAAAACCCGAAGATGTCCTGTGACCACTCTAGAAAAGAACTGTGGGAGGTTTGGGGTTGTTTGGGGCGGGAGAGTGCGGGGTGTGTGTGTGGGGGGGGGGGGGAGTGTTGCTTTTTGTCCCAAACAATAATGACCCGGCTCCCTGTGCATTTTCGGAGAAAGGCAAACACGTCTGGTACTTTCGAGAGTCTTAAAGCACAGGGGCTGGGCTGCGGGGCGTGGACTGTGGTTCCGATCCAGCTGTTCCAGAGGGGCCTGCGTTGGCCCAGCTGTGAGGGCAGCAGGGAAGGGGGGTCGGTGTGCGAGGCGCGGCCCCGACACCCCGACTGTGCCCGCGGCCTGCAGGCAGCTACGTGGCGCTGGGACGCGGTCCCAGCGGGGCAGATGCCACGGGCCGCGTGGGAGAGGCCTGAGCAGCGGGGGTCGAGGTCCCCCTGAGCTCACGGCTCCCTCTACAGTCCGGGGTGTCCCCCTCAGCCCGCGTTCCCCCTCAGCCTACCCGTCCCCGACTCAGCCCGCGACCACTCACAAGGTTGAGGGGTCCTTCCATCACTTCCATAGACCCCGGGGTGAGCAGCGGCCCGAGGCGGAGCGGCGGCGCCTGGGCACATGGAGGGGCAGCGACGGCAGGGAGACGAGGCGGCTGGCAAGAGGCTCCTCGCAGAACCCGGAGCCGGCAGGGAGAGCCCAGGAGCGACGGCCGCGCCACTTCCGCCTCCGACGTCGCGTCGCGGGGTCGTCCCTGCGTCGCTGCGCACGGCGTCGTGAGGTCACGCGCTGGGCCGAGGAAGGGGGCGCGGCTAGGATGAGAGGGTGACGTGGGCGGGGCTATAGGCGGGGCATCAGATAAGTGACAGGAATCCTTGCGAGAGGTGGCTCCACTAGACTGCTGCGGCTGTGTCACGTGAGGAGTCTGGCTTGTGGTTTAATGTGGTCTCTGCAAACTTGACCCTTCTTCCTTCCCGTAGGCTTTCTCAGGTCCCCTCTTCTCACCTCCACCCCTCCTTTTCCGCTTCTGTTCTCTCTCCGTTGACTTTTTAAAAAAGCAAATTTGAGCCAAGCACTAAAAGATCGCCTAACAGGAGGTGTCGACATTTTTGCCTTTTGACAGAGAGTTTGGTTGTGGCCCAGATCTTGAATGTGGCAATCTTGGGTCGAGACTGAGCAGGTGCCACCATACCTCCACTCCACCTAGAGGAGACAGAGATAAGTGACCCCAGGGTCACAAACTAATTCTAAAACAAGAAGGATCACAAGCCACCAAGTATAAGTGTTCTTCAACAACTATGTACTAAATCACTCTGTTTATGGTTTATGGAGAAAAGGAGATGGAGAGGAGCTGAGAGAAGAACCAAGATATTGTCTGAAGGAAACCGAGCTTTCCTGGAGGTTTTACAGTACCAAATTCTGTAATGAAAAATTTTCAAAGAACCGCATGAAAGTACCTTTAAGAATTTGTAATATTGAAGGACGTGGGGGTACAGAGTTGAGTGTTAAAGGAAACCCACCTGGGAAGTGATTTATTTTAGTCCACAGTCGCTGTCTTCAGACACACCAGAAGAGGACATCAGATCTCATTGCAGAGAGTTGTGAACCACCATGTGGTTGCTGGGAATTAAACTCAGGACCTCTGGAAGAGCAGTCAGTGCTCTTAACCGCTGAACCATCTCTCCAGACCCCTGGGGTATGATTTTTAAAATGAAACCAGTGGAGGAAAGAGCAGAGGGAATGCACTACATCTCTAAAGGGGGAGGGGAGGGAAAGACTGCAGTTTCCTTAGAAGACACAGAAGAGTCCAAAAATGTCTGAGGTAGGCAAGTTCTAGAACATAAATGACCTTAAGCGTAGTGGTACAATGAAACATTTGGATTCTGTTACAAAGTGCATTTGTAAATAACTGATGTGTGTGTGTGTGTGTGTGTGTATGTGTGTGTGTGTGATATTCCTTTGAGGACACTGGATTGGAAGAACTTGGTGGTGGCTTGCAAGAGTCCCTTGAAAAGGTAATCCAGGAACTTGCCCAGGATCCTAGGATCCCATAAAAAGTTGTGGTGGTTTACACCTGTGATTTAGTTCACAGATTAGGCAAGAGGATTGGAAGTTCAAGGTCATCCTCAGCCACATATCAACTTTGAAGCCAGCCTGAAATGCATGAGACCCTGTTTCTAAGAAGAAGGGGAAGAAAGGGAGATGGCATATATAACTTAATATGAATTATATATAATACACACATATATATGTATATGATGTATATGATATATATGGTTTATATGTGTATGTATATGTGGGGTATGAAGTGGGCCCTCAGGTTTCAGGTACTCTGCAAACCCCAACCACTTACCTTGATTGAAGCTTGGAAGACCCACAACAGAAGCCATTGGGGCCAGGCCCAGACTCCTGATCTGTGGCATATGTTATTTAGCATGTGTGTGTTGTTTCAAGCCATTGTACCTGATAGTTTGTTATATGGCTGTCCTGATTAGCTTTAACTGACACTTCCTGGGTCATCTTAAGTGGAGAGCCCCAGTTAAGGGATTCCCTAGATGCAGCTGGCCTGCGCGGTTGTCTGTGGGGGTTGTAAGGGATTCCCTATTCTGCTCGTGCGGTTGTCTGTGGGTGTTGTTTTGGTTCTTAGTTAATGTAGATAGGCACAGGTCGTGATGGATGGTACACACAATCTCTGGGCAGATGGTCCTGGGCTATAAGAAAAGCTAGCTGAGTTTATTATCCTCGGCTTGTGTTAAGTAGCAGAGTCCTCCATGGTTCCTACTCTGCTTCCTTGGCTGTGAAGTGAGTTCCTTGGTCAGAGGTAATGCTGTCGGGAATAGCAAGCAGATCTACCTAGCGAGCAGACCTACCTTCAGGTCCTTGCCTTGAGTTCCTGACTCATCTTCTCTCAGTGATGGACTGCAACCTGGAATTGTAAACCAACCAACCTCCCACTCCTCACCCCCCTCCCCCACACACACAATATTGCTTTTGGTCAATGTATTATCACAACAACAGAGAAGAAACTGGAACAGTAGCTTAGACTGGCGGCACAGTATTTGAGACTCTTCCAAAATGATAAAACTGAAAAGCAGAACTTTAGAACATATTTACCCCCTCCCCCTGAGCTCCTCCCCCACCTCCAGCTCCCAGGGATTAAGCTACCAACCAAGGAGTATACATGACTCCGGCTGCATATGTAGCAGAGGACGGCCTTGTCAGGCATCAATGGGAGGAGAGGACCTTGGTCCTATGAAGGCTGGATAGATGCCCCAGTGTAGGGGAATCGAGGGCAGGGAGGTGGGGATGGGTTGGTGAGTGGAGGAACACCCTCATAGAAGTAGGGGAGAGGAAATGGAATAGGGGTTTCCGGGAGAGGGGGAAACCGAGTAAGGGGATAACACTTGAAATGTAAATAAGTGAAAATGAATATATGAAAATAAATAAATAAATAAATAAGCACCCTCAAAAATATTTAAATAATTATTAAATTTTATTAAATTAATAGAGATAGTTAAAAATAAATAATGGTCAAAAGCAGTGAATCTGTGTCACTGCAATACTCCATTCACAATGGCCAGCTGTAGAGACATCATCTTGTGTACTGTATGGATGCCTCACCTGTCAATTAAAAAGCCTACAGCCTATGGCTTAAGGCAGAAAATAAGAGGTGGGACATCGAGAGGAGAGAGAGTTCTGGGAGAGAAGGAGGTGGGGAGAGGGGCCGGAAAGGAGCTAAGAAGATGGTCGCATGGTAAACTAAAGGTTGAAATACATGCGTATCTTTAGTTATGATCTAGTCAGAGTAGAGCCTAGTTATATGGCCAAGGTATTTGTAAATATAATTTGAATCTGAGTCTTGCTTGGGGGGGAGGGGTAGACGGGACTTGTGTAGAACAGCCAACTGCACAGCAAACGTGGTCCCTGTGAGCATGCTTATTGGTTTTTCCACGCAGTTCGTCTGCCTATGCTGTACAGGTCACCTGTTTGCCCGCCACGTGGGCCACAAGGATGCGGGCTACAATGAGATCACACCAGGCCAAACAGTTCCACGTGGGGCTTTATTTAAGGTGGGGAAGGGTGTAGCGGGCGGGAAGAAGAAAGGAAAAGAAAAAGAGAGAGAGAGGAAAACGCTACCCAATTATATACGGGTGATGACTTAAATTACAGGTAAAGGTGGGCCATTGAATTCTGGGTATATGGCGGTTGTTGCCTAGGCAACAGGCCTATAGTCGCACTGTGCTAATTGGCGCATATATGACGTCACAGGTCTCGGTACTAACAATGCTGAAAGACAAACTTCAGCAACGTGACCAGGAAGGAGCGTGTGGTACATTCATGTACGTACTGGTGTTGCTTGCCAGCAACTTTATCTACACCAGAGGGGAGGAAAAAATGTGTCCAAACTTTGGCCATGGATATCATGTCTACCAGCCTCGTCATAGGCTATGAAAACACAACTGCAAGTGACCAGAACTGTAAGTGTGCAAAGACCTTAGAGCTGTCCATCTGATCCTGGTGGAGTCGGAGGAAATCATCTGTCAGACCCTTGCCAC
This sequence comes from Apodemus sylvaticus, assembly GCF_947179515.1. Lineage (NCBI taxonomy): Eukaryota > Metazoa > Chordata > Mammalia > Rodentia > Muridae > Apodemus > Apodemus sylvaticus. The sequence continues at coordinate 20,297,093 of NC_067490.1, read as the reverse complement.
TGACTGTTCTTCAGTGCATCTACAGATGAGGACTAAGGCCACAGCGGGAAGGTTATCCCAATCCCTGGACCATTCCAGCTGTGCACAGAGTGGATATGCCTATCACTGAACAACTCAAGAAGAACCTAGCAGTGGGCCTCACCTGTGGCATGGGACTAGAGGTTTTTGAAAAAGCTGGTCTCACAAAGACTCTGGTGCTTTCAGTTCCCCATGAAGAACCCAAGTCTTTCATTCCCTAGGGTCTTACCACATTTGAAGGGTTCCTGATGCCTTCCAGAGTATGTCCCAAGCCTCAGTTTCAGAGATTCTTTGGATGGTAGCCACTCTAATTTCACACACAATATTCCTTGTCTTCAGCATCGTGTTAGCCTAGTCTCAAAACTACAGAGATCAAAGGAGATTAACTCATTGTGAGGCACACTTAGCTATTCAAAAAAATGTTCTCTTGTTTGAACTGGATTCTTTTTCTTTGCTTGAGTCCTATATTTGAATTTGTGTGTGTGTGTGTGTGTGTGTACATATATATACATATAGTATGTATGTGTATATATGTATACATATATATTTTTCACATATATTTATATATACACATATATATTTATATATGTGCATACAACCTGCTTACTGTTGTTGGCATATACAGTGTGCCTACTGTTAACTCATAATCACTGTTCTAGAAACCCTCTGCAGGAATACTAGCAGGTGTAGAAAGGAAAGGTAGAGGAGGGGTTCCACTGGACATGAAATAGTACTCTTTGTACCTCTAAAAATGTTCACTCAACACTAACTGTACTATTGGCAAGGCATCTACAGAGGGTGTTCCTACAAGAAATGGGACCTTGCATTGATAACCTCAAGAGTTGGTCTATTGATAGGCCCCTACCCACAGGGAGAAGATGTTCTTGATCTTACCTTCTATTTCTACTGTATCTCCCTGACCCAGCACAGAAGCTCAGTGGAAAAAATTGCCATATTGTCAGTAACAGAATCCTTCCATGAGGATAGTGTAGAAGAAGGAGTCCAATATGCCTAAAGGGAGATTGTAGTCCAGGGTCCAGGACATCTCAATGGTAAGAGCAGCCACCGCTGTCATGAGGGTCCAGCATATCCATGAAGGAGCCACCAGTATGCCCTGGATGGATATTAGAGTAATGGTAGTGGGTGTTGCCAACCCCCTTCAGTATGCCTTTGGAGAGTAAATTGGCAGAAATTTCTAGATGCTCCCAGAAGGCAGAATGAGACTACTAGTGAGCTGTTAAGGAAACAACCAAATTGCCAGTAGGGCGCTCTCCTCCTTTGACTTTGCAGAGCAGAAGCAACAGAGAGTTTCCCACGGCAGCGCCAAAACCTAGATGGAAAGATAGGAAGGAAAAAGTAAAAACATACAGCATGGGGCTCTCAACTAAAGAATCTGCCATCGTAAGTAAGTGAAGATCACAGTGAGACAGACATAGGAAACACCAATCTGGAAATAATCTTCATGCTAGTCATTAGTCAGCCATGAAGTTATTACAGATCAGAGAGAAGGAGGAGGAGGAGACAGAAAAGAGCTGATGTAGTTCATGAGGAAATAGACAGGACTTCACTGCCTTAAGTCTTCAGTCACAGTCTCCCCATAAAGGTTCTTAGGATGTGTCACAGTAAAGTCGAGAAGTCACTTACACCTGGTTTAATTTCCACAAGTAAGACACAACACACTGGACTCTTTGTGAAGTAGCTACAAGTTCATTCCTCCTACCAAGTGTGAGGGCCTCTTAGCTTAAAAGGGAGAGAGATCAACCTTGTGACTAAGACCACGTAGGAGACTGTGGCCTTTGTGGAGACAGCAGTTGGTGCCAGTGGCTACAGATAGGTAGCTCCACAACATAGGATCAGGTAGAACACCTTTGACCCTGGCATGGTGGTACACACATGGAAATCCCACCAGTGGGGACAGAGGATCCAGTGGTCAAATTCATCTTTGACTACACAGCAAGTTAGAGGTCAGCCTGTGCTATACAAGATCCTGCTGAGAGGGCGGGGACAGAGACAGAGAGAGGGAGAGAAGAGAACAGAGGAAGGAAAGAAAGAAAGAAAGAAAGAAGAGAGGGAGTGAAGGAATGAAAGAAAGAAAAAGAAGAGAGGAAGAGGAAGGGAAGGAAAGAAAGAAAGACAAAGAAAGAAAAGAAAGAAGAGAGGGAGGGAAGGAAAGAAAGACAGAAAGAAAGAAGAGACAGGGAGGGAAGGAAGGAAAGAAAAAGAGAAAGAGAAAGAAAGAAGAGAGGGAAAGAGGAAAGGAAAGAAAGAAGAGGAGGGAAGAAAAGAAAGGAAAGCAAGCAAGCAAGTGGGACTAAAAAGAATAAAATAAAGACTCTAAGTGGGAGAGTAATAACTTGCCTTCATTGAAAAAGAAGCTAGTCGCCGGGCGGTGGTGGCGCACACCTGTAATCCCAGCACTCTGGGAGGCAGAGGCAGGCAGATTTCTGAGTTCGAGGCCAGCCTGGTCTACAGAGTGAGTTCCAGGACAGCCAGGGATACACAGAGAAACCCTGTCTCCAAAAAAAGAAAAGAAAAAAGAAAAAGAAGCTAGTCTAACTGAAGTAGGAACAATGGCTACTTAATAGCTAGGAAGTTCATCTACTCTGCTACCTGGAAAACCACCTGCTCAGTCATTTCTAAATTCTCCACAAACAAAAAGAAAGGCAGGCTTTAGACTGAAATAGATTATACTTCCAGTTGCTTTCCGAGACACCCCCATGCCCCTTTCAGACTAATTCAAGGGTCTCTTGGAGACTTAAAGTAATTCCCCCAGACTTTCCTGACAATCAATGGCTTAACTACATTGCGTGCTTTCAGTAGGTTCCTGTGGTGGTTTGTATAAGCTTGACCCATGGGAAGTGCTACTATTAGGAGGTGTGGCCTCGTTGGAGGAAGTGCATCACTGTGGGGGTGGGCCTTGAGGACCCCCACTGCTCAAGCTCCACCCCTTGCAGACCACAGTCTCTCCTGGCAGCTGTCAGGTCAAGATGCACAACACTCAGCTCCTTCTCTGGCACCATGCCTGCCTGGACAGTGTCATGCTTCCCAACCATGATGATAATGAACTGAACCTCTGAAACTGTAAGCCAGCACCAATTAAATGTTGTTCTTTATAAGAGCTGCCATGGGCATGGTGCCTCTTCACAGCAATGAAACTCAAATTAAGACAGTTCCCTAGCAATTATTTTTATGCCCACCCATTCAGTCCCAACAGACTCAACTTAGCGATCAGCCTGATGTCATAAAATTTAGCAGCCTAGTTAGGTCTTAAATTTAGGTCTGGCTGGCTCTAGGCCTGCTTCCCTTTCCACCAGCAGTGGTTAAATATCTGTTGGAATGACATGTGATACCGGCGATAATGGACGCAGACCGGTTCGGGTAACCCGGTGCAGTTCCTTAGGTTATTTTTGGTTTTTTTGCAAGTTCACGCCCTGAGTACTATGAGATTCAAGCTAAAAAGAGAGTTGCTATTTTTAGTTACCGCGTTTCTCCCCCCCCAACCCCCCCTCCAGGGTTAGTGCCAGGAACTATTTACAACCCAGACTGGGCAAGACCCAGCACGCAGGGGGGCGGGGCGCACGTAGTTGGGGAAGCCAGCGGGCTGCTGCAGCCGAGGCTCCTTAGACTCTGAGCCAAGTGGTCCAGTTGCTCCTGCAAGAGCCAGGATAAACAAAGCCAAGCAGCCGGGGCATTGTGTTCCAGAGTTCAACAGACCGGAAGCCAATGAAAGCAGACTTTCCTACTCTCATTCAGTCAACTGAAACCTGGGAGAGTCAGTCAAATAAAGGTAGATAGGTCTGATTCTACCAGTCTGGACCTGGCTTAATGTTTCTCAAACCAAGAAGCAGAAGCAGTCACTCAAAACTCATAGGTGTCCTTGGGCCTCATAGCTGGTGGCAGACCATTGGGCTTCATGGTTCCCGTCTGTAAACATCTCACCTGTTGATTTAACATTGGGTCTTGCACATGGGAAGTCCCTTAAAGCTGCACCTTCTCTTTCATATGTTTTTAGTACTGGGTTTTGTTGTTGTTGTTTGAGTTGGGGGTCTCATTATGTTGCCCATGCTGGCTTCAAACTCCTGAGCTCAAGTGATACCCCCACCTCAGCCCTGTCAGTAACGGAGACCATTGTCAATGCGTACCATTACACAGACTCACCCTCATTTCCATTTTGTTCTAGGCGTTGTGGAACACCGAGGTGCCTTAATCAGATTCTCTTTAAGGGTTGGGGAGATGGCTCAGTGTGTAAAGTGAACAACACAAAAGTTTGAGGGCCTGAGTTCAGATGTCCGGTCTCCACGCAGACCGGATGCAGGAGCCTGCCTGCCTTTGTAACCCTGGGCACTGGGATGGAGGAGGGTGACGGGAAGATTCCCCAGAGCCTACTCTCCACCTCTCAAGAAAAATTAGAGTAGATAGCAACTGAGGAAGACACCTGATACCACATTTAGCTCAGGCACGCGTTTGTACATGCACCCACATGAACACATACATGCAACACACTCACAGCTTCTTTTAAAATTATTTCCCATAGTTATCATGACTCTTTAGTAAACCACTAAACAATTCAGTTCTTCTGTGTGTTCCAAGCTCCTGCCTGGCATCGTACCTAGACAAGATTGACACATAGGCACATGATGGCTTTGTATATGCTTGGCCCAGGGAGTGGTACTATTAGGAGGTGTGGCCTTGTTGGAGTGGGTGTGGCCTTGTTGGAGTGGGTGTGGCCTTGTTGGAGTGGGTGTGGCCTTGTTGGAGTAGGTGTGACCTTGTTGGAGTAGGCGTGGCCTTGTGGGCATGGGCTTAAGACCCTCACCGTAGCCATCTGGAAGCCAGTATTCTGCTAACAGCCTTCAGATGAAGATGTAGAACTCTCAGCTCCTCCTGCGCCATGCCTGCCTAGACACTGCCATGTTCCTGCCTTGATGATAATGGACTGAACCTCTGAACCTGTGAGTCAGCCCCCATTAAATATTGTCCTTATAAGACTTGCCTTGGTCACGGTGTCTGTTCACAGCAGTAAAACCCTCACTAAGGCAAGGCAGCTGCTCTACCATCCTGGGAATCCAGGTGGAGGCTTCAGGGACGGACCATCATAGCAAAGGTGGGATTTTTTCCCCAATGAACCAATTCTTTGAGTGGAGATGGGTCGTTGCAGAGGTGAAACTTGGAACTTTGTAAATGCTGTGCCAAGTACTCCTAAGACAAATCCTCAGCACTTGTTTATCTTGAGACAGTCTATGTAGCCATGGCAACTCTTTTTTATTGTTGTTGTTGTTGGTTTTTTTTTTTTGGATTTGGTTTTTCGAGACACGGTTTCTCTGTGTAGCCCTGGCTGTCCTGGAACTCACTCTGTAGATCAGGCTGGCCTTGAACTCAGAAATCCGCCTGCCTCTGCCTCCCAGAGTGCTGGGATTACAGGCATGCACCACCACCTCCCGGCTAACTCTTTTTTTAAAAAAAAAAATATTTATTTATTTTTATTTTATGTGCATAGACAGGTATTTTGCCTGTAGGAATGTCTGCGTGAGGTTGTCATATCCTGGAGTTACAGACAGTTGTCAGCTGTCACTTGGGTGCTGGGAATTGAACTGGGGTCCTCTGGAAGAGCAGTCAGTGTTCTTAGCGACCGAAACAACTTTTTTTTTCTTCTTCTTCTTCTTTTTTTTTTTTTTAGTTTTTGGATTTGGTTTTTTGAGACAGAGTTTCTCTGTGTAGCCCTGGCTGTCCTGGAACTCACTCTGTAGACCAGGCTGGCCTCGAACTCAGAAATCCACCTGTCTCTGCCTCCCAGAGTGCTGGGATTACAGGCGTGCGCTACCACCGCCCGGTCCGAAGCAACTTTTATAAGGGAAGACATTTCATTAGGGCTGGCTTACAGTTCAGAGGTTTAGTCCTTTACCTCCGTGGCGGGAATCATGGTGGCGTGCAGGCAGACGTGGTGCTGGAGAAGGAGCTGAGAGTTCTACATCCTGGATCAGCAAGCAGCAGCAGCAGGAGACCATGTTCCACACTGGGTGCAACTTGAGCTTGGAAAACCTCAAAGCCTGCCCCCACAGTGACGCACTTCCTCCAAGGCCACACCTTCTAACTGTGTGAGCCTATGCGGACCGTTTTCATTCAGTCCTCCACAGCCTCGAACTAAAAAGCCCTGGCTTTGTAGGCATGCAGTACGGATTTCCTGCAGGATGAATTTTCTAGTTGGTGGCCTTCATACTGCACTGAGCATGCCTGACCTCACCTGACCTTACAGATTTCACTTTGCACTTCCACTTTCAATAAACCCTCCTCTTCCTCTTCTTTCATCTCCTTTTTTATTTTTGAGACCACTTAACCTTTTGTTACCCAGCCTAACCTCAAATCCATTGAATAGCCAAGGATGCCCGTGAACTCCTGATCCCTGCCCCGCCCCCCGCCTTCGCCCCGCCCCCTCAGCCCCGCCCTCTCCACCCCTTGTCAGGTTGGGGGCCGGAAGGGATGACTGCACTGTGTGCCTCTTACCTTGTCGCCCTTTCGTCATTCGCTGCTGACATTTGTTCCAGGTGCATCAGTGGACGGATGTTGAAACCTCAGCTGTTAGAACATCAGGGTTGTGGCCAAGGATGTTCCCAGGTACCGGGAGCCTGGCCAGAACCGGCTCTGGGAGACATAGGTTTGTCCATGCTCGGTTCTCTTTCCCGCTTCCCCAGGCTGCAGGGCTCTCCTTGATCGGCCCTCATCCTTGTCCGACCTTGTTCTCTTCCAGCCTACAGTTTGAGAAGGGTTGTGAAGTAATTGGGGCAACTGGCTGCTTGCATCGTCTTTCTTTCTTTCTTTCTTTCTTTCTTTCTTTCTTTCTTTCTTTCTTTCTTTCTTTCTTTCCTTCTTTCTTTCCTTAATCACAATATTAAAGTGAATTTTCCCCCAGAACTCTTTTGAGTTTCTCATGATCTCAGAGCAAATAAGTGAAATTGTAATTATTGACTGAATTTCACAGGACAAGAATTTTGTAAACGTATAAATAATTAAGAGTAGTTGGGGAGCTGGGCAGTGGTGGCGCACGTCTTTAATCCCAGCACTTGGGAGGCAGAGGCTGGCGGATTTCTGAGTTCGAGGCCAGTCTGGTCTACAGAGTGAGTTCCAGGACAGTTAGGGCTATACAGAGAAACCCTGTCTCGAAAAAACAAAAACAAAAACCAACAACAACAATAAAATCCAAAGAGTAGTTGGGGAGGTGTATTTCTTGGTGACTCTTGCCATTCTCGTTATGAGGTCATGGGTATTCCCTTTCTGTGGTCTCAGGGCACGCATATGAACGAGCCATAAACAGTCCTTGAGTCCTGGCTGCCGATCAGGACCCATGAATGGCACCTTGCTTTTTTTTTTTTAATAATTTTGATTTACAATATAATGACTACCTACAAATCTTTCTTTCTTTCCTTTTTTCTTTCTTTCTTTCTTTCTTTTTTTTTCTTTTTGGTTTTTCGAGACAGGGTTTCTCTGTGTAGCCCTGGCTGTCCTGGAACTCACTCTGTAGACCCGGCTGGCCTCTAACTCAGAAATCCACCTGCCTCTGCCTCCCAAGTGCTGGGATTACAGGCGTGCGCCACCACTGCCCAGCTACAAATCTTTCAAAGACAGCATTTTAAGATAAAAGCTCCAGCTCTGGGAAGAACTGGCCTTGTTTACCGACCCAGTAACCAATGAAAGAGATGGAGGTTGTGGAAAGCAGGGGAAGGAGACTTAACAAGGTGTCCACTCCACGTGGAGAATCACTAATGGGGTTCATTGACCCTGAGTCCATCATCAGGGATTGACATGAACATTAGGTTTAAACAAAGGAAGATTGAGGCAAAAGCCAAGAGGTCTGTGTAATTAAGTAGTCGGAGTCAACAGGTTATGTCCTTAATGGTCATCTCCGCTTTGTTCTGCACAGCAGCCTAAGGAAGTCCTGCCTGTCTGGGGGAACAAGCCATGGTCCCTCAACAAGTGATCCCAGAACAGGGTCACTTTCCATCCAGGGCACAGCCTCTCTGTCTAGTGGGCAGTCTGTCCCGATGTTGTCCTGCTAGTCTTCGATGTTCTGGATTCCAAGTTAGCTTTCTGTTTAGGACAATCACTTTTATTTCTCTTGACTTCGGTCTTTCAGAGAGATGAGATGTTAACATACCGGTGTACAGTCCAGCAGGAGACAGGCTAAAATTAAGGAAGTGGTGCCGCCTTTTCAACCTGCTTTTTGCTTTTTGGGGGGTGGGGTGGGGGTAAGTGTAGTCATTCAGATCTGTGCGATGGAGTACTGGCTATTGCTAAGAAGAGTAAAAAGTTTACAAAGGGCACTTACCACAGCTGCAGAAGCCTTGGCTTCCACAGCAGCAACGGAAAGCTACGGAAGACATCCATCACTCCCGTTTTCTAGAGGACAGGTGTGTGCACTTCTGCGGAGCACATCCCTAGCTCTAGAATTGCTGCTTTGGATACTACACATAAGTTTGGCTTTTTTGTTTGTTTGTTTGTTTGTTTTGAGACAGGGTTTCTTTGTATAGTCCTGGCTGTCCTGGAACTCACTCTGTAGATCAGGCTGGCCTCGAACTCAGAATCCACCTGCCTTTGCCTCCCAAGTGCTGGGATTAAGTCATGTGCCACCACCACCCCTCAAGTTTGGCTTTAATATATGTTACCAGATCCTTTACCCCAAGGGCCAGTTTACATTATCTAGTCATGAAAATCCCACTTATTTTAAACTATTGTCGATGCTTTGTAACTTGGGTTGGGTTCGTTTTCAACATTCATGCATGCGTGTGTGTGTGTGTGTGTGTGTGTGTGTGTGTGTTTTATACATTAACCCCTTAAAAGCTGACGTTGAATAGTGTGCTCCCTAAGGCATCACTGTTGGACTGGAGGGAGGATCCCGTGGTTAAGAGTATCTGCTTCCAAGTCAGACCACCTGGGTTTGATCCCTGTGACCCCCATGGAAGGAGAGAAGTGACTCCTTCAAGATGTCTTCTGACCCCCATATGCACATCATGGCATGAATAAACGCACACACACACACACACACACACACACTAAATAAATGTTAAAAAAAAAGGCTTTTCCCCCCATTGTTAAATTCCGAATTGCCAGCTATAATGAATTTCTTCAAGGTTTTTTTCTTGTTCGCTATCTTGTTTGGGGGCACATTCTAAAACTGTAGCCCAGTCTGATCTGGAACTCAGTATGTGGCTTATTCCGGCCTCAGAGCAGTAATACCCATCCAGTCCTCTGATCGCTAGGTTTGCAGATGTGAGCCACCCAGCCTGGCTTGAATTTCTACAATTCTTGTTTTTCATCTCTTGGTAATAACGGATTCTCTTCCTCCTTTAAAATTTTTATTTACAACTTAAATATTTACAATTTTATTTTAAATTTAAATATTTTTAAAGCTTAAAATATTTATTTATCACATGTATATGAGTGTTTTGCCTGTATGTATTTATGGGCACTACCTGTATGACTGGTGTCCACACAGGTCAGAAGAGGGCATCGGTTGTGAGCCACCACGTGGGTGCTGGGGATCGAACCTAGGTCCCCTGTCAGAATGGCACGCACTCTAAACGACTGAGCCACCTCTCTGGCCCCACATCTTCCTTCTTGAAATTGCATTACTTTACCAAATAAAAATCGCAGGAGTCGATTACTTTGGACTGGGCATAGTACACTGAACCCCACAAGACTAAACCAAGAGTTGGATGTGGACAGAATTGTGGTCTCTCCCTCCTGGGGATCAGAAGAGAGAGCAGGTTATTAAGTGATCAAATTGCCAACACTATCTCATGGGCGCAGAGAGAACAGCCACTGGTCAGGAAAGCAAGCAGGTTTTATATGAGAGTCAGCAAGAGGAGGGTCTTTGAGCTAATACGGGCTGTTCAGATTAACTGAGTGAGAACTAGATGGACTTGCCCCTTGTAGCTGACCTTCGGGACGATAAGAGAGGTATTCACTTCCCTGATTGCCCAGCTTACAAGATTCCTGAGGAATAATGAACTCAGGCTTCTGTTTACCTGGCCAGACGCCTTCTGTTTAGGACAGTGCTACCAGCACTGCCATTTTGAAAGGCTTTGGACCTAACAATGGCCTTGTTTCTTTCCCAGATGCAAACCTAGAAATCTCATAAACAGTATAAACTTTGTTTACACTAAGAAGTCTTAACTTCCCCTGCAGCTTATTAATTTTATAAGGTATAGGTACACGTTAAGTACATCAGGAAATACCAGATGACCTCATTTCTCCAAAAGACAAAGCCCCTTAGCAGCCCTTTGGCATGTAGAGACACCACAGCACGGTGCTCTGTCATGTCTTCTTTGTCTGAGAACCTCTCCATATAAAAAACCGTTCTATTAACCCCTATGTTTAAACCCTTTTCCTAATAAATTCCAACTCTGCTTTCTACTGGCTCCTCCTGAAAAAAAAATTTTTTTTCTATAGACCAAGTATATAGATTCCTGGCTTCACCTGAGTGCAGACCTCTGCGAAGAACTCCTTGGGTTGCCTGCAGAAGGGTGGGCTTGTATACTGCCTCCCACCTGGCTGCTGCTGACACAGGCACGTTAGCTTTTGAGAATCCAGAAAGGGCCAGGGCTGTAGCTCGGTGGTGGTGGTGCCTAGTTCATGTGCCTAGTGATCCAGGCTCAGTGTTCAGTAGCAGCTGAAGAAACCCCTAGGAAAGTCTGTGCTACACTGAACAAAGTTCTGAGGGGAATTGGGAGACCTTGATTTTTTTTTTTTTTTATGTGCAGGCATTATTTTGCTTGCCTGCTGGTTATGCACCACACAAGGACCTGGCATCCCCAGAGGATGAACATCCCCAGAAGAGAACATCAAAATCACCTGGGACCTGACTTCCGGAACGCTGTGGGTGCTGGGACTTAACCTGGACCTTCTGCAGGATCAGCAAATAGTTTTAACGGCTGAGACCTATCTCTAGTTCACACCCCACCCCACCCCCTTTTAAAAGCACAGATGGTGGCTTCAAATGAATGGGTCTGGGTGTGGATGGTCCCCGTCACCTCCTCTTTGTACTGTTTTGTTTGCTTGTTTGGTTGCTTTTTGGCTTGTGTGGTACTAGGGTCTCATGTGGCAGGCAGCTGCTCCATCATAGAGCCACATCCCCGACCTTCTTTCTTCTCTTCTTCATCTTCTTTAAAGTGTTTTTTTTAAGACTTCTTTTATGTTGTCTCTATGAATGTTCTGCCTGCATGTGTCCCGACCTGCAGGACAGTCAACAGGGTTCCTTTAAGCCACCTAGAGGAAAGGCGATGGGGCGACAAGACACAAGAGAGAGGCCGGACAGCCTGTCTAGTTCTGATCAAGCTGTCAAACTTTAATTTTCAGACAAGTCAATATAAAGGGAAGCATACAAGGTTTGGGAAGGGTAAAGGGGGGAACAATCTCAGGGGGTTGGCATCATTTCTAAGAAACAGTTTCTCATAATTTCTGGTAAAGCTAGTTATTGCTGTTGGAATATTGGCATGATAAAAGGGGGGTCATGAGGCGGTGAAGTGGAAAGGGGTTGCTATAGTAATGTACCTACAGATGAACGTCAAAAGGAGGGGGTTTTGAGATTTACGTAGGAATAGTTCCTGGCATGGAGATATAAGTGAGAATGACTCCTGGTATCGAGGTCTCCTGGCACTGAGAGCCAGGTGGGGATGGCTCCTAGTATGGAGAGTTCTTGGCATTGAGTTCTAAGTGAGGATGGCTCCCAACAAGCATGTATGTATGTATGTATGTATGTATGTATGTATGTATGTATGTGATGTGCGTGCCTTGGAGGTCAAAGGAGGAAACCTGGCATGTGGAGAGCCTTATTGGGGTGGCATGCAGCCTGGCAGTAGCCTGACATTGACCAAGGACAAGGGCCCAAGCAGGAATCTGACATTAGGGCATAATAAGGAAGCAGGTTGTGGCAGAAGCAAGCTTAGGGCAAGATTCTGGGCTTGGACAAGGAAGTAGGCTCAGGTATTTTGGTCTTCCTCACACACCCTTGAAACAACTGACACTGCAGTGATGTGGGACTACTTTGCTTACTGCCTTGACAATTTTGTGTTTACTGTCTTGCTTGTTCCTCATTGTACTACTTTTGACCTTAATTCCTGCATGTAATTAAATCGGTATAAAAATGGATCGAGAATTATTAAACCCATCCTTCAGTCTCAGAATTGACTGGGGTCATACTGCAGTTTTGTGTAGTTGTCTCTTTCTTTTCAATCCTCACTCCTGCACTGGAGAACCTGTTGACTGACTGAGCGAGCTTGGCCACTGGAGTTACTGAGTGAGCTGGTGTGCGGGCGCTGGAAATTAAACCCAGGTCCCCTCGAAAAGCACTCGGAACTCTTCCCCACCAAGGCATCTCTCCAGCCCCCTTACATTTCTTTTGAGACAGGGTCTCCCTAAAGTACCGTAGGCTGCCCTAGAACTTGAAGTCCTCCTGCCTCAGGTGCGCAATTAGCTGGGACTTGACTCAGCACCACCAGGCGCTGTGTTTACTTATCTTCTTTAAGCTTCAGTTGGTGTCGATTTTTTTTTAAATCTCTAAAACAAGGATCAAAATAGCTAGCTGATAAGACTGTGAACATCTTGAATTTCATAGCTCATGCGGTTAAAACGCAATATACTAAGAACTGAGCCTTCCTCTCGGGCTCCCCCTAGAGGCAAGATCTGTTTCTTTGTTCCCATCTCGGGGCACTGCACCGACTTCCCACCTGGGCACATGGGCACATTTGCTTCCCTCAGAAACCTAAGTGGCAGCCTCAGTTTATCCCCCAGCGCACTAGGCATTCCTCTAGCCTGAAGTGTGCACTCCTCACACTTCTCTCCCTCCCTCCCCCTCTCTCTCTCTCTCTCTCTCTCTCTCACTTGCTCTCCCTCTCCCTCTCTCCCTCCCTCTCTCCCTCTCTCCCTCCCTCTCTCCGTCTCTCCCTCTCTCCCTCTCTCCTTCTCTCTCTCTCTCCCTCTCTCCCTCTCTCTCTCTCTCTCCCTCCCTCTTTCCCTCTCTCCCTCCCTCTCTTCGTCTCTCCCTCTCTCCCTCTCTCCTTCTCTCCCTCTCTCCCTCTCTCCCTCTCTCCCTGTCTCTGCCCCTCCTCTTTCTGTGCAGCACCGGCCATTGAACTGAAATGGGAGTTAACTCTCTGTAGGACCTGAGGGCACGGCCCGTGTTTGATCCTTGAGGACGTCATGTAGCACATGTGACCAGTCCCCTGATTGGATGAGCAACACATGGTCATCTCTTTCGGTGGTCTGGGAGGAGAATGCATAATGACTCCTTATTGTTTCAGTTGAGAAGATGCTAAAAAAAAAAAAAAAAAAAAAAAAGATCAGTAGCAATAAAGCAGCGAATTCCCACCACTAGGATCCACAAAAGACAGCTAGGCAGGGCGATACAGAGGTCTACAGGCATTCCGTCTGTTTCTGCTGTGGTCTCCTTTGCAGATCAAAGCATAATGCCCTTTCTGTGTTCTCACAGAAGAGCGTACCTCCATCAGACCCAGAACCGTATGATTTTGTAGTTATGGTAAGTCCCTGTTACCTGAGATGTCTACTGTGTGCCCGAAGCTACACTTACTGTGGGTCTCTGTGAGTTACAATTCTCTACATACACCGCTATGGTAAAGTTTATATGAGGCGTATTAAGAGATCAACAAGAATAATGAATAATAAAATGATGCAATTGTCAGAAGATATTATAATAAAGTTATATATGTTGGGTTTTTTAAAAAGATTTATTTATTTATCATATGTGAGTACACTGTAGCTGTCTTCAGGCACCAGAAGAGGGTGTCAGATCTTGTTACAGATGGTTATGAGCCACCATGTGGGTGCTGGGATTTGAACTCAGGACCTTTGGAAGAGCAGTTGGTGCTCTTAACCGCTGAGTCATCTCTCTCCTGTTGAATGGTATCACATTCACCTTCCTTTCCTAGACAAAGTTAGATAATGGACCACCTATGCAAGAAGAGGAAGTGAGAGGAGAGGAGAGCAGTGGTCACATGACACAGCACCCCTGGGATGTAAGTACTACAAGAGCAGTTCTGACAGCCAGGACGACTGCTAAGTTGCTCATAGGCGGGTAGCAAGCTGAGAAAAAAAAATTCTGGCCAAGGGGGTGAATTGCGTACCGGATGGGACGGTGAGGGGTGGCTCAAGATCTCATCGTGTTTCTTGGAAAGGCAAGTAAAATAAAGCACATATATTACTTATTTCTGGAATTCTCCATTCGGTATTTTCAAAGTGTGGTTGACCACTGGCAAAGGCCACTGGAACTTTGGGAAACATGGCTGCGGGCAAGGGGAACTCTTATTCCTGTTTCTCCCACTGTCTAATTTTAGACCGGCAGTCGTCCAAGAGCGAGAACTTTGCTTTCTCATTCGCCACAAAGCATGGTAGCTAGCTAGAGTCTTACAAGGAAAAGCCACAGGTTTTTTTCTGTCCCTTTTTTTTTCTCCATATTATCTATTTTTCTTACGCTGCAACAGAATACTTAACCAAAACAATTTGGGAGGGAAAGGTTTATTTGAGCTCACGGTTTGGCATAACTGTCCATCATCTGGGGTGGGTGGGGGCATGGGCTGGACGGACTCTGAACCCACAGTCAGAAAGCAGGAGGGGGGAATTCTGGTGCTGTATTAGGGTCACAGAACGTGTGGGATGTCTTTCTATAATGAGGGAATTTATTATGATGACTTACAGTCTACAGTCCAACTACCCCAACAATGGTCAGCTGTGAATGGGAAGTCCAGTAGTTGCTTAGTCCCACAAGGTGAGTTGTTTCTCCTGGTCGTGTGTAGAAGGAGATTCCAACAGATGTGCTGGCAAGTAAGTGCAAGTGAATCTTCCTTCTTCAGAAGTCTCCAGTAGAAGGTGTGGCCCAGATTAAAGGTCGCGCTGACACTCAGGAAGAGCTATTCACAGTGCAGGTGTCTCCACCAACAGGCTTGCTTGCTTCTTTTTCCTTTTGTAATTTAGTCCAGAACTCTAGAACATAGATGGGGTGCTGCTGCCTCCATTCGGAATGCCGTTTCCCTTTCACAGTTAAACCTCTCTGGAAAAGTCCTTGCCAGTGCAACACAGAAGTGTGCCTCCCAAGTACTCAAGATCAAATACTTCTATGATCACATCTGAGGGGGCTTTCCCCTGGCACCAGGGCTACACAGAGAAACTCTGTCTCAAAAAAACCAAATCCAAAAACAAACAAACAAACAAACAAAAAGTTTCAGAGAGAGAGAGAGAGAGAGAGAGAGAGAGAGAGAGAGAGAGAAGAAGCTGGGGCTGCTGTGGGCTTTTGAAACCTCAAAACAGGGCTGGAGAGATGGCTCAGTGATTAAGAGCACTGACTGCTCTTCCAAAGGTCCTGAGTTCAAATCCCAGCAACCACGTGGTGGCTCACAACCATCTTTAATGAGATCTGATGGCCTCTTCTAGAGTGTCTGAAGACAGCTACAGTGTACATTTAACTATTTACGTATACATATTTACATATAATAAATAAATAAATCTTTAAAAAAAAAAGAAACCTCAGAGCAATTTGTGGCTCATGGCTCATGTGTAAGCGCTGAGCTACCACTCCAGGACGATGCCTGCCGCCGTGCTCCCTGGTGCTCCCTGCACGACGGTCAGGGACTCACCCTCTGACACTGTAAGCGAGCCCCCAATTAAATGCTTTCTTAAGAAAAGTTGCCTGGCTCATGTCATCTCCTCACGGCAATGAGAAAAATAACTAGACAGTTACTGGGCACCTTTTCCTACACTGTGAATTAAATGAATGTTGGAGTGTGGGGACCTAGGGGATAGTCCGAGCACATCCAGATGTGTCTTTAAGATAGATTCTCTCCCCACCAACTAGTTCTTGTTTGTAGACCAGGCTGGCCTTGTACTTGTGGCAATCCTCCGAGCTCTGCCTTCCCAGTACTGATATACATCTCTACACTTGGTGTAAGCTGTATTTGAAATACATGTTAGAAACAATGTTTCACAGTGTAGACCCGGCTGGCCTCGAACTCAGGGTTCTCTTGCTCCAGACTCCTAAGTGCTGGGATTATAGACATAAACCATGGCATTCAGCACCATCTTTGCCACCTTCCATTTCTGTGACTGAGCAGTTCCTGAGAATCTGGACACAGATTTGATTCAGGAATGACAAGCCTTGGTCACTGTAAAGAGTAACAACATGGAGTCTGTTCCTGAGACTCTGCTCCGCCCCCGCCCCCCCCTCCATCCCCAATTCCCTTGTGACTTCAGCCAGCTCCGAATGGGGTCTGATTTATTTACTATCATTGCTGTGCTGAAGTATCGCAGGCTGGACTACATAACATTCAGAATGTATTCTTCAAGATTCTGGAGGCCAGAAGTCAGGTAGGGTGGAAGATGGTTTTTTGAGAGGCCTCTCTCTTTGACCGTATTCAAGTCCTGTCCGCTGCATCTACGTGTGGTCTTCCTTCTTCCTGTGTTCATGTCTTTTTCCCTCTATTCTATATTTATATTTTATATTTGTATTTCTGTGTTAAAGCCCCATTCCCAAGTAGGTGCACATTTTGAGGCAATGAGGCATTAGAACTTCAAAACAGCAGGATCAGAATTCAGTCCAGACCAGTAGCTAGTCAATCACTCCCTCCCCTTAGCAAAGTTTGTAGTTTTGTTACTACACCAGGGGTGGGAAGAGAGCGTGGCCTAGCAGAGGTGGCCATGGCAACTGGGCCCAAGGAAGGAGAACTAGGTAGAGTGAGTGAGTGAGTGGGTGGGTGATGGCTCCCAGATGTTGGGAACTGGTTCTAATGCTTTGTCTTCTCTCTCTCTCTCTCTCTCTCTCTCTCTCTCTCTCTCTCTCTCTCTCTCTCCCTCCCTCCCTCCCTCCCTCCCTCCCTCCCTCCCTCCCTCCCTTCCTTCCTTCTTTCCTTCCTTCCTTCCTTCCTTCCTTCCTTCCTTTCTTTTTTTGTTTTTTCGAGACAGGGTTTCTCTATATAGCCTTGGCCATCCTGGAACTCACTCTGTAGACCAGGCTGGCCTTGAACTCAGAAACCCACCTGCCTTTGCCTCCCAAGTGCTGGGATTAACATTTTTTTGGTTTTTCGAGACAGGGTTTCTCTGTGTAGTCCTGGCTGTCCTGGAACTCACTCTGTAGACCAAGCTGGCCTTGAACTCAGAAATCTGCCTGCCTCTGCCTCCCAAGTAGGCCACCACCACCTGGCAAGTGCTTTGTCTTAATTTGGCTTCCAAATCCATGCTTCCAGACCTGAGGATCCCTGCCCCCGGTTGGCTTCGATTGGTTAATAAATTGCCATACAGCCAATGGCCGGGCAGGGAGATGGAGGCGGGACTTTCAGATTGGGTTGGCAAGAGATGGAGGAAGGAAGAAGGAATCCATGATCCGGAGCAAGGAGAACAGACTTACAGGCCAGCCGACACGACACGACACTAAGGTTCCAGGAAAGTGTACCTAGGGGCCATTCCCCTGATTGGGTCTGGGGTAGCAGAGATGAAATATGGATTTAGAAAATACTAATTCAAGAATACAGGAAGGGAATGTGTGCTGGCCGCGGGGAGGTTTAGAAATGCCCAGCCATTGAGCTGTGTGCGTGCGTGCGTGCGTGCGTGCGTTTCATTCATGAATCCAGAGAGGTCTTGGGTGCGTGCAGGGTGCGCTGGTGATCCACCGGAAGTTAAAACAGTTTAATTCCCAGCTACATCCAGAGACTCCCAAGAGCACTCATTCCGGGGAGACATTGAAGAGAGATCTGGGCTGCTCTTCCGGGCAAAGCAGCTGTGGTGAATGCTGCTGGCATCTGGATTAACTGTCAAGCCCGTGCTCTCCACTTATACACCTCAGATAGTGGCAGGACCTCAGACAGCCGCAACCTTTAACAGATGACGACAAAGTTGCCCCTTTATCCCGATGATGCCACCAGCCGCCCCATGCACTCCGGTATTTATAGACACTTCAACTCCACATAGTTGGTCAAAGTTGGCTTTCATTTTCCCGCTTTAAGTTATGACCCCAGTCCCCTCTGAACTTCCCGTTTAATCTGACCACAACTTAATATTACACTCACTTCCCCAAGGCCCAGGGAATGTCATGGCAGGGTAAACAGAAAGACTGTGGAAGCCAAGGTCATGGTGGACTAGGGCAACAGTGTCTTCTGGGTGTGACAGGGTCATCCTGCACTCCCATCGCTCTGGTTGCCTGCACCAAACCAGCAAAAGATAAAGCCAGTGAATATACCAGCATGGACAGGGCCAGGGGCATGTGAGCCCAACCTCTAGCTGTCAAATTATTGACGGGTGATGGTTTGCTGGGAAAGGGAAGTCACTTTACTTTAGGGATGTAGTGTCTGGAAGGAGGACCTTGCTCTGATGGTTGGCCCATATCCAAGTGTATATGGACTCTACGGTTGGATCCAGTTGGTATCAAGTTAAAGGGTGGAGAGATGGGTCCATGGTTAAGAACGTTGGTTGCTCCTGTAGAAGATTCAAGATTGGTTCCCAGCACCCACTTGGCAGCTCACAACCATATATGTATTATGAGCATAAGTCTCAGTACATACTAATACTCAGAAATTATGATTGGCCATCTGTGATGGTTCCTATATGATTGGCCCAGGGAGTGACCCTATTAGGACGTATGGCCTTGGTGGAGTAGGTGTGTCACTGTGGGCATGGGCTTAAGACCCTCACCCTAGTTGCCTAGAAGTTAGTCTTCCACTAGCAGCCTTCAGATGAAGATGTAGAACTCTCAGCTTCTCCTGCACCATGCCTGCCTGGATGCTGCCATGTTTCTGCCTTGATAATGGACTGAACCTCTCAGCCTATAAGCCAGCCCCAATTAAATGTTGTCTTTTATAAGACTTGCATTGGTCATGGTGTCTGTTCACAGCAGTAAAACCGTAACTAAGACACCATCTCTTCCCTTTTCTTGGTTTTTATGGTATTGGAAAATCTAGACCCTCACACATGCTAAGTAAGCACGCTGCTGCTGAGCTACAACCCAGGCCCTCTTGGAGGACTCTGTGCTTCCTTTAGACCTCTGAGGACACCAGGAACACACATGGCGCATGTCTTAGTCAGGGTTTCTATTCCTGCACAAACATCATGACCAAGAAGCAAGTTGGGGAGGAAAGGGTTTATTCAGCTTACACTTCTGCATTGTTGTTCATCACAAAAGGAAGTCAGGACTGGAACTCAAGCAGGTCAGGAAGCAGGAGCTGATGCAGAGGCCATGGAGAGATGTTCCTTACTGGCTTGCTTCCCCTGACTTGCTCAGCCTGCTGTCTTATAGAACCCAAGACCACCAGCCCAGGGAAGGCACCACCCACAAGGGGCCCTCCCGCCTTGATCACTAATTGAGAAAATGCCCCACAGCTGGATCTCATGGAGGCACTTCCCCAACTGAAACTCCTTTCTCTGTGATAACTTCAGCCTGTGTCAAGTTGACACACAAAACCATCCAGTACAACGCACATACATACATGTAGGCAAAACACTCATACATATAAAACAAAATAAATAATTAAAAAAAATTAGAAACAAAACCAAGAACAGGACATGAAGTTCCGAGACCAAGGTCAGGAGCTTCTGGGAGGAGATAGAGGGAGGGAAATATAATTGAAATATAAGGTGTGCAAGTATGAATTTTTCAAAGAACAAATACAAATATTATATTAAATAAGTACTACCAAGACTTTAAAAAACCCACAGTTTAAAGATTCTCTATACTGTCTCTAAATGATCCTTTGTTCATGTTTTCTTAGTACGTTGTACTAAATAACTTTCAAACTTTGGTTTCTGTTTGTTTGTTTGTTTTTAATTTTATGTATATGAGTACACTCCTGCTCTCTTCAGACACACCAGAAGACGGCATCGGATCTCATTACAGATGGTTGTGAGCCACCATGTGGTTGCTGGGAATTGAACTCAGGGCCTCTGGAAGGGCAGTGGGTGCTCTTAACTGCTGAGCCATCTCTCCAGCCCTTGTTTCTTTCTTTTTCTTTCTTTCTTCCTTCCTTCCTCCCTCCATCCCTTCTTTCCTTCCTTCCTTCTCTTTTCCTTTCCTTTCCTTTCCTTTCCTTTCCTTTCCTTTCCTTTCCTTCCCCTTTTAGAGACATTATAGCCTAAACTGGCCTTTTAAGAGACATAATAGCCTAAAGTGGCCTCAAATTTAAGGCAGTTCTCCTGCCTCAGTTCCCCACCCCACAGGTACTGGAGTTACAAGTATGACTCATCACATCTAGCCTTGCAAACTTATTTTGACAGATTTGACATCATTTTCATTAACTAATAATGTTGCTATTTTTTTCCAACCCAATTGCCCAGTAAAAGAAATCTCAATCAGTAACACTACAAGCTACAAGCCCGGATTGGGCAGATCTCCCACTACACTACTCTTTTCCCATCTATGTTATCCCATATAACTTGCAGTTTCTCCAGGGCACGAGCTTCTCCCCCATCCTCTCTATCTATCCCCTGTAGCTCCTCCTCCTTCCCTCATCAATCCTTCACAAAACGGTTCACAAGGCATTTGTATACATGATTAGCATCTCATCTGTAGCCCCTCCCAGGAGTGGAATTAGTATCAAAATACAAGCCCAGGGCTATAATAATAGGTCAGATGCCAATCATAACAATGGCATTAGTGGTCTATCTGGCTTTGGCCACAATTAGAGCCACCCCAGTCAGCTTCAGTACAATAAACTTTATTCTAGCTGTGACTGGACTCAACCACATTTATGAAGAAGTGATAAGTAGTGTTGACTTCTGTTTAAACCTTGGTCTTTGGATCAGATGTCGTGGCTGCTGCAGTCTCTGTGCTTGAGAGACAGAAGCAAGAAGGTTGCCTGGGCAACATAGAGTTCCACTCCATCCTGAGCGATATAGCAAGACCCTCTCAAAAAATAAATAAACAAATGAAAATGAAGATGAAAATTTGAGAAGGCTAAAGATCAGGAAACACAACTTCAAGGTTTTGAGTGGCTTTCCATTTTGGAAGCCACAGGGACCCAGATGCACTCTTGTGGCGTGTACTCTCAGTGTTTTCCATGGCTTGCCTCCAATGGGAACCAAATTCCCCTGTTGACACAGAGACATACTTTGAGTAAACCTGCTTTACTCTCCGGCAGGTTTACAACACTTCCTCTCTGGACCGTCTTTTAGCTGCTGAGCTGTAGGAAAGCCACACTCCTATTGCACATTCTACGCATGTTCTCTTGTTTGCTCTTCAAAATGGCAGCGTCTCCCGGGCAAGCCTCTCCTGATTTCCTGTGTGGCTCATAGCCCTTCTCACTCTTAGTTTGTGACCTTACTTGTAACCAGAAAAATAGAAGAAAATTGAGACAATCATTTGGGAAATGTCCTTCCTTCCTCGACCAGCTGTACCACCATGCCCTGGATGCCCACCATGCCCACAATGCCCACAGTGCCCACGATGCCCACAGTGCCCACAATGCCCACAGTGCCCACGATGCCCACAGTGCCCACCATGCCCTGGATAACCATCATGCCCACCATGCCCATGATGCCCACAGCTCCCTACTCCTCCCCTTCTGCGTTCATACCATGCTCAGATCCCAGCTGTACTTTCGTAATGTTTGTGTATTTCTAACCTAGCCCGCATTCTGCCCCTCATTGAAAGAGATGCCTTAAGCCAGACTCTAAAACCTCATGAACCCTGACCCCCTGTGCTCTCCCTGCTGAAATTCTGATTGTGAAGATAGGGCACGCCTTGGCACAGCAAGCCTTCAGCTCTGTCTTATCTTCCTGGTGGTCAGCTCTTACTCAGGAATGAAGGGTTGTTTTCTGCTTCGCTTTGTGAACTTGGCTTCCATAATTAGCTCTTCCTTTCCTCCCATCTGGGTCTTAATGCAAGCTCACCTTACGGGAGCTCACCACTAAACACCTTTCCTGTCACCCTTTCTGCCCCTCTAGTGTCCAGTCTCATTCCTGCTTCTCTTCCAGAGGACCCGAGTTCAGTTGTCAGAATCAGAGGGATCTGATGCCTTCTTTTAGCCTCTATAGACATCACACACACACACACACACACACACACACACACACACACACACACACACTCACACACACCTGAAGCCTCTCAGCTGACTCCTTTGCCTCTCTTCTCACCATTTTATTTTCATAGCTACATGACTACCAAAGTTAAAATAATGAACTCTCTTTTTCCTTGCTTAACAACTCTTCTTTTGGACTAGAGAATGGACCCAGGGCATTGTGAATGGTAGGCGTATACTCTACCACCAAGCTACATCCCCAGCCCTATTTTTATATCTATCTTAAAAAGGCGTCTCACTAAATTACCTCGACTGCTCTTAAACCCTATGTTACCCAGGCAGGGCCTGAACTTATGATCCTGTCGTCTTAGTCTCTCAAGTAGTTGGGATTATAAGAGTGTGGTATTATGTTCATCTCCAAAACTCTTCCTAGCAAACCCCTTGCGCACCAATGGAAAAGTCCAGATCCCAACTTTGTCCTGTAGGACACTATAAAGTATAATATCTGTCTACTGTTCCAAAGCCACCCGCCTGTCACCATACGCCTCACTAAATGCACTCAGGGCCCAGCAGTCTCTGCTCTGTGAAGTACCTGAGCTTGTTGAACCACTGGTTTGATGCTAGACAGGGAAGTCTTTTCCTTGTGGTCATCTGGTCACAGCTCCTGTGTGAGACCTTTCTAGTTATCAGCCCATAGGGTGACACTGCTCCCTGTGGGTGTTAAGGACGTGCAGAAGGGAATCGTTTGAACACAATGATTGGAGTGCTCCTGGCATTTCATGACAGAATGGGAGAGAAAGTCTAGACACCAGGCAATATATGGTCAGACTCTCAGCAAATCCTAGTGAAAGACTGTCCTTCCGTATTGCCCAGCATTGAGTGTTGTGCTGTACTGGACAGTCACACGGGGAAGAAAGCTATGCCAAGAATCCTTCTGTAGAGCTTCAGATACTTAGTGGCTAAGCATTCTTTGCTGAGTTTTAACATCCATTGACATCCCTGGAGATGATGCAGTGGTCACATGAACTGATTTAAAAAAAAGTCAAGTATTGGGTTGGTCTGGTGTTGCTTATATTCTAATGCTAAATCTTAGCCTCTGAAATCTGGTTGACCCAGATGAGCTGATCCTCATGTCATACACCAAGTGATGCTATGTTAGTTAACCTTGAGGATTGAGAGAGAGGGTTGCAGGAAGTGAGAAGGAGAGGTGCCTGGAGGTGGCTCTGTTGTGAAAGGCTGTGCTTCCTGCTGTATTTGAGCTGTTTGTGGCATGCCTGTAATCAGCAGGGGAGTATGGCTGTTACAGTCATGGTGATTCAACGCATGGAAGCAAACATCAAACAGCTTCATTCTGTCTTCAGGTATAGTCATGCCCGTCATGTGCCTATGGAATCACATCTTCCAAGACTATGCCTCCCATTTCCCCCCATTATTACAGGTGGAAATATAATGCATACATGTATGTGCATATACTTATGTATCTGTATATACACCCTAACATATAGTTAAATTATGGGCATAGGCAAACTGTACCTTTTGAGTTTTATTTTGGTGTCTTGTTTTTAAAAAGATGTATTTATTATTTTTATTTATGAGTACACTGTAGCAGTCTTCAGACACACCAGAAGAGGGCATCATATTCCTTTACAGATGGTTGTGAGCCACCATGTGGTTGCTGGGAATTGACCTCAGGACCTCTGGAAGAGCAGTCAGTGCTCTTAACCACTGAGCCATCTCTCGAGCCCTTGTGTTTACTTGAGACAGGATTTCTCTGTGTAGCTCTGGTTGTCCTGAAATTTGCTTTGTTCTCTTACAAGGCTGGCCTGGAACCCAGAGACCCGCCTGCCTCTGCCGCTGAAGTTCTGGAATGAAAGGCGTGTGGCGTGTGCCACCACCACCACCACCACCATCTGGCTTCAGTTTTTTGTTTTTATTCATTTAATTTTCAATTAATTTTATTTATGTAAGGCCTGGTAAGATTGCTCAGTGAATAAAGATGATTGATTCAACCCCTGGGAGCCAAAGGGTAAAGGAAAGAAAGTAGACCAACCAGCCAAAAAATGAAATAAATATAAAATTTTCTTTAAATTTAATTATTGAGTGCAGGCCACAGGCCGTAGTTCTTGCCCATCTCTGTGCTGAGGCGGTGTCTCACTTGCTTCTGCTGATGAGCTGCACATTCTAAACCTGCTGCCTCTCAAACTAAGCCTCTGGGGCATTTCCTGTCCCCACCTTGCTTGCATCTTGCCCTAGGAGTGCTGAGGGCACAGATGTGTGCCACTGATCTGGTTATCTCTATGCATTCTGGGAACTGACCTCAGGTGGCGCTATGCATTCTGGGAACTGACCTCAGGTGGCGCTATGCATTCTGGGAATTGACCTCAGATGGCACTATGCATTCTGGGAACTGATCTCAGGCAGCAGGCTTTCCCAGCTAGTCTTTTACCCATTTTTCCTGGCCCAGGCTCAGTTTTGTTTTTTCTTTTTCAAGACTGTGAGTCACAATCCAATATAGAGCCAAATAATTGAATGGGCAGGGGTCTGTCATGAAAAACATGGCAACATTGAAGGGTTTTTAAACGCTCAATGAACAAAAATTCATTAAGAATAAAATGTCTAGTGAATCCAAGGTGTTTCTGGCTATGCCTGCCTGTGTCAAAAACCTGACACAATCTTGACTCTGAACACAGTGTGTCTGTCTGCCTGTGCTCAGCATGCTGTCATACTGTGCTCAGAGGTGAACCTACTATAGGTTATTAATTACAGAGTTTACACTGCACATACAACGTTCTCTGCTTCTTATGGAAACATAATGGTTTAAATACACAAAGGCTTTATGTATTTACGTAGCATGGAAGCGTTGTATGGTTATTGTATAAGACAATGTTTGAGTTTTGAAATTACCGTTTAAGTCTGAGGAAGTGGCCCATTGGCACTTGCCAGACAACCATGAGAGATCCCCAGAATCCATATAAATGCTGGGTGGGTGTTGTGGCCCACCTGTAATTCCAGTATTAGGTAGACAGAAGTAGGGGTGTGGGAATCACCAGAGCAATCACACACACACACACACACACACACACACACACAGATATGCATACACAGGCACACATGCACACATACACGTGCATACACATGCACACACTCATACATGCATACATACATGCACGCACATATCCATACATATATGCACATACATGTGCACACACATGCACATGCATGCATACACACATATATACGTTGCCTGTGCCCTGGACAGTTCCCCACCCAACCCTGTTTGCTCTTGGGGGTTGGAGGTGAAGCAGTGCACAGTCAACAACACAGACTCCAGGAGCAGGTGAGAAACTCCACAGCAATCTTACCTGAACACTGCTGCAAGCTCTTTAATACCCTCCACCCACGCCCTCATTGGTCCCAAGAAAGCATCGCTTCCAAACAGCAGCTCCGATTGGCTGGCACTGTTTGCACTAG
Organism: Apodemus sylvaticus; assembly: GCF_947179515.1. Classification (NCBI taxonomy): domain Eukaryota; kingdom Metazoa; phylum Chordata; class Mammalia; order Rodentia; family Muridae; genus Apodemus; species Apodemus sylvaticus. The sequence continues at coordinate 20,271,603 of NC_067490.1, read as the reverse complement.
GTCCTCTTGCAGGAGATGCTTTTTGTGGCTGCACAGCCCCCAGTGTTTACATAGAAGCGTCCCCTTGGTTCCTGCTACTTACATACACACATAAACACACACATACACACACACACATGCACACACATACACACATGCATCCACACACACTTGCACACACACACTGGCAATATACATGCGTCTATATACAGGTTGCATGCAATATACACACGCATATGCAGAAAGTATTGTTCAGGGGCCAGGACATGGCTCAGTCAGTAAAGTAGTGGCCGTGCAAGCGTGAGGGTCTGTGTTTAGGTCCCCTATCATCCATATATGAAGTCAGGCATGGTAGCATGCACTAGTAACACCAGTGCTGGCAAACAGAGACAGGGAGAGTCCCTGGGTCTTACTGGCCACTGAGTGGACTCCAGGTTCTGTGAGAGAGCATGTCTCAAAAAAATAATGTGGAAGGGGCTGCTCTTCCAGAGAAACTGGTTTCAGCTGCCCGCATCTACACAGCAGCTCACAGCTGTTTGTAACTCTAGTCCTAGGGGATCTGATGCCCTCTTCTGGCCTCTGGAGGCACCAGGCTCCCATGTTGTGCACAGACAGACATGTAGGCAAAGCCCTCATGCCATAAAATAAATAAGATGGAACGTGATCGAGAAGGATGCTTTCTGTGTTAATTAGGTTTTCCGTTGCTGTGGCACCACACCATGATTAAAAGCAAACCCGGGAGGGAAGGGTTTATTTTAGCTTGTGAGTTTCATGAAGGGCGGGAAACTTGGGGGCCAGGACTGAGGCAGAGAGTGCGCAGGAGTGCTGCTCCCTGGGTTAGCCCCTGAGGCTTGCTCAGCCTGCGTGCCCTGCTGCCCTGAGATGGCGGGCTGCATTTCTCAGCTGAGGTTTCCTCTTCTCAGATGACTGTGGCTTGTGCCAAGGCAACCAGAAACCCAAACATCATCATCATCATCATCATCATCAACAACAACAACAACAGCAACAACAACAGCAACACAAAACCCAAACACCACAACAAAACAACCAGGATAGCCTCTTTACATGAATGGACACAGATAACACACACACACACACACACACACACACACACACACGCGCGCGCGCGCTCTCTACAAAACGATATTTAAAACTTGGAAACCATTTAAAAAGTTGCTGGTGCAGTTGCTACCTGGAGGGTGATAAAAATTCCCTTAGTAGAGGCCGGGGAGTTCAGCAGTGAGTACCAGAGCCCAGCTCCCAACCCCCATAGTGTGAAAACCACAATAGCACATTTATCTTGAGTTAGGTATTTGTTTCTTCTACCTTTAGCTACCTTCGGATCCAGGTTTTCTATTAAATATTACAGGAATAGGGCTGGAGAGACGGCTCAGCAGTAAAGAGCACTGACTGCTCTTCCAGAGGTCCTGAGTTCAAATCCCAGCAACCATATGGTGGTTCACAACTGGCTGTAATGGGGTCTGGTGCCCTCTTCTGGTGTGTCTGAAGAGAGCAATGGTGGTGTATGCATATGTATAAAATAAATAAATAAATCTTTAAAAAAACTATTACAGGGCTGGGCGGTGGTTGTGCATGCCTGTAATCCCAGCACTCTGGGAGGCAGAAGCAGGTGGATTTCTGAGTTCGAGGCCAGCCTGGTCTACGGAGTGAGTTCCAGGACAGCCAGGGCTATACAGAGAAACCCTGTCTCGAAAAATAACCAAATCCAAAAAAAAAAAAAAAAAAAAAAAAAAAAAAAAAATTACAAGAATGGTCGTTTGGTTTCACTTTAATCAAAGAACATCTTTTAACATCATCTGCTTTTGGCTAGCCATCTCAAATCATTTGATTACTCTTCTTTTACACATGCTGAAATGAAACATGTCTCCATTCCAGACTCAGACTGAGACACACATGGGCAATCACACTTCTTCACCTTACCCCCTTCTGCCCACAATGTGTAGGCATTATATAGCGATGCCTCCATCCCTGTCTGTATTGGACGTTCATTCTGACCTTGGAGAAACAGGCCCGCTCATTGTCTTCCTCCTTGAAAGAGAAATTAAAAACTACTAAACAACACATTTCCTCCTCCCGGTTCCAAGTCTGCTTTCCACCACATCCTGTCTGGACATAAAAATGCAACCTCAGATTTGAGTTTGTTATTGGTAAGGACTTCCAGACACTGGGAAGCAACTCCTTCCTGCCACAATCTCCGCCCCTCCAGAGAGGGTGTGGGGGAGAAAGAAAGAGGGAGAGAGGAAAGAGAGGGAGAGAGAGAGAGAGAGACGGAGACAGACACAGAGACATAGAGAGACAGAGACGCACAGAGAGAGACAAACAGAGAGACACAGACACACACACACAGAATTAGGCCCAAATTTCAAATGGTTCTTACAAAAAAAGGTCCGGCTACCTTTATCAATATAATGGGATCCCTCTCTAGCAAGGAAATGGAAAATTTCTCATACGGTTATAACACTTCTAAGGGAAGGCTCTGGTTACATTCCAGAATAACAGATGGCTAGGCACAGCTGTCAGTCCTGTTGCAATAAAAATTGCTTAAGATAGTATAGCTTTTCTCTGGACCACGGGATTGTGGGTTATGGCTAGCTGTTTTGCTATAGCCTTCTGTGTATCGTGACCTATTGGTATCCCATTGGTATCCTCGCTGTAATTTCAGGCTGCTGCCCCTGCTCCCCGCACAACGTGAAAGTCAAGGTTCTACAATGAGAACGTTTCCACCAGCTTGCTGTCAGCTGGGAAGCATAGTGAGTCGTTGGTAGAACAAAGGCACGAGACAGGCAATCTTTACTGCCTAGCAAAGGCTACCGACAGTCAAAGGGGGGAGTTTCCAGTGTCTTTAAAATAGCATTAAAGAGTCAGGGGACCAGGACAGCTGCTGTGCTGTAGTGTCCTCTAGACTTGATGGGGATGTGCACCGATCCAGTCCAGCAATACGTTCACCCCAGCAAGGCTTGCATTGTGACCTCACAGCTGAGATGCTGATGGGGGTGGGGGAAAATTCACAAAACCACACTACCAGAGTTCACTTGACACAAAGCTAGACATAGTTGGGAAGAGGGAAGAGGAATAATCTCTGTTAGACTGGCCCGTGGGCCTGTCTGTGGGCATTTAAACTTGGTGATTGATGTAGGAGAACCCAGCCCACTGTGAGCAGTGCCATCCCTGGGAAGGTGGAGCTGGGCTCTATAAGAATTTGGAATAAGCCAGAAACAATAATAATAATAGTAATAATATTAACAACAATAAAATAGTAATAAGCATTGTTCCTCCATGGTCTTTGCTTCAAGTTCTGCACTTGGTTCCGCCTCAGCTACCCACAGTGATAGTGAGATGAAATAAACTCTTTCCTCCCCAAGTTGCTTTTGGTTATAATGTTTTATTACAGCAACAGGAAAGCAAATGAAAATGCCCATACCTTCGTGAGCAGCTTCAGGCAATTAGTGGTGGCTGAGGGAGGGGGAAACCACTTTTTCCCAGGAATGACCCCCCCCCCCATATGTTATCCAGTCCCAAGTCATCAGTCCTAAATACATGTACATATGTGCAACGCTAACTGAACTTGTGTGTGTGTGTGTGTATGTATTCTAGTCATGGCGGGGATGTGTACTGATCAAGTCTAACTGTTTACCCAAACGAGGCTTACACAATGACCACACACACACACACACACACACACAGCAATAGTAAGTATACAGGGAAAGGTCATTAGTTGTAGTGGGAGTAGGAGGCATGGGAGGAGTCGGAAGGGCACTGAAATTGTGTAAAAAGATGTTCACATATGAAAATTTCAAAACATACTTAAGAACAGAAACCAAAATAAACCCCACTTCATTTCTAGTTGCCAGGAGTACGAGGCAGTAAGAAAACCAGCAATACAGCACGGGAAGTAGCTTCACACTGAACAAGGGAGAGTTTTTTTTTTCCCTTGGCCACTTTGATCAACCAACGTCATCCCCTGGTGCTGATTTTCAAGGATGCCCTCAGTTAGCCAACAACACGCCTTCTGTAATAACAGGACCACCACAAAGCTCTCACGGGGTTAATGTAGTTTACAAAACAATCGTGTGTTGGGTAAGTAATTTCCTAGTTTGGGGCGCAAACGGCCTGATGTTCTAGTGTGCCTCCCCTCCCACCAGACGGTCTGAACCAACACACACTTTATATCCTGAAACACAACAGGAAACTCTCAAGTCCCGTTCCCAAGCAGTACCTCAATGTGTCCTCTAGGTGTCGCCAGTGACCACCATTCGTGGAGAACTCTGGGCAGGGTAAACACCAGGGCTCTGAGAAACCGGCTAAGCTTTCTTTTAAATCTTGAGATGATCTGTTAAACACATCGTATGTTGAATATGTAAAACATTCATCTTAGGTTCAGACCCTGATTACCACCGCCCCCCACTTCCTTCTCTTCCCTGTGTCCTGTCTCCTGTGTCCCAAGATAACCTTGAATTTGCTGTGGTTGAGGGTGACTTGGAATTCTTGCTTCTCTCTGATCCCCCCTCTGAAGTGCTGACCTGACACGTCACACCGCACCACCTGGTTTTGTGTGATGCTGGGCAATCAAATTAAAGGCTTTACTCATGCTAGGTGAGCGCTGACAGCCAAGCCACAGTCACAGTCCCTGGAAACTACTTTAGTTTTGCAAGTGGTTGAGGTTAAATTAAAAAGTAAACAAACAAAAACAATAACAACAACAAAAAACAAGAAACACCACCACCACCAAACACAAACAACTTTATTAGAAGCCAATGGAGAGAAACTGTGATATTAATAAAAGTGTGAATCTGGTTTTATTATGATTATTACATTGAACATAAAGGAGGGGCGCCTGTGACTGACACCGTGATGAACGTGGACAGGAGGACTATCCATCAAGCTAGGGGAGTCTTGGCTTTTGACCAGAAGCTCTATTGACCCTCCTGCCAAGCTCCGCAAACCCCGTGTAAGATCCCAGTGACCCGGAAGAAGTTTTTCACGTTGAAAAGCGTCACTTTGAAATAGCTTGAGACTTAGGTTCAAGCAAATCACCGAAACAAATCATCCCCACCCATAACGGAAGGATAAAGCGTGACATGAATTGTTTCCTGGAGCCGTGAGATGTTCCTCTTGTCCCCTGTCCCCATTCCGTTTCTTTGAATGAAGGTCTCACTATGCATACCAAGCTGGTCTCCAACTTGCAGCGACCCTTCTGCCTCCGTGCTCCATTCTTGCTTTTTCAAACAGGATCGTGGGCTAGCCTGGGACTCATGGTCCTCTAGAGCAGCGCTCCTCAACCTTCCTAATGCCGCAACCCTTGTGTTGCGGTGACCACCAACCATAAAGTTACGCCATTGCTACGTCATAACTGTAATGTTCTAAGTGCTACGAATCATAATGTGAATATCTGATATGCAGGCTATCTATCTGATATGTGACCCCTGTGAAAGGGTTGCACTACCCCCCCTCCAAGGGGCTCAAGATGTTAGTTGAGAACCCCTGGTCTAGCTCAGCCTTCCAAGTTACAAGACTTATGGGCATACGTTATCATCAAGTTCAAAGTCTTTCTTTTTGAAGCTTCTTGTGTGGAAGTAGTTTCACACTGAGCAAAACGCTGATGTTTGGCCCTCTGCTTTCAACTCTGGGCAAAACTTCTGGCCTGCTGTTTTCTTCAGAATCTACCTAGCTTCATATTTTATTTAGTTTTGAGACAGGGTCTTATTTTGCAGCCCAGCTTGGTCTGGAACTACTGTGTAGCTCAGGATATCTTCAAATTAACAGAAAGTCACCTGTTCACCACACCGGCTTCCGGCATTTTTGATTCGTGCTTGGTGTGGGACTTTTGGTATTTACATGCTTTTGTCAAGAACAGCCTAGTCAGGTTGGCTCCCTGTCTTCCTTGCTGTCTTGACCATGTTCCTCGATTTTAGGTACAGACAGGTTTACACCAATCCTATCCCGTCTGTGGAGAATCCAAGATCTCAAGATCTGAGTGTTACTGTTTTTGTTGCTGGTGATGTGTTTTTGTTCTTTGTTTTGTTGTTTTGTTTTGCTATTTAGCCAAACTGTATAAAACTTGGAGATATGTGTATACATGTTTATGCATAAACATACATGTCATGTGCACACAGATGCACATTATACTTATGATATACACCTATGCATAGATATGCACATATATGTAACATACATGTTTAGAGATCCCACTTTCCACCTCCAAGCCCAGCACACACCTGAAGAATTCTTTCTCTCTTATCTCATTTCATAGTCATGTGATTTCATCATCTTCCATGACAGCACCAAGGCCTTCAGAAATGTAAGCGAAGGTACTCATCTTCAAAGAACTTTGTATTTGGCCTCACAGACAGGAGACAGTTTGGGGGTTTGTTTGATGTATGGATTATTTATTATTATTATTATTATTATTATTAAGATAAAGTCTTTCTGTATAACCCGGGCTAGCCTCTAACTCATACTCCTCCTACCCCAGTCTCCCTAGTGTTAGTCTTACAGGTGTGTGCCAGCAAACCTGTCTCAGACAGCTCCTCCCAAAGAGCTTGCTTTGCATCCTAGACCAAACAGTGCAGACAGCATCTTCCACCCACATAACGAAACTGCCAGATATTGACCATTTCCAGGACAATGTTCTTTCTGCATGAAGGACTTTATATCTGAAGCAGTTATCACATGATTTCACACACACAAAAAAAAAAAAAAAAAAAAAAAAAACAACCTGGATATGATTTCAGTGGGACAAACTTTAAATATAAAGGCAGGTCATGCATTCCCAGGGCTCCAGCACACAGCGGGGGGTGGGTGGTGGGTGGGTGGGGGTGGGTGGGTGGTGAATGGGGTGGGGGAGAGGAGAGCCTTAGTTTCTGCCACCTTCAGTACAGATCAGGAGGAAGGGGGAGGGGCCAGCGCTCAGGTTCTGGTGTTTGGTGCAGCCCCGCCCTTTAAGGCTCAGGCACTCTCCAGTCTGTCTCTGGTGTTTTGAGACTTCCCCTCCCCCCTCCAATTCAAGCTTCCCCCTTTTAAGCTGCGACATCCTTAAAACCTTCATTTTCCAGTGTCTTCACTGACAGGGTCTCCCATGATCCAACTTATTTCTGCCTCTACTTTGCCAGCTCTTGAAAGTCAGGTGCTGCTGACTTTCGCGTGTTTGCTCTGGTGCACAGCCACCGTTGGACTCAAAGGCATCTAACAGAGGATGCCCAAACCGCTGTAGGTTTTTGGGAAGAGCAATTTTATGGCCAGCAGGGCCTTGTTGTACACCTCCAATTATGCCACGTAGGTGTTTGCTGGTCTTCCTACACAGAAGTCTGACCCTGTGCTGAGTTCACCAGCCTGCAAAGAGCTTCAACCAGAACGCAGCCCCTGCCAGATTTCTCCTCCACTTACTTTCAGGCTGGCGGTAGACCGACACCCTAAAACCACAGCTAGTTTTATGACATCGCAGTACTAGGCTACAAGACTTTGTCTCTCCTCGCAGGGAGCGCGGCTTTCTACTGTGTCAGAGGCTTACATTAAAATGCCTCTTGAGGAAATAGAAAAAGGACTATTTTACCTCACCACAGAGAGAAGTAACTAGAAAAGAAGCCCGCTAGGCAAAGTCACATTTTTTTTCTACAGGTCGCAATACAGGACGCAGGTGCTATTGGTTGACACCAACACCCACTGTTGCAAAGGCAGTGTCCTAAGTAGCTGGGGTCGGTGAGGCACTTACTGGAGCCGAGGCAGGATTTACTTCAGGGAAGCATCGTTTGCACTCCATGTTTAATTAGACGATGCCTTCAGTTTTGCATCTATAAGCACGTGTGTGCAGGCATGCGCAGACGTGCTGTGCCGAACATGCGCACCTGGAGATCAGAAGAGGACCCCGGTGTCTTCCTCCCTCCCTCGACACCTAATTTGCTTAGACATTCTTTTAAAAGTTTATTCATGTGTGTGCACACACGGGCGTGCTTGTTTGTGTGCTCACCCCGTGTGTCCAGTGCACACAGAGACCAGAAGAGGGCATCGGATGCCCTGGAACTGGAATTAGAGACAGTTGGGAGCTGCCCAATGTTGGTTGGTTCTTTGCAAGAGCAATGTGTTCTAAACCACCGAACTATCTCTATAGCCCCTGCTTTCCTTCCTTCCTTCCTTCCTTCCTTCCTTCCTTCCTTCCTTCCTTCCTTCCTTCCTTCCTTCCTTCCTTCCTTCCTTTTTAAAAGATATTTTTATATTTTTATTTGTGTGTGGGGGTTGGTGGGTGCATCCACGCATGCGCATCCACATGCGCAATGCAGAGCTGGAAGACTAAGCACGGTATTCGGGACTCAGCTCTTACCTTGCACCACATAGTACCCGGGGATCGATAGCAGCTCATCAGGCTTGGTGGCAGGCACTGAGAGCCTCTGAGCCATCTTGGTGGCCTTAACTTTGGAGAGCGACCTCTCACTAGACCTGGAGTTTATAGCAGTGCGGTTAGAGCAGCCACCAGTGCCAGGGTTGTAGACACATGCGTGCTTGCAGTGCCTGCGTGCGGATGCAGGGGCTCCGAGCTCAGGTCCAACTCTTGCTTGCACAGCAAGCACAGTATGCGTGGAGTCATCTGCTCAGCCCCTGAGGTGTGTTTTAAAGACAAGTTACATGGCGACACTTAGACGGTCTATTCGTCGTTCGCTTACTCACTGACCAGCAGGCTTTTCATAGCTTCCTTGGGGCCTTCTTGCTCCTCTGAACGCCACAGGCTTTGACGACCCATCACAGCTGCAACTATCTTATTTTAGATGGTTCAATATAAAGTGTTGAGTTTGACATTCCTCGTCTTAACGTCGTTGGCAGATTCTCACAGTCTGTTCACCCGTGGGATTTTAGGTGGTTTCATTCTTGGTCCACAAGAGAACTCTTCAGTTGTGCAAAAGGCTGACTATGCAGGTGGGGGTGGGGGATGTGGCTTCCACCGAGTTTTGCTTAGAACAAACACGTAGTCACCGCAGTTGATACAGTAATGGCTGGTGGATAATGGACATGTCACAGAAAACAAGGGGCATAAATGTCAGTGCTGGGAGTGAGGGAAGCGACAGTTTTCCTGCGTCTGCTCCTGCAACCGTTCTGGGCTGGGGCCTGACACACATTAAGAGGCCTGTGAGTTTCCTTGAAAGGTCTGTGAATGGAGCTAGTGGTGTGCATGCGGCTCCTGCAAACCCCGAGGAGCTTCCAGTGTGGAATCCGAGTGGGAGGGAGGCGTCTCACTGCTATTTACCTGCAGAACTCGGCCTTTGACACCCACGATGAGCCAGCGCTTTTGACTGTCGCCTCCCCGAGGAGGCCGGCATTCCTCAGCCCACACTCTGCTCCGTGCTGACTTCCCTGAGCTTTGTATCTGTACGTCTTTTTAAAATCCAGACTCTGCATTTTGAGGGAAGCACCAATCCAAGGCTCTTTTTTTTTTTTTTTTTGTCATCGCAGGGAGACCCACAGAGCCACCCACACAGGGGTGTCCTCAAAGGGAGTCAGAGATGCTGAATCCTTTGAAGAATCTGTGGGGAGACAAAAGGGATTCCCCCACATGCCTGTGTGCCTGCAAAGTCTTCCTTTCCCACCACTCTATACAGAACGCACAGACAAATGTCTATTGGTAGGTCCCAGGCACTGGCAAATACGTAAGGGGGTCAGCTTCTGCATCTCTGGGCTCTGGTTTCAAGGCACGGCAGAGTCCAGCTTGCAAGGACATAGACACAGTGATGCAATTATAAAAACACTGCTCGTGGTTTACAACCAGAGTAGGCCGGGCTCGCTAGTATGGTAGTACTTCCGTTCATCATCCACAGCCTGTTCAGATAACCCATGGCTCAGAAAGCCTGTTCTCTGAAACACAGTAGTCAAGGCAGAAGTCGGTGTGGGTGCCAGCTTCACACACACACACACACACACACACACACACACACAGCAGATGTGTCAGTTAAGAGACCTCCATCACTGACTGCTGCTGCTGCTGCTGTCTTCTGACTCGGGGGGAGACACGAACTGGCAAATCTCTGTCAGAGAAAGCCTGCTTACGAAGGGCTTAAGGGGGAAAGCCGTGGTAGGTCTGTCAGGGCCTCTATGGCCTGGGTTAGATATTATGGTTCCTACTAAGACAGCCTGTCAGGTGGCCTGTGACCCCTAGGCCATGGAGGAACCAGTTCTCCTGGGAGGTGAGAGTCTAGGAGGAAGCTGTGGTTCTTGTGGTATTCTGACAAGCCAGCCCATGTCCTCCTGGATCCCCTCTCTAAAAAGCCTCTGCCATGCAGGCCGAGACAATGGGAGGCCCGCGTGCCCAGCAGCTCCCACCAACCTCTCAAGGTGCTGGGAGAATCCCCCCGGGGCCCTGCTGGAAATTTTTACTGCCCTGGCAGGCCCCAACACTAGCTCAGGAGAGGTTAGGCAGGTCCCGGGGGCTCTCCATCACTAGGCAATACTGTCTCCACTGTTAACTCTTTTATCTTACTTCTCTATGTGCTCCCCCCATACCGTCCTCCCCCACCCCATGCTTGGCCACACCATCTTCTCCATATTTGTGTCCAACTCGCTTGAAAATTCAAAATGACCTTGCTTACAGAGCTCTAATGGTAAGGACTCTGGGCTCCCAAGTGGAACGACAAATCAGAAGGGTTTTTCTGTTCTTGGAGGAATCCTTTAAAAGAACTTTTCTAGCTCCTATTCTTTTCCTCACCCTCCTCCCCTTCCTCCTCCACACCCTCCTTCCCATCCTCCTCCCTGTCCTCCTCCTCTTCTTCCTCCTTTCCATCTACTCTGTCTTCCCTTTCTCCTCCTCCCCTTCCTCCTCTCCACCCTCCTCTCCTTCCCTCCTCCTTTCCATCTACTCTCCGTCCTCCCTTTTCCCTCCTCCCTTTTCCCCTCTCCCTTTTCCTCTGGCTCCTTTTCCTCTCCGCAGACTCTTGGATTCATAGATGCTCTCTATGAGTCATGACAACCAATGGGCTCCACCACTCACTCTGAGCATCTTCCTCCCCTCCTCCCTCTGCTCCTCATCCTACCCTGGGACACCCAGGTAATTGGACCTGACTCGGTCTTCTAAGCTATGGACTACGGAGAGCAATCTCAGAATTTCTTTCTTCTTTAGCTTTGTGGTTCTTGTCGTTGTTGTTCTTGTTGACTGCTGGCAAAAGTCTAGAGTGTGAAGAACTCTGGTATTAGCAGAGTGGAGAGAGAGCTGAGCCTTAGCCAGTACCAGGGATGACATGCGTGCTAAGGGAAGAGGCCATGCGGGCAGTGAGGCAGCTGCACCTCCTTCTCACAGAAGACAATCACTGGCATGCATTATGACATCTCACGGGTCCAACTAAGGCAGAGGTTGGGGGAAACAATGAGACGAGCAAGATGAGGTCTTTACCTAAACGCAGCTTAACACGGAGGCAGGGGATATCTATGACGCTGAAGCAGCCATCGAAGGTCTCACCAGGGCAAGTCGCTCACACACTTCAGTTTGCGCTAAGCACCTAACTGTGTGGGAGGAGATCAATCTTCCTATCTCTGCATTTTTACCATGTCTCACCAGAGAACCCAGGTGTTCAGACTGTACCCGAAACCCTGGCAGGGGGCCAGGCTAAACATCACAGCAGTGTCTGGGCAGGAGAGGCTCAGCCCTTGCCCAGGGGGTCTGGGCCTCCACCTCTTCCTCCTGGGAGCCAAAAGAAGGTTCCCTTATGGGATCAATCAGACAGCCAGGCTACCTCACGATGGTGTGAGCAGGGAACCTAAGAAGAAAAGAGAGAGACTGCGGTGGATCATTAGACACGGTTCTGTCTGGTAACCTCTGGAGTCTCACTGGCAGCTGCTTGGTCCCTTGAAAGAAGCCATGGGCAGGTACAGGGTGTCAACTTGGCATTGTAGTATAGATAAACATGGGCCTGAAGACCTGCCCCAGGGCAGGGAGGACCTGACTTTGCCCTCCATCCTGTCCTGATGGAAGACCTCTCTATGGGCTAAGCTTTTTCTTACTCCTCCCCCACCCCAGTACCTGCCATACCCATCCATACACTAGTCTGTGGAATATTTGCTAGTTTCCAATAAAATGTCTATTTTATTTTATTTTTAAAGATTTTATTTACTTAGTATACAGTTTTTAGCATGCATGCACACCAGAAGAGGGCACCAGATTTTGTTATAGATGGTAAGGAGCCACCATGTGGTTGCTGGGAACTGAACTCAGGTTCTCTGGAAGAGCAGCCAGTGCCCTTAACCTCTGAGCCATCTCTCCAGCCCCCAAAATGTCTATTTTAAAGCATCAATGTTTCCTTTAGCATTGCCCTAAGGATCAGGATCCAGATATGTTTTCCAATAAATATTGACCTTCTTTTAAGAAAAAAAATCACTCACGAAATGCTTAAGATTCTTTTGACTATTATGTTCTAGGAGATCTGCAGTAAGGGCTGGAGAGATGTCTCAGTGGCTAGAGTGCTCGCGGTGTAAGCAAGAGGCCCAGAGTTCAGGTCCTCAGAACCCATGTGAAAGTCAGCCAGTGAGGTGGCTCGCCTGCAATTCTGGCCCGGAATTCTATAAGCTCTGAGTTTGATTGAGAGACTCTGCCTCAAAGAATAAGTTTAGAAGAGCAATAGAGGAAGGTTCTTGACATCAGCCTCGGGCCTACACACACACACACACACACACACACACACACACACACGTGCACACGTGCACACACACATATACACATCACACACACATACAGATGCATATACACACATATGCATTCACATCACACACACACATGCACAGCCACACATATATACACACATATAGACATATGCATACACACATACATATACATACATCATACATACAGATGCATATACACACATACACACATACATTCATATACACACATACACACACATACATATATACACACTCACATACACACATGCATATACATACACACATACACATTCATACACATGTATACACACATATATACACACATGCACATATATACACATACACACATATACACATACACACACATACACACATATACACATACACATACATATACACACATACACATACATACATACATATACACACATACACATACATACATACACATACATATACACACATACACATACATACACGCACACGTGCACACACACACACACAGAGTAGGGCAGGGAGGGCAGAGAAAGGGTCTACTATAGAGCATCTGGGCCTTGGAGGATGAACCTCGTGCTTGGTTGAGAACATTACCCTGTGTCCTTGTGAGGAGAATGAAATCAAACTGGTTTTAATAGCATTTCCTACCACGATCCCAGCACTTGGAAGATAAAGGCTGGAGGGTCTGGAGCTCAAGCTCAAGTTCGTCCTTGGATATATAGTGGGTTTGAAGCCAAAATGGGGAGCGGAAGGGAGGGAAAGGGGAAGGGGGAGGGGAAGAGAGAGAGAGAGAGAGAGAGAGAGAGAGAGAGAGAGAGAGAGAGAATGAGAGAGAGGTTATTTCATAGGCCAGTGTTGCTGCAGCACCCTTCCTGAATCCCAGCCAACCACCAATCAGTGGCAGCTAGGCAAGCCAGGCAGCAATCATGGAGTAGCAGAAACCTAAAGTCCCCTGGCTTATCTATCACACAATAGCTTATGTCTCACCTGCACAAAGCCTGCTGTGGGCTCAGCAGCCTCTAGAAGACATCTCTCTTCCCAGAGTGACTCCTAGATCCCACCTCTTGGCCTCACCCCCTCCCGCCAGGAAGAATGGCTTCTTATCGTAGGAGATGCAGAGGGCTCCGTGTGGGTCGCGTAGTCTCATTAGGTAGCAAGGAGATGTGTAGGGCTGTTGATAGCAAGACTTCCTCTGGGAGTCAAAGCAATTGAAGAGTAGGAGGCATAGGAGGATATTGATGTCTTTATGACAAGTAAGAGGAACACAGCTTTTGGAAGTCAACACCACACTGTTCCATCCACCAGATTGTGTGTCTCTGCCTGTGCAACACCAGCCCAAAGCCTGCCCCTGTTTGTTAGGAGGCTAAGTGAGCACCCTCCTGTCTCCTGCCTTGCTGTGCCCATCGAATGAGATGTGGGACAGCTCAGGGTCGCTTCGCAGTTTTGTAAAGTCAAGTTGGATCCTGTTCCACCTCCAAGGCTGAGGCCTCTGCTGTTAAACATGTGTTCTGCATACACAGGGTGTCTGCCGCTTGTGTGTGCCCATCAGTTGGCAAATGATAGCTTTCTTTGATTTCTTTCTTTCCTCGGTAAGATGGAAAGAACCAGTACTTGGTGCTAAGTCCTACTTAAAATACAAAAGCTATGTTGGGAAAATAAATGTTGAAATGTGTATAACAGAATATATGTATATGTATATGCTATGTATATGCTTTATATATGCTATATATATGTGTATGTATGTGATATGTGTATATGTATATACATACAGGGCATGCTGCAGCATGCCTGTAAAGGTCAGAGGACAACCTGCAGGAATGGGTTCTCTTCTACTATGTGGGACCTGGGGGTTAATCTCAGATTGTCACACTTGATGGCTAGTATTTTACCAGCTAAGCCATCTTGCGGACAACACCTCTCCACACATCCCCTTTTATTTGGAGACAAATTGTTACTAGGTAGCCCAGGAAGCTCAGGATGGCATCAAACTTGAGACCTTCTTCCTGCCTTAGCCACCAAACTACTGGCATAACAGGTGTGTGTGTGTGTGTGTGTGTGTGTGTGTGTGTGTGCGCGCGCGCATATGTATGCATATGCACACCCTTTCTGGCTACGGTGGCCATCTTTTTTTCCTTTTTTTTTTAAGATTTATTTATTATTATATGTAAGTACACTGTAGCTGTCTTCAGACACACCAGAAGATGGTTGTGAACCATCATGCGGTTGCTGGGATTTGAACTCAGGACCTTCAGAAGAGCAGTCAGTGCTCTTACCGCTGAGCCATTTCACCAGCCCTATGATAGCCATCTTTATGTGCATGATTTAGCAGGGCCCTCCCTCCATTGGCAACAGATCCCAAGAGCGTTTTCCATTGGAAGCTCTGCCCATCAATCATCTTCCCGCTTCCCCGGCAGCCTCCCCCCTCCCCCCGCCCCCCTTTGCACCTTGCTTCTACGACTTGTGCAGCTTCACCCAAGTGGAATAATTCCAAGAACTTTTAGCTGAGAGACATGACAAGAGGCAACCTCATGGATGAACAACGGACTCTTGCCTCTCGCCAGCTTTTGAGATGGGAGGGCTCCACTTGATAGATCTTTGCCCCTGGTGGCTGCGAAGCAATTAAAAAAAAAAAAAAAAACCCAGAGCCGTGGAAGTTGAGATACTTAGATTTCCTCATAAAATTCACTTCTTGGGCTCCATCAGTTACTCTCCATGCCGAAGTTTCAGCACCATCAATATGACAGGAGGGCAATATTGCCTCATCCGTCATGATTTACTTAATGTCTTCTGAATTTAGTAGTATTTGATTAAGACTTAATGCGAACATATCATACTATGCCATATATATTATTACATCCATTAATCAGGTAACGATCATAATGAAATACCGGAAGGTCGGATGAAAAAGGAGCTGGAATCTTGATGTATGTTTGACATAATTCTCTGAGTGATTAACTAAAAATAAGAGTCAGTCCTACAAAAACTCATTAATACATATTACTTCTATAATCATCTATGCATCATCAGATATTTTTAACCTCGGTTAAGCTTGATTTTTTAATTTACCAAAAGACAATAAATATTAATAACCGTGAAAGATATACATTATCCTATTGAAACGCAAGGTGACAGAGTGATTCATAGTTTGTTCTAATTTTTTTTTTTTTTTGGTATAATGGTGTGTGTGTTAAAACAATAGCTAAGTTATTTAATCAGTTAGTTATGTGGGAACGGCGTACAGTTAACATAAGGCTGAGCAAATACTAATTTAAATAGTGCACCATATCTGTCTCATTTTCAACTTCCATGTCACTGAGCGTCAGAGATAACCCACGTGACGGTGTGTAATTGAGGTTCGACACGGGCTTTCATGTTTAAGTATCCCCGTCGTGCTATTAAAACAGGGAGTTGGTCATCTTGCTCTTTTTGCTATTGCTGTTTTAATCAGCTAACTCAGGAGGGACCCATTGGTGTCCAGCCACCTACTGGTTTCTGGTCGTCAGAAGAGTTGAAGGAGGGGTGCGCATTTGGGGAAGCAATTGAGCGGAATGATCAACTGTCAATGCGAGACAGTTTAATTGTGGTTTGATGGAGGAACATTGATTATCTAAGCACAATTATCGCTCGTCTCTTAGACTGTATGGAGATGTTCATCATTCACGAATCTGAACGCCGCTTTGTCTTGAATTGACCGAGTCTTGTGACAGATGTATGTTCTGGGGTTCTGGGGTACAGGATGCGGGCACATGTTCCTGGTCCCTCTACACCGAAAGCTACGAATGGGCGGAAGGACAGACAAGTGTGTTAGCAGGAGCAAGCTCTCCAGAAAGGAGCCCGAAAATACGGGGTGGGGCGCAGAGAAGGCTTTCTAAGCCTGGGAGCGTCTGGGAAGAATCCTCGGGGGCTGATTTCTAGAATAAAGAGCCTCAGGTATGAAAGTGGCTCCAGGTCAGACACGCACTGTGGAGGTATTTAGAGAGAAGGAATAGCACATGCAAGCTCCAGGGCTTGATAGAGAATGTTCTAGAAGAAGAGAAATCCACTCCTGTATCTAATGACTATGCACTGAAAAGGGGTGATAAAGGTCAAGGTTTTTTTCTTTCTTCTGGGTGATGCCTGCTGAGAGGACTTCATTTGAAGCCCAGGACCAAAGTAGCTGCATTAGGTCTGCTTGGGCTTTGTGTTTGATGCTGAGACAGTCTCTAGGTAGGCTTGCCTAGTCCAGGGCTCACTCAATAGCCAAGGCTGGTCTTGAACTTGTAATCTTGCTGTCTCTGCCTCTGAACGGCTGGTATTATCTATCTATCTATCTATCTATCTATCTATCTATCTATCTATCTATCTATCTGTCTGTCTGTCTGTCTGTCTGTCTGTCTGTCTGTCTGTCTGTCTGTCTGTCTATCTATCTATCTATCTATCTATCTATCCATCCATGTATCTATCTATCTATCTATCTATCTATCTATCTATCTATCTATCTATCTATCTATCTATCTATGTATCTATGTATCTATGTATCTATGTATCCATCTATCTATGTATCTATCTATCTATCTATCTATGTATCTATCTATGTATCTATCTATCTCTGCATCTATCTATCTATCTATCTATCTATCTATGTATCTATGTATGTATGTATGTATGTATGTATGTATCTATCTATCTATCTATCTCTGTATCTATCTATGTATCTATGCATCTATCTATCTATCTATCTATCTATCTATGTATATATGTATGTATGTATGTATGTATGTATCTATGTATCTATCTATCTATGTATCTATGTATCTATCTATGTATCTATGTATGTGTCTATCTATCCATATATATATATACACATGTATATATATATATATATAACTACTTAGAAGGGTTTGGTAACAGAGAACCCTTAAGAAAGACAAAGATATTGGGGTGGGTGGGGGTGAGTGGGTGGGGATGGCACATTCGGTGACCACTGTAGGGGCATCACCCTGTAGAAGCGTCATTCATAAAGCGTTCCCCAGAATTAACTTAAACATTTCTAATGTTCAAGCAGAGAAATCATAGGCAGAGATAGGGAGCAGAGCCTGCTAATGTACTTTGGGGCTAGGTACTCTGTTCATGGGGGGATGCTTCCCACAAGGGGTTTGGGTCACTTTGAAAGTGGGAGTGATCAGATGCTGGAAGCCTGGCATTTAGGAAGCTGCAGCAGGAGATTGCCATGGGTTATAAAGCAGCTAGACCTGGTTCAGTGTCAAGACCCTGTCTTAAAAACAAACTAAGCCATGAGCCTTGCCTTGCCTTTCTTTGGAAAGTATTATTTAAATGGAAAAGTATTACTTAAAAGTATTATTTAAATGAGCTGAAGGGGGGGGGGAAGCAGGGGGGCCAAAATAGCAATAGATCCGCTATCACCCAGAAACTATTCAATAAATGTTTCCTTCATATTAAAAACAAATGGCCCAAGGAAAACGTTTGACTCTTAGGGTATTGGGAAAGAAATCTTTTTGTTTGTTTGTTTGTTTTTTCAAGACAGGGTTTCTCTGTATAGTCCTGGCTGTCCTGGAACTCACTCTATAGACCAGGCTGGCCTCGAACTCAGAAATCTGCCTGCCTCTGCCTCTGCCTCCCAGAGTGCTGGGATTATAGGCGTGTGCCACCACTGCCTGGCTGTGAAAGGAATCTTCTTGACAGCAAGATAAGTTTAGAAGTAGCAGGTACCAGATCTAGGAAGAGGTACCCAACTCCAGAAGGGAGGAATTACCAGACCTGACATGTGCTGCTGAGTTGGCTCCCAGTTGGAACTTGGTGCTGTTTGCTGGTGGACAGGTCCAGCCTGTGGCGGGGTCCAGCTTGTAGATAGGTCCAGCCTGTGGAGGGGTCCAGCCTGTAGATAGGTCCAGCCTGTGGAGAGGTCAAGCATCATTTCAGTGGCTTGTTGAAGCACTCAGGATTCCTGTTGATTTATCATTCTGTCATTGTGTTATGTAAATAGGCGCCATCTTTTTTTGTATGTGTCTTGGGGTTTAATTGGGTTTGAGGCTGGGGGGGGGGGGGAGGAGGTGGGAGGTCCCAGGGCTAATACTGTTAGCTTCTTCTTCAGTTGCAATCACTTCTCATGATGGATGAAACAGGAGCTATAATCGCAGCAGCCAAACTGTTAATGGGATTCCTTACGGGGAGGAGGAGTGTGATTATTCCGGCAATCTTTATGACAGTAACGGAGAAGGATCTGTAAACTAAGGAAAGTCACTTATAAATGTGACCATGAATCAAAAACTGTAACGAGGTATGCTAATTTGCTGGTTTCTCAGCTACTCAGATTTTATTATTTTATGGAGAAGTAAACTCTGAGTCTCTGTCTCTCCGTCTCCCTCTCTCACTTGCTTGATCTCTTGTAAGTGCGAGCACACACACACACACACACACACACACACCTCTCAAGTAAGTAAATAAATACTGTGAACCTGTTATTGTCCTTCTGCCTTTCAACCGTCTCTGGGAAGCACTGAGTCTGCAGACCGGAAGCTGCCTACATCATCTCTGTTTCAACTTTCCTGAGGCAGAAGTTTGAAGTGCTACTGAAGTGATAAGACATCAAGTCTGAGAGCAGTCATTGCACCCGCTGCCTAGTTAACAGTAGGCGCTCAATAACTGTTAATGAGCATACGCTCACGTCATTTTGTCTAAGTCAGGGACTCCTGTCTTGCTTTTGCTCAAATACGTACGCATTGCCTAAGACAAATGCCTGAATTCGAGGGTGGGAGGAAGGTTAATTTTCTTTTAAGGATGAATTAGAGAGTTGTCTTAAAAAATAACCGCCACAACTTTGAGAGAAATACAGTGTGCACACAAACGTATCTATTATCACCGCTAGGAAATTGCTTACATTTTATTGCACGTTTGACTTTGCATGTTATAAAGTCTTCCCCTCCCCACCCCCATCTCTGATGCTCAGGGAAGAATGCTGTAGTATTGCTTCGCTGGGGTTGCCTACCTCACTCTTGGCAAGTGGACCCCTCTTTATGTTTAACAAAAGGTGTTCACCAGTGGGCTGGAAATCTCAGTTAGTGCTGAGATGACAAATCTTCGGCTGAATAACCGTCCCCAGTTAGGGATGCCAAACAGGGAGGGCACCTCTGTGCAAAACAAGCCTTAAGCTGGAAGGATGAATAATGGCGCTGTGTGGGTGGAGCTTTCTCTATGACAAACTCCTGGCCAGGCCTCTCTGTGAGCTGCTGCTGATAACAATGAGGAGGCTTTGTTGTCCCACTGCCTCCCACACACCTTTGTATGGAAGCTCCGCAGGGGAAGGGAGGCCGGCCCTAAAGATCCCTCTGTCATTAGGACTCAGGTATCGATTCAGAATCTTAGCCTCTTTCGATGAGAGATTTCTTTTTTTCAAAGCTTGTAGTTTTTTAGACTGTGGTAAACCATAGGAACGAGAGTTCTCTTCAGGGACAGGAGAGTGGTTTGCCCTTTGACTTTCAAATACCCAAGAGAAACTATTAGGCGATAAGTTAGATACTTAAAGACTGGCTTGTTTTGGGTTTAATTAAAGTTTGTTTGATTTTTTTAATAATCGTGAAACGAGTTCATTCTCGTTGTACAAACCATACTTGTGATTTTAACACTTTTAGAAATATAAAGGTTTGTTTCTGGTTCTAATGGAATGTGTGTGTGTGTGTGTGTGTGTATGTAGAGGCCAGAGCTCAACTTTGTTGAGCTATCTGCCTTGTTTATTTTCTTTTTGATTATGGTGTGTGTGTGTGTATATATATGTGTGTTTATGTGTGTGTATGAATGTGTGTGTATGTGTATATATATATATGTGTGCATATGTGCATGTGTGCATATGTATATGTGTGTATATTTGTGTGTATGAATGTGTGTATATATGTATGTGTATATGTGTATGTGTGTATGTGTGTGCATATGTATATGTGTATGTGTGTATGCATGTGTGTATGTGTGTATATATATATGTGTGTGTATATATGTGTGTATATATGTATGTATATGTGTGTATGTATGCACAGGCTTACATATGTGTGTGGATGTCAGAGAACAACTTTGGAGAATCAGTTCTCTTTCCACCTTGTCACGGCATGTTTCTTGTTCTTCCTACACTGCATCTCCATGCTTTCTCCACGGCTTCTGGGGCCTAACTCAGCTCCTCAGCCCTCTATGGCAAGCGCCTCCATCTGCCGCGTCATCTCCTTGGTCTGCCTTGATTTTGGTCCAGATTTGGTTCTGCTGGCTGGCCTGCGAGCCTCAGGAATCCTGTCTCCACTTCCCCAGTCCTGGCCTTGTGCCTGTGCGACACCATGCTCAGCTTTTGTCCACGGGTGTTGAGGATTGAACTTGGGTCCTTGTGCTTCCGAGGCAGTTTCTCTACTGACTGGGCCATCTCCCAGTATCAGGAGCAGGTCACAGCCTGAGCTCTCAGTGCACACTCTGCCTGTTGGCTGTCATCAGACAAAGCAAGATCATCTAGAGAAGAATACACACATTGTTCTCTTCCCGTGTATCTCACCCACCTTGAGAAAACAAAAGCTCTGACTTCCTCTTTCCTCCCTCCCTTCTTTTATTCCTTCACTTCTTCCTTCCTTCTGTTTTGAAAACTAATTAATTATTCATGTGAGTGTATTTGTCTGCATGTGTCTCTGTGTATGAGTACGTGTGTGCATGCGCCACAGCATACCTGTGGGGGTCAGAAGATATTCTTTCAGAGGATAACTTCTGAAAGTCCGCCAAGGGTCCCTGGGATTGAACTCAGGTTGTCAGGTTTGGCAGCAATCACCATTGCACACTGAGCACTATCACCGGCCCATTCTGGCCCATTCACTTGTTTCTAACAGTGTTTTAAAGACAGGGTCTAACAAACAGAGTAAAGTTCTGAATGAGTCAACCCTGCTGCCTCTCACCCCCATGACCTCTGGGCAAGTCACTTTCTTCATCTTGGGGAGGGAATGGAAAGGGGGAGAGTGGAGGATGAAGAGGAGGGGAGAGGAGAAACAGAGTAATTATAGTGCATGAAATATGATTGCAAAAATCAGGTGTGGTGGTCCAGGCTTATTAGCTAATATGAAGGAGGCTAAAATGGGAGGATCTTGGGGTTGAAGTCATCCTGGGCTACATGGGAGGATCTTGCATTTGAGGCTAGCCTGGGCTACATGCAAGGATCTTGGCTTTGAGGCCAGCCTAGGCTATGGGGGTGGGGGGAAATCTTGAGTTTTAGGCCATCCTGGGCTACAGGTAAGGATCCGTTTGAAGTCATCCTAGGCCATCTGCAAGGATCTCAGATTTGAGGCCAGCCTGGGCTACACGACTGAGTCCCTATCTCAGAACAAATGAACAATAACACAGCTGCAGATCGAGGAACAACCTGTCAGGTGAAAATTGTTCAATTTAATTGAAAGGCTTAATTTCTCCCTTACTTAATTAGCATACAACTTCCTGCCAAATTCTGAGATCAAATTAATTATTAGCTAATGCCTAACTTCCACTGGAGAACATAGTTATCATTGTTGAAATGTAAATATATCTGAATTAGGTGTTAGTCATTTACACCTTAGTGTAATTAAACAGGATTAGTTTAAGAGCCAGAGTTAAAATAAAATGTGGGATCTAAAGGGATGTCCAGTAGTGACAGCAGGAAGTTAGGATTCCTACAGAAGACCTGGGTTTCCTTCCAAGCAGCTCACCTGTAACCTCGGCTCTGGGGTGGACTGGCGCCTCTGACCTCTCCAGTCATCTACACTCATGTGCACACATGCGCACATATACACATAATTGAAAGTAATAAAAACCAATCTTGAAGAAAAAAAAGTGTGAGCATTGTCTGTCTGAAGAACATCGCAACAGGAGACTGAGATGTTGAAAAAGACACCCATTCTCCTGAAATTGTAATATGAAGACACCCAAAGTATTCCTTTCTTTTTCTTAAAAGTGTGTTGAGTGTGTGTGTGTGTGTGTGTGTGTGTGTGTGTTAAACTCAGGAGCTAGCTGTCCACTTTTTTTTTATCTATTTATGTTCTGTTTTGTGACAGAATCTCTTCTCCCTGGGACCTGAGGTGTGGGATCCACCCATCCATAACGCCCTAGCTCTGGAATTGCAGCTGTGAGCCACCACACCCAACTTTTTTGACTTGGGTTCTTGGGATCTCAGACTCAGACCCTCACGCCTGCATGGCCAGCGTGTCGCCTCCTGAACTGTCTCCAGAGCCCACAAGATTTCTTTTGTAACTCATTTCGTAACAAAGCCTCACTTGCCCTGAACTCACTCGGTAGCCAGACTTGGCCTCCTTGATGGACAGGCGCCCATTTAGAGACCTCACAGAACCCTAGTGCGGCCATATGTATATGCCTGGCCATCGAACAGTAATAGCTTTTAGGACACAAAACTCTCTAGGCCTCTCTGGGGATGCGTTGCGGTGCACAGTGCACAGCAGGGTCCCGTGAGAGACCGAACACCGCCTGAGCCTGCCCAGTGACTCGCTCCTGCTCCCTCGCTCTGCAGTGGCAGTGCTTCCTGTGCCCTTGGCGGCTTCTGGGTTATTTTCATCTGACTCCTCAGCGCAGGAAGTCACTGAAGTTTAGTGGCTCCAGCTTTAGGGCTCTCATGTGATTGCCATCACCAAGGTCCCCACGACAACCATCACAGCCAGGATCACGGAGCAGGAGGGCAGACTTCCTGCCATGAATGCTCCACTCTGCCCCGGCTCGGCCCCGCCCCTCTACCTCCAGACTAGCCTCAGCGCCTCAGCACCTCAGCACCTACCTATTGTGGTCTCCCCAGCTCCAGTTCACTTGTCTCATAGCCGCTTCGCAGCCATAAATCCCTGTGGTCTGCTGTCCCACATTCCAGGAACCCAGTAAAACAAAACTCTTTAAGTTTATAATTAACCAATCAGATTTATGTATCAATAAATTATCAATTCACACGATGCCTATACAATTGATAGTGATAAAAGTTGCCCACCTAGATTAGACAAATTATCCCAAGGATTCTATCCTTTATTTATTTATTTATTTATTTATTTATTTATTTATTTGGTTTTTGAGACAGGGTTTCTCTGTGTAGCCCTGGCTGTCCTGGAACTCACTCTGTAGACCACTTTGGCCTCGAACTCAGAAATCCACCTGCCTCTGCCTCCCAAGTGCTGGGATCAAAGGCGTGCGCCACCACTGTCCGGATGTCTATCCTTTATTATATCATATCTACCTGTGGTTATTTAACGCCATGCGGAATCTGAATCTTATTCCTCTCCGCCCATTTTCCTCCTCCTCCACTCTCTCCTGAGTCTGTCTATCTGTCTGTCTGTCTCTCTCTCCCTCCCTCCCTAGCTCTCAGCTCCGCCTTCCTTTTCCTTGTCCAATCACAGGCCTCCTGCTGCACTATTATTTGAAACTAATTGGAGGGGAGAATCCTACCACAGAAGTTAAGTCCCATGGAGAAGTTTCTAGATATTCAAACTTTGTCAGTTGAAAGCGGAGTAAACCTGTACAGTGATTACAGTTTGACGTGAACATTTGTTCCGTGCCTCTTGCCTCTGAGTTAGGAAGCGGACAAGCCTCTCAGAGTTCCTCTCTTACCCCTGAGCATCTCATTTTCAATACAAACTGGAATCTCCCTTCCTGTGTTTGGGCAAGGGATTCCACTTAGCACAGACAGACTTGGAGAGCTTGTTGAAGATCAATTATAACACACACACACACACACACACACACACACGTACACAGGATCAGACCTCAGGATCTGCAAGGGATGCAAGGGATTGGTTTTAGGATTCCTCTCCTGGGCATACCTAAATCTGAGAATGCACAAGTCCCTTGGATAAAATGGTACGCTATTTGTATGCCGCCTACACATGCTCCCTGTGTTCAAATCCCCTCTAAATTACTTAAAATTCTTAACACTTTAGTTTCTCAAAAGGAATAATTTTAAGCAATAATCTATTTTAGAAAGTTGATCATTTCTATGAATTATGAGGCAATTGTAGAACATTCATCTTAAAACTCTCCTTCCTCAGCTAACTGGTTTCAGTGTTCCAAATCTCTAGTTTGTTCTCTGATCTTATTTCAAATCAGGAGAGTCACTAGCAACTCTGGTGACAAGTGAGGCCAACAGACTTTATAAACAAACTGGTAAAGAAAGAGCCTTAAAATAAACCAAACTAAACAACAAACAAACAAATAAAAATTAGTCTATTACTATGTAGCCCAGGCTAGCCTGGACCTCAGAAATCTGCCATCTACCCTCTCAAGTGCTAGGACTTCAATTTATTCTTCCTTAGAGTTTAACAGGGGGATCAAAGTGGCCATGCTAGGAATGTGAAGGGTAGACAAAGCCTATAGGGGACTCAGGGGAAGAGAAGCCAATTGGCTGTCGGAAAGTAAGCATGGATTTCTATAGATAATCTAGCTGTGGTTAAAAAACAAACAAACAAACAAACAAACAAACAAAAAACTTAGCCCTGTGCGGATAGTTTGTCTCATACTTTTTGCCATACCAATTTCCACGACGACTGGTGGAAAAGTCCAGAAAAGACCTGTTAGCAGATCGCTTTACCTCAAGATGTCCAAGTAGGCAAATGCATGATGTGGGTGATTGCCTGATTGCCTTCCCGGCAGCGTGTCATGGAGACACGATCGTCTTCCGTGGTCAGATGCTCTCTCCCGAACTCTGCAACTTGAGAAGCCAGAGGCCCTCTGGAGGACAGCCCCAGTGTGGTCTTCAAAGATGGGGGCCTTCCTCTTTTCCCAAAGGGACAAAGATGAAAAGAAAGGAAAGCGGGCGTGGGAGGACCCTAAAGACCCACAGTAGGAGGCCAGGGGCCGCAGCCCTGCCACAGCTTCAATGGGGCAGCCATGGACATAAGACTTTTCACGGCCCCTCCCAGAAGTTGAAGACCTGCGATACACATATTACATTTATCGCATACATCAATAAGACAGCTTTGCTCGGCGGAAAAGCAAGTGGAGTGGGTAACCAGAGCAGGGGTCAAGAAGTCAGGAAAACTTACTTCCGGCTTGACATCCCCCATTGTGTGTGACTTAAACTCCCCCTCCCTCTTATTGCTGATATTACATCGGTTTTTTTTTTTTGTTTTGTTTTGTTTTGGGTTTTTTTTTTTGTTTGTTTGTTTGTTTTGTTTTCTCGCTGGTGAGAAGGACCACGAAGTCTGGAAGGTCTTTCAGTTCTTGCACGGCTGTAAGCCCAAGCTACTGTAGGGTCATACGAAAATCTGGAAAAATGGGAGGGGAGCCGGACCCCCCCCTCCCCCAGGCAGCTGCTTCCAACTTACCAGGGAATTCTTAACCCAATGAAGACTATGCAAGTGTCTTTTCATCA
Source organism: Apodemus sylvaticus (assembly GCF_947179515.1). Lineage (NCBI taxonomy): Eukaryota > Metazoa > Chordata > Mammalia > Rodentia > Muridae > Apodemus > Apodemus sylvaticus. Next base: position 20,245,631 of record NC_067490.1, on the reverse strand, counting down.
TCGTCACCGGAAACGGCATTATTCATAGAGAAATAAATCATTAACGTATCACTGAGGTGGATCCTAAAATCTACTTGTGTTTGTCGGACACAGGGAAAAATTAATTTAGTAACCCATGCAACAATGCCACTTAAGTGATTTCATCTTTAAGCATTTTCAATTAAACAAACAAAACACAACAAAACAAAACAAAACAGACTTGGGAAACCAAAAATTTGTATGTCCACGAAGCACTAGAAATCGTGTAGTCGAAGCCTACATTATTTGGCTTGAAATTGTGTATCATAATAAAACACGTTCTCACCCAAACCGGGACCAATTTGGAGTCTGCGATGTAGCATAGTCTTACATTTATTTATACGGCAGGAACAATCGAACATTCAGAGAGTGGCCCAGTGCCTCATAGAGCTCCTTTTTTCCCCTACAAAAGCCTGTGTGGGGTCAGGCCGTGTGGGAAACCTTACAAGGCAGCGGCTTTCTTCAGCTTGTCGAGGAGGAGTCAAGAGATGAACGACCCTTGGGCAATCTTCGGGTGAGTCTGTCTGGTCACCCACTTTTTCAAAAACAGAACTGGTTTTGAACTCTAAACTTGTTAATCTCTTTTATACTGCCGTGGCCGCGCCGCCGCCCCCACCCCCTGTTCCCCAAATAAATACCGAGTTCAAAAGATGTTTAAGACAAATGGAGAGAGACTTGACTGGAGGAAGATATCCTGCAGGAGAACTTCCTGCTGGAAGATTCTTTACATAAGTCTCAAGGACTCTTATAGGAAGAGAGAGAGAGAGAGAGAGAGAGAGAGAGAGAGAGAGAGAGAGAGAGAGAGAGAGAGAGAGAGAGAGAGAACCGTCCCCAAGTGCCACCTTTGATTACTCTACAGAGCTTACTGATAAAGAAGCTCTCCGAAAGGCAGCGCAGACAGGAGGCACAGGTCCCACTGGACCAAACCCGAGGCAGAGCACACTGCTTCCGGACGCTTGGCATTGGGCCAGGCGGCACAGACGTTAAGTAATTGTCAGCATCTGCAAACATCGTGGAGGGTCCTTTGGAAACCCAGGTCTTCAGGATGCCCGTGCCAGAGTGTGACTTGGGAAACACAGCAAGAGCTTTCCTATGATTCCTATGACAAGGCGAACCCTCCGTTGAGGAAGAGTTGTACACTCAGGGTGAGGGCAGGGGCTGTCCAGGGAGCCTTTTGCAGCCGTCACAAGCGAATTTGGCTTTGGGTTACCAGAGCCCACGTGGATTATCCAGCAGCATTGGTTTCCACAGTTCTGGAGGCCAGAAGTCCAAGACCAAATTCATTTCCTGGTGAAGATTCTTCCCGTTCGCAGACTATCATCTTTCCCCTCCTTTCTTCTCTCACTCTCCCCCTTTTCTCTCCGTGCCCCGCCCCTTCTCTTTCTACAAGAGCTCACCTATCCCAAGGCCTGGTCTCAAATCTGCTATGTAGCTGAGGCTGTGCCTTGAATGTGTGGTCTTTCTGTTCCTACCTCCCAAACGCTGGAATTAGAGATACGCAACACCACATCCAATTTATAGAGTTCTGGGGATTGAACGCAGGGCCTCATGCATGCTAGACAAGCATTCTACCAGTGGACCCACAGCCTCACTTCCTTGTCCTCTTAAAAGGACAGCAGTCTCATTACAGGACTCTACCCCTATGACTTAATCCAAACTTCATTGATCCCTAAAGGCCTTCCACTTAGCCCAGTAACACCAAATGTTAGGAGATTTGTTTTTGGTTTTTTTGGACAAGGGTCTCACCATGTAGCGCAGGCTGGCTTTAAATTTACAATCCTTTTCCTTTCCTTTCGATTGTAACGTTTGCAGTTCCCAGTGAGCACCTGTATTGGTGACGTGTCTCCCTGAGGAATGAAGGGTTTATTTTGGCCCTCAGTGTGAGGACATAAATCATCATGGTGGCAGGAGATGGAACAGATTCCCGGGGTGTGTCTGCAGTCAGAGTGCTGGGGCTTGGCTCATTTTCTGCTGAGTCCTGGACCTCAGCTTCTGGGTTAGTGTTGTCCACAGTCGGGCTGGGTTCCCCCACCCCATGTCAGATCATCTAGTCTAGAATCTCGTTCACAGTCACACCCCAGCTCTTCTCCCTTGGGTGATTCCAGATGCCATCAAGTTGACAATATTGACCATCACAGCTTCTGTCCTGACCGTCATGGGTACCAGCCTTTACTCAGGCTTTGTCTACTTCCTCTTATCTTTCTTACTGAGGTACTCTGTGTCTCCTATCTGATGCTGAAATAAAAACCCAGTGGTTTATTTCAGGGACCTAGGTCTGCACCAAGGCAACCTTGGCCTGGAAAGAAATCATGTTTGAAAGCTAACTGTGCAGGGCTAGCAAGATGGCTCAGTGGTTAAGAGGACTTGCTGCTCTTGGTAAGTACCTGGGTTCAGTTCCCGGCACCAGCATGGTGGGTCACAGCCATCTGTAACTCCAGTTCCGAGCAGTTGGAACTACCCTCTGGACTCCTGGGGGCTCCTTCACCCCCATGGTACACATAATCTCATGCAACCACACACATACACTTAAAACCCAACCAACCAAACACACAAAGTCAAACACAGTAGATATGCCATAATTTCATAAAATTATTGAAATTCTACAGTTATCTTTAATTGTGATTGTAGTTACTCTCATCTAAGGGGCAGGTTGATAATTTAGTAAGTGTTAAGTAAAAATTTGAAAAGGCCTAGCTCAGTTTTGTTTTAACTATAAGCACCAGAGACAGTCCTACCTAGAGCTATCCAGTGATTTTTTAAAAATTTTTTTCCTGCCTCTGCCTCCAGAGTATTGGGATGGAAGGCACACATTACTATACATGAAATGTCTATAATTTTATTAAAAGACAGATACGGGGACACTTGAAAATTTCAACAAGATGTAGAAAAGAAATCCTGGAGATTTTTATTCCCCACCCATCTCTCAATTGGGATTGTGGGTGTTGTCTTTGGAGCTATTGCAGCTCTTTTTTTGACCATGAGGACTAAAGTCATAGCACGATGAGGCAAGAAAAAGGGACCATTAGAGATTTGAGTGCCACTAGGATGCTGCAGAATTGGATTGCCTACATCTGGATGTCTTGTTATTTGATTAAAAAAAAGCGATATTTGGTGCCATCTGTCTCTGTAGTGGCAGGTAACTGATATGGTCTAAAGCTATGGTTGTATGTTACTTTTCTGTTGTCGCAATAGGACATCATGACCAAGGCACCCCTCCTCACAAGGGCTTATTTTGGGCTCAGGGTTCCAGAGGGGTAAGAGTCCATGCCCCTCCCAGCACAGAATTGGGGCAGCAGGCAGGCGTGGCAGCTGGAACAGCAAGCGGGAGAGCTCACTTAGGCCACCGCGGGAGACAGAGAATGAGGTACTGTGAATACCCCGAAGCCTTTGGAACCTGAAGATGACTCCCAGTGACAGACATTCTCCCTCCAGGAAACGCCTTGGTACCTAAAAACCTGCCCAAGCAGGACTGGGCACAGCACTCAAATGCCTGACACTGTGTGTTGGGGGGGCATCTGTCATTTAAACCAGCACGTATGGTGGTTTCAAACTGTGCTGCTAAGGGACCTTCCACATCCTCCTGTGACCCAGGATCTCTCCATCTTCCTCTCCCTCTCCCTCTCTCTCCCTCTCTCCCTTCCTCTTCCCCTCCCCCTTTTCCTTCCCCCTCCTTCTCTCTCCCTCTTCACTCCTCCTCCTTTCTCTCTCTCTCTCTCTCTCTCTCTCTCTCTCTCTCTCTCTCTCTCTCTCTCTCTCTCTCTCTTTCTCCCCCTTTCCTTCTCTCTTCCTCTTCCCTCCCCTCCCTTCTCCTTCCCCCCTCTCCTTTGTAGGAAGCTCCTGGAACAAACTTTGTCATTCTTTCATCTCTGGTGTCCCAAACAGCTCTGGCAAAAGCCTGGCCTGTGTAAACCCTGACAGCAGGAATGTGTGGACGGACAGTCGCCTTGTCTCAGACACACTCCAAAGTGCGCCGCCGCCAGCATGCTTGAGTCCTGTTTAAGAGACGATACGATGTAGGCAGATTGGTGGTGACGATTCACTGGATGTAGGGGGAAGAGAAAAGAGAAAGTCCCCCCCCCACCCCCCCACGAGTCCCTGCAGTCTGGACCCAGCAGCTGAAAGATATTCCCAGCGAGGAAATACTAAGCAAGTAGCACCTTAGGGAAGACAATAGGCCTCATTGTTCTCCTGGAGATTAAGGGAAATAAGACTGAGAGAAACAAAACCTTGCATAACACCAATTCACCCAGTGGAAGAGCAAGAGTTTAAACGGTTTGGTAACTGCCTGGACAAGTATTGCTATCTATCAATCAGAGAGCTTGTGCCCAGAGACAGTAAGCAGTTGTCTATGCCTTCTTTTCTTTTCTTTTCTTTTCTTTTCTTTTCTTTTCTTTTCTTTTCTTTTCTTTTCTTTTCCTCTCATTTCCTTTCTTTTCTTTCCCTTTCCTTTCTTTTCCTTTCTTTTCCTTTCTTTTCTCTCTTCTTTCTTTCTTTTTTCTCTCTTTCTTTCTTTTTTCTCTCTTTCTTTTCTTCTTTCCTTCCTCCCTCTCCCCCATCTCCTTTCTCTCTCCTCTCCCTCCCTGCTTCCCTCCCCCCCTTCCTTGCTGTGCTTGGAATCAAGCTAGGATGTTGATCATTCTAGGCAAATTCTCTACCACTGAGTTCCAAGCACGCACACACACACACACACACACACACACACACACACACCTGTAGGCATACTATGATCATCAGCATCTGTGAGCTTCAGCCAGACGTGATAACTTCAGAGGAAATCTAGGCACATCAGTATTATCGATTAGATCTTTTAAAGATCATCTAAAGCAAGAGTTTGTTTTTATTTATGCATAGGGGTGAGTACACCCAGTCCTCTAAGAGCAGCAAGTTCTCTTAATGGTTGAGTCATCTCTCTAGCCCCATTGCAGAGTTTTAAAGAAATCGCTATTATTGTGCATCTCTAAGTATGATGCACATGCCGTGGTGTGCACGTGACGGCCTGAGAACAACTTTCAGTTCTTTTCTGGCTAGGCAGTGGTGGCACACGCCTTTAATCCCAGCACTCTGGGAGGTAGAGGCAGGCAGATTTCTGAGTTCGAGGCCAGCCGGGTCTACAGAGTGAGTTCCAGGACAGCCAGGGCTACACAGAGAAATCATGTTTTGAAAAAACAAACAAACAAACAAACAAACAAAAAACAAAAAAAACAAAAAAAAGAGAGAGAGAAATATTCAAGTAAAGGAAACAAAACCCTGCATAATGTCAATTCACCCAGTGGAAGAACAAGAGTTTAAATGGTTTGGTAACTGCCTGGACAAGTATTGGTATCTATACCAAGTAAAGGAAGCTATATTCCCAGTCTGAAATAAACCACATACATGAAATATACCACCTACATGTAAATACACGTATGGGTGTGTTTACACACTGTATTTTTACCTACCAAAGAATTTTCTTTAAAAAGAAGAATCATTACTTTATTATTATTATCATTATTATCATTATTATTATGTTGTTGTTGGTAGTGTGAGAGAGTAGGTTTGTACAATTATCACAACTGACACATGTGTTGGGAGTCAGTTCAAACCTAGGTGAAGAGGTCCTCATTTCTGTCCCACTGCAAACTTCAGGCTAGCTGGCCTTTAAGCCTCTGGATAATTCTCTTGTCTCTCTGCCTTCCACCTCATCACATTTTAGAATCTGTATTTTTAAGTGGTTCAAGGGTTTCCCAAACTCAAGGCAACTCAAAGAACTATTACACCATTATCTACCCACCTGCCATCCATCCATCCATCCAACCATCTATCCATTGTCCAGTTTATTAATCCATTCACCCATGCACCATTCATCAGTCCATCCATCCATCCATCCATCCATCCAGTGTCCAGTTTATTAATCCATTCACCCATATACCACCCACCCATTCATCTATCCATATTTTATTGTCACCTGTAAAGGAGGAAGATTTCTTTCTTTTTTTAAAATTTTTTATTTGATATATTTTTTATTTACATTTCAAATGATTTCCCCTTTTCTGGCTCCCTACTCCCCGAAAGTCCCATAAGCCCCCTTCCTTCCCCCTGTTCTCCCACCTACCCCTTCCCACTTCCCTGTTCTGATTTTGCCTTATACTGCTACACTGAGTCTTTCCAGAACAAGGGGCCACTCCTCCGTTCTTCTTGTACCTCATTTGATGTGTGGATTATGTTTTGGGTATTCCAGTTTTCTAGGTTAATATCCACTTATTAGTGAGTGCATACCATGATTGATCTTTTGAGACTGGGTTGCCTCACTTAGTATGATGTTCTCCAGCTCCATCCATTTGCCTAAGAATTTTATGAATTCATTGTTTCTAATGGCTGAATAGTACTCCATTGTGTATATATACCACATTTTTTTGCATCCATTCTTCTGTTGAGGGAGACCTGGGTTCTTTCCAGCATCTGGCTATTATAAATAGGGCTGCTATGAACATAGTGGAACATGTATCCTTATTACATGCTGGGAAAACCTCTGGGTATATGCCCAGAAGTGGTATAGCAGGATCTAGGAGGAAGATTTCTTAATATTTCTTAATTAAAAATAGTAAATGTGTCAATACATTCCAAGCATGGAATTCTGGGACACAGTAGAATATTGTAAATATGACCTAATATCATTGAAATGATTTTAATTTTATTTTATGTGTATGGGTATTTTGGCTGCAGACAAGTTTGTGCAAACACATGGATGCAGAGCCAGAAGGCAGGATCATATTCCTGGGAGCTGGAATTACAGATGGTTGCGAGCTACTATATGGGTGCTGGGAATTGGAGTCAGGTCCTCTAGAAGAGCAACCAGTGTTCTTAACCACTGAGCCGTCTCTCCGGCCCCTTCGATGCTATTACTGATGATGATTTGGAGTCTTCCTCTCAAGAACTCTTTAATCAATAACTATCCCAAGCACACAAGGACCCAGAATCTGCCATGTTTAAAATCAGAGTTAAAATCTGTCACCCTTGTGTGTAATTTCGGAAAAGATTTTTTTTTAAATATTTATTTATTTATTATATGTAAGTACACTGTAGCTGTCTTCAGATGCCAGAAGAGGGAGTCAGATCTCTTTATGGATGGTTGTGAGCCACCATGTGGATGCTGGGATTTGAACTCATGACCTTTGGAAGAGCAGTCAGTGCTCTTACCCGCTGAGCCATCTCTCCAGCCCCTTTGGAAAAGATTTTTAAAATTACTAACTAGCATTAGAATGGCAAGAAAAGTTGCTTCCCTCTAAGCCATACCTAAGTTCAAATTTCCTATCATGCATAAGCTCGTCCAATCCTATTCTGTAACTGAATAAAATCTGCTTTAGATCTATATGTAACAGTACACCTTAACAAACTGGAAATCACATATTTGCTTAAACAATGGAAAACTTTACAAAATCTTGTATTTAAGATATTACTTTTTAATATCCTTGCATTAGAATGAAAGTGATTACTTTTTAATATTGCTGGAAACAACCCTATCCCCAACTGTAAAGATATATTTCTTGTGTGATTTTATTATATGCTTAATAATAGTACCTGTGAGCTCAGATTTCCTTTGAATAAAATTGATTGGAAACTATATCCACCCTAAAGCATCTTTAATGTCATTACGGGCGGGTTGGAGTAAATTAAGCGGTATTTAGGCACCAAAGTCTTTAATTCCATCGAGTTCGAGTAGGAGGTAGCCATTATGAGGTCCAATTAAAAAAGTCGCTAATGTTTTTACATCTGAGTAGGAGTAAATTAAACAAAATCACTCCTGAGCTGCTAATATCATTTTAATTGAATGTCATTCGGTTTCTAAGTAGTTACCACACCACAGATAATGAAGCTGCTTTGAGGAGGCTGAGGCGGGTGGGGTGGGGGGTGGGGGCGGGCACTGAGAAGCAGGCCAAGGGCTAGGCCGTGATGGGGGCTGACCCCTGCGTGCACAAAGAAGTCAGCTACGGCTATGCATATTTAAATTCACTAGAGCGTGGGGCTGGATGCAGAGCCCCATGGATGGGTAGATAGCTCAGTGGTTCTCTGGCGGAGGACCTGAGTTCGGTTCCCCGCGTGCCAGTTGGCTCACAACCACTTTTTTCTTTTAGCTTCTATAGGTCCCAGCAGTCAGGGGCACACACCCACACACCCACTCACACACTCACGTTCACATACTTACAAATAAAATAAATTTTCCAAAATGTTGGGTCTTGATGGGTTCACTGAGGGAGGGACCAGGGGATCACAAAACAAGAACGCATGAATGTGGGAGGGACCGGACCCTGTGGGGCTGACTAGGGTGGGCGGAAGGAAAGAGGGTGGCGTGGGAAAAAACAGAATCCATCGATGACGTGATTGGACTCGTGGAAGTAGAAATGAGAGGCGCGGGATGCAACTGTGGAATCACGGTGTGGGTACCCCGTGGGGCAGGTTGTGTCTCTCTTCCTGGGGTACTGGTGTGGGAAGTCTGCCTTGTTCCTGAGGTTCCTCCTCAGAGAGTTCTCCATGCAGTTGGCTTCGCTGGAAAAGTTGATATTGAAACAAGTTAAGACGCGAGAGAAGAGTGGGGATTCAGACATTCAAAGGCGTGCAAACATCGAACACTTCTTTTGCACATCCCCTCGAAAGACCGATGCATGCTCTTAATACACGGTGGAAGAAAATCTAGAAGACGATGTCCTGGTCTGGACCATGAGCCCCGAGGAGTCTTTGCTGTTACTTTTGTTATTTATCCAAAGTTTACCAAAGTTTGACTAGGGAAACAGAGTAATGAGTGAAGACTGCCCTTCTGGTTTTTGTTTTGTTTTGTTTTGTTGTTTGAAACAGCGCCTCCATAATTAGTCCAGGTTGGCTTTGAACTCACGATCCTCCTGCCTCTTCTCCTGAGTGCTATGATGACAAGCGTGTCCATGTGTCACTTTTGAAATTACTATCATATTATATGATTATAATCATTTATTATTATTATTATTATTATTATTATTATTATTATTATGTTTTTTTTTGAGACAGGGTTTCTCTGTGTAGCCCTGGCTGTCCTAGAATTCACTCTGTAGGCCAGGCTAACCTCAGATTCACAGACATCTACCTGCCTCTGCCTCCCCAGTGCTTGGATTAAAGATGTGCACCACCACTGCCTGCCCAATTTTTTTTTTTGACATAGACATAATTCACATAACAGAAAATTCATGATTTGAATATGCCCAAGTGCTCTTTAGTATCTTACAAGACTGTGGGACCAACAACCATAATTACAAACAATTTCCATTTTCCCCAAAGGAAATCCTGTGTCTGTGTCTGTGAACATCACTCTGAATTTGGTTTCCTCTTCCCCAGAAGAATCCCAGTTCCCTTGGTGTTGTTATGGTAAAATGTCCTTTCCAAACATGTAAGTAGAGACTCTTGGTACTTGTCGTTTTGCCTCTGGTCCTGACACTAGATTTTCAAGGTTCAGTTATGCTTAACTTGTTCTTCATTTCCTTAAAAAAACTTTATTATTATTATTATTATTTCTATGCATGATGTATATATGGGCACACACTGTCACAGTGCATGTGAAGACATCAGAGGATCACTTTGTGGAGTTGGTTTCCTCTTTATACTCTTAGTGGGTCTAAGGATTAATCTCAGGTTTGTCAGGCTTGCAGAGCAAGCACCTTTACCCACTGAACCATCTTTCCAGGCCCAGCTCCCCATTTCTTTTTCATAGCCAAGTAATATTCCATTGTACGGGCATACCACATTTGCTCCTTCAGTCATCCACTCCAGTGGACCTTTGGAGTATCTTCTGCCTCTTGACTACTGTGAGTAGTGTTGCCATTAACACTGGGCATCTATGTCAATTGAGACAGAATTGCTGGGTTGGATAGTAATTGCATGCTGACTGAACTATGTTACATTCCGTCTGCAATGGACAAGAGCCTTAGCTTCTCCATTTGGAACCAACATTAGCTTTGTTGTGCCGTGTTTGGAATCACAGCCTTCCTGGTGGGTGTGGAGTAGCAGCTCACTGCGGTTTTCAGTTGTGTTTCCCTGATGACTAATGCCACTGAATACCTTCCTGTGTGCCCTGTGGCCATTTGTATCTCTTCCTTGGTGGAATGCCCAGTCCAGTCTCCTGAGCTTTGAATATTCTTACCAGAACTTGTGATAAAATTTAATCCCCGTTGGAAAGGAAGACAAAACCCTCTTTTGAAAAGATTAGGTTCCTCCGGGCGGTGGTGGTGCACACTGTTAATCCCAGCACTTGGGAGGCAGAGGCAGGCGGATTTCTGAGTTCAAGGCTAGCCTGGTCTACAGAGTGAGTTCCAGGATAGTCAGGGCTACACAGAGAAACCCTGTCTCAAAAAAACAAACAAACAAACAAAACAAAAAAACCCAAAAAAACAAAAAACAAAAACAAACCAAAACAACAACAACAAAAGATTAGGTCCCAAGGACTCAGGAGTGGATGGATTTATCCACGGATTAATGAGCTAATAGATGAACTCTAGAGCAGAGCTATTACAAAAGCAAGTTGGGCTCTCCATCTTGGGAAGGGCTCCACCCTTCTTGTGCGTGGTCGTGTCTTGCCTTCACTATCTGCAGAGGTCTTGCTGTAAGGGGACCTTCACTACATAGAGCCCTGTCACCCACTCCAGAGCCACTAACTACCTAATTAGACCTTGATTCTTTATAAATTACTCAGCCAGTCCATGCTTTCCACGTATGTCAACAGAAAACAGACTCAGAAAGCCTGCTCTTCAGATTTAATTTAACCTTTCTTTCGTTGCTGAATTCTCAGAGTTGCTTATAGGTTCTGTGTAGAGGGTCTGGGCCCACTTCCAGGTTTGAAAACCTGTCAAATACTACCGATCATTTGAGCACAGAATTTAACCAATCCCTGGGCACAAAATCCCACTAATCCCCACCCTGGAACCCAAGAAACCTCACCCAGAACCCCTAAATAAGCCTCTCTCCCTCTCAGTTCCTTCCTGCTTCAAGCCCGAGCTCAGGGAGCCACCTTCTTGTGTCTTGGCCAATAGAGCTCTTGTATGGATTTGCTGTGCAGTGTGACTCTGTGGTGTTCCCTGGCTTCCAAGGACTAAGCTACGTCTCCCTGTGGAGCTGAAACACTTACCCTGTGTACCAGACCCTTGTCAGATGGGTGGCTTACAAGTGCTCCTGAAAATGTCTCTTTTACTTTTTCTTGGTGATGTCCTTTTGACACACAACTTTAAAATATGACAAAATCAGGAATCCCTCTCTGTCTCTCTGTTTCTCTGTCTCTCTCTGTCTCCCTGTTTCTCTCTCTGTCTCTCTCAGTCTCTGTCTGTCTCTGTCTCTCTGTATCTCCGATTCTTTGTCTCTGTCTGTCTGTCTCTCTGTATGTGTGTGTGCCTATACAATGTTGAAGACACTGCTCGTAATCTACCCAGATTTACACTATGATTTGTTCCCCTGTGTTTTGGCTCTTACATTTGAGTCTATAACACATTGTAAGTTAATTTTGTATATGGTAAGGTAAGGTAAGGTAAGGTAAGGTAAGGTAAGGTAAGGTAAGGTAAGGTAAGGTAAGGTAAGGTAAGGTAAGGTAAAGTATGAATGCAACATCAATTATTGAAAAGAATTTCAATGCCCTGCCTACCTTGAGTATTGTCTGCCTGGCTGTCAGGTGAGTGCAGGAATGTATCTATTCTTTCCTGGAGTCTCAGTTACACAACAGTGATCTAAGTGCCCATTATAGGAGGGTCAGTGATGCTGTTTCCTCGTCTACGCATCTGCAGTGTGCGACTGATGATTTCTCCATTTGAGATCCTTGCATCTTTACACAGTTTTTATGTTCAATGTATCTGCACTGGTAAAAAAACAGCTGATTGTTTTTCTGCACTGGGGACTGCATTGAATTTGTTGGTTGTTTTTAAGACTCTTCATGCCTTCATTTATATTTTCAATATCTTTTCATGATATTCTATAGAGCCCAGTGAAGGAGTCTTGCATTTGTTCAATGTCCAAGTCAAATTCTTTCCTAAGTAATCATTCTTTTGGATTCTATTGTAAGGGAAACAATTTCACTAATTTCATACTTAGATTGTTCCTCATTACATATAAGATACAACACGATGCTTTTTATCTTGTATTCAACTTTGTTGACTTTATTTGTTAACTTTGAGAGTGTTTTACATGATCTCTTTGGGATTTTTTAGACAAATATACATCACTGGAAGATATAGATACTTTTCCTCTACAAAACTGATGTAAGTTGTTTGTTTAATTGGCTAATCCTTGGCTAAAATTTCCAAAATAATTTGTTTTGAGGCACTAGGACTTGAACCCAGGCCTTTCTAAATACTAGGCCAGGACTCTATCACTGAGACATATCTCCAGTTTCCAATACAACATGTAAGATTCTACTAGTGAATATTATTATCTTATCTGATCTCTAGAGGACATCTTTGTCTTTTGTCATTAAGTATGACATTAGCTGTGGGGGTTTCACTGAGTAACAATTTCAGCTGAGAAAATTCCCTTTATTGATCTTTTTATTCTTATTCCCATGACCACATGCTAGATCTCAATGAATGCTTTTTCTCTGACTACTGAGATTATCCTATCTGATTCCTCCTGATATTATTAATGTAGTATATTAATTGATTATGTCATTTGATTATATTGATAGATTGATTTTCTTGTGTCGAACCATCCTTGCATTTCTGGGTTACAGTGTGTTGCTGAATTCAATTTATAAGTATTTTGTTATAATTTTATACATCTATAATCATAAGATATTTGGGTCTATGGTTTTATCCTTTTGCAATTTCTCTCCTTGGCATTAGTAGCTAGGGAATACTGTTATCGCAGAATGAATTAGGAGGCCTTTCCTCTACTTCTGTTATTAAGTGTTTGAGAAGAGTTGATAATTCTTTAAAGGTTTGCTAGGGACCAGGGAGACATGGCCCTGGATGTGATGCTCAGGGTGAGGAAAAGAAAAAGAAGAGAAAGAAAACAATAAACAAACCAACCAACCAACCACTGGACGCCATGCCACGTAGACCCATTCGCATGTAGTCCCAGCTGCTCTGGAAGATGAGGTAAGCAGATTTCTCGAGCCCAGAACTTTTAGGCTAGCCTGGTCAACTAAATGAGACCTTTGCATCTCAAAGAAGTCTGGTGGACTTCACTAATGAGGAAGCCTTGGGACTAGGGTTCTTCTTAACATCGTTGGGCAATTTAGACTTGCTGACACAAAATCTCTATTTATTATTTTTTAATTTAAATTTATTTATTTATGCCCCAAACTCTGCCCCCCCCCCCCACACACAACTGTCCTCTGAGAGACTCTGTTTAGCAGCTGACTGAAACAGATGTAGGTAGCCACAGCCAAACATTGGATGGAGTTTGGGGACTCTTATGGAAGAGTTGAGGGAAAGATTGAAAGCCCCGAAGATGATAGGAACTCCACAGGAAGACCTACAGAGTCAACTAACCTGGACCCCTGGGAGCTCTCAGAGACTGAGCCACCAACCAAAGAGCATATACAAGCAGGAACAAGGCAGATGTGCAGCTCAGTCTCCATGCGGGTCCCCCCAACAACTGGAGCAGAGGCTCTCCCCGAAGCTATTGCCTGCCTCTGGGAATCCGTTCCCTAACAGAGCTTCCTTGTCGGGCCCCAGTGAGAGATGTTGAACCTAATCTGGCAGAGACTTGAGTGCCAGGGTTGGGGGACCCAGGGATGAGGCTTTCTCCCTTTCTCTTAGCAATATTTTTATTTAGTTTAACTTTATTCAGGAAGTCCATTTCTTCTACTGTCTGTTTTGAGTGTTTCTAAGAAGTTTTCCCTATTGTCTAATTTATTGGTAAGCAACTGTTCATAGTATTCCTTTACGTTCATTTTTATTTCTATAATGTGGTGACTAAGTCTTAATGTTCCATCCTGATTTTAGTAATTGGAGAATGTTCTCTGTTTTGGTTGATCACTAGTTAATATTTTTCATTCTTCTCTTTTTAAATCTTTGGACTGTATCAATTTCTTAACTGGTTTTGAAATCTGTTTTATCTTTGCTACACCCTTCATCATTTCCTTCTTGCTTTTGATCCATTTCATTTCCTTTTTTCTTTTAAAGATTGAAATTTAGATTACTGCCAGATGTGGTGGTTCACACCTTCAATTCCAGCACTCAGGAGGCAGAGGCAGGAGGACCCTGAACTTTCAAAGCCTGGTTTATACAGTAAGATCCAGACTGACCTTGGCTGTATTGTGAGACCCTGTCCCAAAAAGAACAAGAACAATCTGAAAGCTTTTTTATTTATTCTAAATGTAGACATTTACAGCCATATATTTTTGTCCCCCCAAATAATACTTTTATTAATTAATTGGGAATTTCATACAATGCACCCTGATCACACCTACTTCCTAGTTCCTTCCAGGTCCACCCTCCCATTCCTGCATCCTCCCCCTTCCCCCAATAAAAAGAGAAAAAGAGACCCCCCCAAGTTCAATGCATGGTTAAACTCCCAGCAGCCAGTGTCTTAAAGATAACTGAGCCCTTCCCTTCCCTACCCTCCCAGCCCCCAACCCCCACCACAATCTAAGTACAGCTATACATTTCTAAGCACAAACTTTACTGTATCCTGTAAGTCTGGGTATAGCTGCAGGATGGGTCTATTGGCAATGACCTCTTTAACTTTATCGGGATGCACCTCACTGATAAATCTGTGAGTCAAGGACCCTCTGTCACAGGTTTTAACAAACGCCCCTGCATCTTCTCATCCGTCCCCCATTTGACTGTGTGTCAATAAATAATAATAATAATAATAATAATAAATAAATAAATAAGGCCACTGTGAGTGTGGCCTTATTTCATTAAAGTCTGGGCATGTGCAAATTTCTCTCCACTCCTTGTGGAGTTGTGTCACATGCGGAACATTTGTGCAATGGCTTTAGTTCCTAGCTGGGAAAACAGAAGCAAGCTTTTCTCAGTGTTTTTTTGTTTGTTTGTTTGTTTTGTTTTGTTTTTGTTTTTGTTTTTTTTCACCAGCTGCAGCCTGCCCACCTGCCTGGGTAGATACTACACAGGTGGTTCTTCCCAAGGAATGCCTTTGCCAGCAGGAGGGTGGGCTGGTCCTTAGCAAAGCTATTGCTTACCTGGGGAGTGAGGAGGAATTGAGGGCAGATCCAATACCACAAAGTTCACTGTTCTTACCAAGATTGACTTATTTTTCTTGAACCTCTGAAAGTCAGTGTTTTACCCCATTCCTAGCAGCATTTACAGATGGAATTTATAACACAAAATTTAAATTTATATGCCTAAAACTTCTATAAGTAGAATCATAGATTGCGTGTGTTCTATAAAAATGGAGGCTTTTACTTTCAGATACTTTAATACTCACAGGCTGTTTCAAGAAACATCGGGGTATCTCATGGCTTCCTAGCATTCTGCAGTATATGTTCTTGTAGGATACAGCAAAGATATTGATTTGGACCCTTGCAAGCCCAGGGCCTTCCAACAGGTAGGAATCCCTCTTTAATTCCTGGTGACTGTGATCCTTTCTCCATCTAAATCATTTGTCATCTTTGGAATGTTCTAGAAATTAGAGTCGTCCATGGTGGTACCTGTGCGCGTGCATCCTTTGAGTCTGAGCACGGCTGTGGCAGTTCCTTGAGTTGTTGCCTGTCTGAACAAGCCAGTTACAGATGCCCTCATAACGCTTTTGTGTGAGCTCGGTTGTCATTTCTTTTGAGGGTACACAAGATGAACAACAGAACTAGCGCTGCATCTGGACACCCACTCCTTCCATCTTCACTCCCCCCTCCCTTCCCATTTCTCTGTCTCTCTCTGTCTGTCTCTCTTTCTGTCTCTCTGTCTCTCCCTCTGTATGTGTGTGTGTGTGTATGTGTGTGTGTGTCTGTCTGTCTTTAGTACTATATATTGAACCCATGGCCTTATCACAAAATGTTCTATCACTGACCTACACCTCAGCCCACAAGACTGATGTTTATGAACCTGGGGTTCCACTACAGGGGAAGATTTTTTTAATCTTTTAATTTTAGATTTATTTATTCATTCACAGCTGTATACAAATATGTAAAATGTAATTTGATAATATTCTCCCTCCATTAACCTCTCTTAACCTTCTTCTCCCTGACACCGAATTCCTCCTTCTCAACACATGTTGAGATGTTTTCAGGGACGGATTCCTTTCAAAAGTAAAATTCGCTCTTCCACAATTTCACACACAATTTCGCACACAAATACTGTATGTTCTGTTAAGCCCTTCCCTCTACTGGTTCCTTTGTTAAGGCTCTGTTTTTATTTTGCTTCCTCAAATGTCGTCTGGAACATCACAGCACTTCAAGGTTTCAGTTCTCTTCGAACACCTCGAATGCATGGGAAGAGCGTTCTCCAGGAGATAGATCTCTGTTTCTCAGTGATGTTGGGTTAGGATACAGGGCAAGTCCTTTTCCCTTCTTCTTGGTAAGCCTTCCGGGATTTAGCAACGCTGTTAGCTTTTGAAAACCGAGAATAAACCTGCGCAGGACTGGGCTCAGTTGCGGTCAGCAGAGCAGCATCCTGTGGCCCCTGCAGCAGGATGCATCCGGAGACCCTGTACCAGTGGCTGCTGCACTCTGCCCTGCAGCCACGGTTCCTGGCCTCCATCTCCGCTCTCCCTGCCTCTTTTCTCACCCCTCTTGGGAGAAGCACTACCCCCTCCGTCCTTCCCCTTACTGGGAAGAGAATATGCAGCACGCCAGTGTCTTTCCGCATGAGCCTTCCGTGCCCCTCATGCCTGCAATCCTTCTGTACCCTTGGGTGAAGGAAAGTGGCCCGGCTCCTCAACCTCTCTAATGCCCCTCCACTGAGTCGCACTTCCGAGGTCTTATGCTCAATTTGGTACGGCACTTTGGCCATTGAGTCTCATTAGACCATGAGGCACTGGCTCATCGTAACATCCTGTTGCATTGAGTGCAATACTGCAAAGGAAAATTGCTGATGTAATCCAAGAACGCATCACGCCATGGTGCCTGGTATAACACCGGGGGTGGGGGGGCGGTGTCACTTCATCTTTAGTGAACGTAAAGTTTTCACTTAAGAATATAACTTTGGTTTAGGAAATGGTTACCTCCATTCTCCCGGAAGAGGATGAAACAAAGAGAGTGTTTATTTATTATGTTCAATAAATGAGGGGGGGGGAATTCTTGGGTTTCCCGGGAGATGGGGACCTGAGGGGACAGGGTGGAGCTCAGTGGGGAGCTGTGGAGTGCTCTGGGGGAGAAAGAGGGGCGCCTATTGGAAGGTCAGGGCCCAAAGAGAAAGGATGATTAATGACAGGGACTGTGAAGGCAATTTTGAAACAGAGATGCCTAAAATGAACTGTGTTTACTCCCAACCCTTTATTACTACTGCTGTGGACAGTGCCCTTGTGTTAGCGGTGGCTTTGGGGCATGGGGGGGGGGGGGGCAACTGACACTGGAAAGAGATTTAAAAAAAAAGCAACTACTGGTGTGAGGGGTGGGGCAGAAACTTGGTGATGCTTGGGGTAATATTACACACAGGAGGCAAGGCTCACCAAGGAGACCTCGAGCAGGAAGTGAGAACCTTCCTGTAGTAGGTGCCCACTGAAGGGTCTGCTACTTAAACTTTGTCACCATAGGAACTTTGAGAAACAAAACGCTGAGCGAAAAGCTGTCCCACTGTTACCTGGTTACCACCACTCAGTTTCATGTGGGCTTTAGAAATACTTTATTATGTATTGCCATAGAAGACATTAGTCATACGTAATAATGGGCTTTCTTTAGGCATTTCCACGTATGTATATAGCCTATTTCGAAGACATTCATCCCTCAACTGTCTCTCTTGTCCTCTCCTATTTCATTGGCCTTCACCAAGCATGCTATTTAAAAACACAGAACAATACAAGTCTTTTTTTTTTTTTTTTTTTTTTTTTTTTTTTTTTTTACTGGCTATTTTATTTATTTACATTTCAAATGCTATACTCTTTCCTGGTTTCCCCTCCGCAAATCCCCCATCCCATCTCCTCTCCTCCCCCTGCTTCTGTGAAGGTGCTTCCCCACCCACACATGCACTCCTACCTCATCCCCGTATCCTTCCCCTACACTGGGGCATCGACTCTAGGCATGGTGTAAGCTCCTTCACCTCAGGGACTTTTCTAGAAGGTGACTGCCCCTTCATCCCTAGGACAATGTCGTGCATCTTTTCCCACATAGACAGCATTCAGTGTCCCTTCAGTATTTCCGAGAACTCACGGATTACTTGAGAAGCATGTGCTCAGGATTAGTGTTCAGCTGAATGAGAGCTGGAAAGGGGTCCGTGTACTTGCTAAGGCATTGATAAAGTACAAGACTCATTCAGTTTTGCCTAGGAAACCTGGGGAAACACAGTTAACTATTTCGACTTCTGCAGTGGCCGTTGTGGGACTGATCGTATGGTTCTGCGATGCTATTTAAAACCCAGGCTCCTTCGGTCCTGATGCTGTGCTGGGCCAGTGTTCTGGCAAATCCATAGCTTGTCTCTGATGTAGACAAGATGGTTGTCGCTGATCCAGGCTTGCATCCCACATTCCAGCACCCATAGGGAGAGAGTGAGATCTCTCTCTTTCTCTCTCTCTCTCTCTCATCTTACTAGAAAAGGCACCATTTGGAGACCTCCCCAGCATATTGCCCAGTACATTCTATTGGTGGTAGAGTCACATTTTCTGTCTCTAACTTCAGAGACAGAATTGTTAAATCCAATAAAGTTGGATATATTGTTTTTTGAAAACTTCTTTAACTTGAAATGGTAAATATTTTCCCCATTAGATATAATTTCATATTATGTAAAATAAATATGAAATATCCTATTGGATGAGAAACCCATTTTATCTTTCCTTTCTAAGGAAGCAAACTTTTTTGTTTTTGTTTTTGTTTTTTTTTTTTGTTTTTTTTTTTGTTTTTTTTGAGACACAATTTTTCTACATGGCCCTGGCTGTCCTGGAATTCACTCTGTAGACCAGACCAGGCTTGAACCCAGAGATCTGGCTGCCTCTGCCTCCTGTGTGCTGGGATTAAATGCATGCATCATCACCACCTGGTAAGGATGGAAATTTTGATCATAAAGTTTGACCTTATGGAATCAAGTCAGTTGCATATTTGGGACTAGATTCAGAATCTTTTGGGTGTGAAGCAAGTTGTCTATCACTGGGTTTCACTCAGGGCCTTTTTTAATTTTTATGTAGTCCATGCTGGGAATGAGAAAACAGGAGGAAAGTGAGAAGGAGGGAAGGACAATGGGAAACATTTTTACCTATACAAATTGATTTTATCTCAATAGTTTCTTCCTAACTCTTTGAGAAAGGAATATAAGATGTCATCAACCTTTAGAATGTCATCATTGGTTATTTGAAGCTAATGCCATCTGATTGTCTTGTTTAATTACACAAATGTCCCTAGTTTTAACCTTCCAAACTATTCAAGAAAAGAAATTCCATACTTTCCTTTGGTTTTTAAAATTCCTTTTCCTTCACAGTAGAAGACTGCTTAAATCCATCAAAATCACTTTGATTTTACACCTACAGTTGGTATCCTAACATCTCCATTTTCGACACTTATAAATGCTTTAATAGATACATGGACAGTAATTTAGTTTGACTTAAATGTAATAATCAGACCCATTTATCTAGGCTGACAAGATTTCATTTCCTAATGATCTTTTATTGTAAATTTATTTGATTTCCTCTAATATATTGTCTCATTTCTCATCGCCTTTTCTTTTGAAAAAAGTATGAATAATTTTGTATGGAATTATGAAGGCTTGGCTCAGAGCTGACAGCTCTGAGCAACATTGGCTATCCCCACCCCTTTAAACAGATTACATAGTTCCATAACAAAGTCCTAAGAAGAAAAAGAGTGTTAGTTGATCAAGAAGTTATTCTAGAAGACCCTAAGAATTATAATTCTAGGAGTTCTTGCTTATTTTGGATGACCATAACTAAGGTAGTTCTAGGTTCTGTAGTTTCAATGGCCTATCCCAACTAAGCCTTTCCATACTCAGTCAATCCAGGGGGAAATTGGTTATAAAAACAAACCTTATGTGTTGCTTAGGCTCTTATTTTTTAATTGTTAAGAATTTGTTTCATGTGTGTGGGTATTTGCATGCATGCTTGTGCAGTATCCACATGGGCCAGAGGAAAGCCATTGATGCCCTGGAATTGGAGTTCCAGGTAGGTGTGAGCTGCGGTGTTGATGCTGGGAATGGAACTTGGGTCCTCTGGAAGAGCAGGGAGTGCTCTTAACCCGCGAAGCCATCTCACCAGCTGCTCCTTACATTGGCTAGTTTGAACAGTCATCTTGATGCAACCTAGAATCACCTAGGAAGACTGTCTCAAGGAGCAATGACTATAGCAGGTTGGCCTGTGGGTGCGTCTTCAGGGCGCTGTCTAGATTGTTAATTGACCAGTTCCACTGTGGGCGGCACCATTCCCTAGGCTGGGCTCTGACCTGTGTAAGAGCGAAGAAAGCTGTCTAAGCGTAGGCAGCAATCAAGAGGAGGTTCGTGTTATTCTCTTTGCTGTTGAGCATGGATGGGATGTGGTAGCTGCTTGAGCTCCCGCCGTATGTCCCCAAAATGATGTCGGAATTGTCCTTAAACCTTTTTCTCTCCTACCTCCCAGGAGCGAGAGGCCCCTGCCTTCTGTCCTTCCGTGCACCTGCTTTTGAAACATTCTATGTGCCTTAGGAGAAATCTGCCATTGTTACAGGGTGTAAAGACAATCTCTGGTAATACCCTCAAATCTTCTCAGCTACCATGTTCTTAAGAGTTTTGGGGGCAGAAGAAGGACAACAAATACCAAAGGATTGACGAAGAATAAGTCCCCTGATTCTCCACTGCACGTGGTTAGCCTTTCCTCTCTCTCTTATGAGTAAATTCGTTCTTGAAGTCCTTTCTCGGGAGTCTCTGTGTATGCTAGACAGAACTAAACCAGAGGCATTTTCAAAACTCTTACCTGGAGGGGTGGGAGGAAAATGGTAGCCGTGCCTTGCATGGGAGCCCCGCCTCCTAGCTACAAATTACTCCTTTCAAACCCTGCATTAGGCAGATGCCTGCTTGCTGGAGGAACTCTTGAGTTTTTATTCTCCTACATGTATATGTTCTTTATGTCCATAAAGTCAGGTTTTGTTTTGTGACTGTAAATTGGAGCCAGGGGAGTTTCTTTTTTTCTCTATGGCTGCAACCACAGCGAGGCTTTCTCCACAACCTGGTACTTTCTGCCCTTCTGTGAGTGTGGGCAGAGAGTGTGGGGAGAGAGCCGCGCTTGAGGGAGCTGTTCACCTGGTCTGAACAAGAGCTCTGGGTTTTGTCCTCAGCTTTAATCATGACGGGGTGTGAGTTTAAAAGCAGGATTCATAGAGGGGCTATTTTCCTTTTAACTCTGTTTTGAGGTATAGAATGCCTGTTTTCTTTCTTCTTTTCTTTTTTTTTTTTAAACACTTAGGTTATTGCTGAAACAATCCTGCAGATCTCTGGAATATGGTAGAATGTACTAGATGGCTTTCTGTCCCCTTTGACTGCACCTCTCCACATCAGCTAATTATGGAAGCCAATTAAATATTTTCTTCATCAAATCAGGGTGGATTGGAAAGGACTTCTGGCTTACGTATTCATTTAACCAACATTCTTGAAAAGAGATCTCTCTCTGTCCACCCACCACCCCCACCCCCACCCCCAGATGTGTGTCTGCCATACCACAGCATGCAAGCGGAGACTAGAGGGAAACATTTAGGAAT